>NC_040905.2:204305640-204605962 GCF_004126475.2 Phyllostomus discolor
GGGCGGGCGGTCACGGTCTTCAAGGCAGGGTGCGGGGCCAGGGGCCATCTGGGGCCTCCGGAACCCGAGGCCGGGCCAGAGTCTGAGTCCGGAAACCGAGGACAGGCGGTAGTGTTTGGCGGGGTTGGGAGGCTGCCCGCCCGGTAAGAAACAGGAGGGGGGTTCCATTGGCTCCATTGTACCCGCCAGGCAGACAGGGCTCAGGGAGGGCACGCAGCTGTCCCAGGGTCACACAGCTGGCAAGCGGCAGAGCTGGGGGCCGGGCTCTGGTCTGCGAGTCCTGCTGTGGGTGTGAGCTAATTTTTCGCCCTCCGTTCTCTGCCTTCCTTTTTTCTTTCTTTTAGTACATTTTTAATCAGCATCACTAGGTGTTGGGACCTGTGCCGGCCACTCGGACACAGAGGATTAAAACATAGTTGCTACCTGCAAAAACACAGGGGGGTCAGCTGGGGCTTGAGGAAGTGGTGTTCAGGTAGGTGAGGGGACAGGACACCCCAGGCAGCCAGGACAGCCCTTGCATGACACGAGCAAGTGACAGCAGGGACTGGGAGCAGTTTGGGGGCTGAAATGGGAGGGAGTGGCTGGAGTGCAGGGGACAGATCAAAAGGGGTCTGAGGCTGTATTACCAGGAGTTATGGGGCCCCCAGGGAGGGAGGTGAGGTGGGCCAGAGCTGACCACAGCAGACCTGGGTTTTCCGAGCAGCGCATTTGGCTAGGCCGGCAGAGTCTGGAGCCCTTCAGTGGGCCGAGGCCAGGGCTGGGGTGGGCGATGAGGGGTGGGGGAAGACACAAACTGCTTTTCTCAAGCAGGCCGTCGGGAGCCCACCTGTGTCCGCAGCACCTGAGCTCAGAGTGCGCATTGCTGGGGGTGGGTAGAGGGAAGAAACCCACTTGAAGGGACCCTGGAATCTGCTGCCTCATCCTGGGAGGTGCCTGATGGGCTGGGGCAGCTTGTGAGGGAGGATGGAGAGGGCAGGAAACAAGGACAGGCTGGGACCCCCCTCTTTCTCTCTGCCCTGGGTCTTCCAGGGGCACCTCTAGGCCATTCCTGTCAACTCTGTTACCCCAGTCCTTCCCTAGAGCCTGGTGGGCAGCAGAAGCCCAATGAACGGGTCCCCACTAAGGTGTCAGTGGCTGAGTTGCTGTGTTGTTACATGTTCAAGGAGCCTTACTGATGGCAAGTTTCAGACATTGAGGGGGAATGCCCGGCTCTGAGACTGGCAGGCGAGATGCTGTTTGGGGGCCTGTCTCCCCTCATCACCCCCCGCCCCCTCCTGGGGGCACAGTGCTGGCTTCTCCCAGCCGTACACCCAGAACAAGGCAGGGTCTGAATCGTGGCCCCATGGCCTCTCTCCATGGGCTCCCTCGGGTAGGTTGCCCACTCTGAGCCTCTTTCCCCACTTGTGCATGCGCATAGGAGCCCCTGGCTCAACGGGTGGCTGCGAGGGCTCTCTGCCTGGTGCAAGGGAAGCACCCAGCCAGCGTTCACGCCTTGTTCCCCTTTCTGGTGGGTGGGGCTCACCTCTACCCCACACCTTCCCCAAAGCCTCAGTCCTCCCTCTGCACCCCACATCTCCTGCCACTAAACAACATTGCTTCCTGACAGAGCTTCTAGGGCTCAGCCCTTGTCCTGGGAAGTGGAGAGGTATTGCAGGGAGTGCCCCAAGATGCAGGAGACCAAGTTCCCATGTGGTAGGAGCTGGTGTCTGTGCAGGGCTGTTTCCCACCGATTGGGGGCAGCAGAGTGCAGCAAGTCGATGCCTGGGTGGCTACTCCCAGAGGAGAGAGTTGAAATCTCAGGGATTTGTGGGCTCCTCTCTATCCTGTGCCCCCTACCCCGGGACCCCAGGGGAATGGCCGAGCTAAAGAAACCCAGGCCCCACTGCTGGGTGCGGGAGCAGCTCACATCAGGGAGTGCCTCTCACTGGTGGCTGAACTGACTAAGCCTGGGTGACTGGAAGCGGGGGGACCTCTGAAAGGGGACCCGTGTCCAGGACCTTGGAGGGGAGCAAAGCCTGGAACCCAGGTAGCCTTCCAGCAGGAGGAGGGGCACAGGCTGAGGTGGGCCAAGGTGCTGGCAGCCGAGCAGGGAAGCTGCACTGTGGTCACCGGGGCTGGCCCATTATCGTGGTGGTCCTTTGAAGGGTTGCAGGTGCCTTGTTCCAGCCTCACCTCTGCTTTGAGAGAAAAGAAGGCAGGTGCTCTGGGAGAGCCTGGATGGTAGTCAGAGCCTGGCCTTGACACTTGGCTTGCCTGGGCTGGCGCCAGCTCTACCAGCAGCTCCTTGCTGTCCATATAGTGGTGGTGGCGGGGGAGGGAAGTGAGGCCCATTTTGCACAGTCCGCCGGGTCAGGCCCCGCACCGCACACTCTCCAGGCATCATCTCATTTAGTATTCATGACCCCAGGGGCAAATAACACACATCCCACTTTTTCAAGATGACACAATCAGGGCAGACCGGAAGGGAAGAACTCGCTGAAGATCCCTCAGCTCCCGAGTGTGGGTCTGAAGGTCTCCCAGAGCCTGGCCCACAGCGTGCGGCCCAGTCTCCGCCAGCCAGTGTTGCTGCTCTTCCGTTTTGCAGATGAGAACACTGAGGCCCCGAGAGGGGGGTGCCGTGTCTGAGGTGACACCGCTGCACAGCAGCAGAGCTGGCACTGGAACTGCACCTCCCATCTCCCCCCGCCTCATCTCGTCCCGCCCCCGCCCCCAGCTGGCCTGGCCCCCACCCGTCAGAAGGTGTGTGTGCAGGGCGGGCACCCTGGGGTAGTGAGGAACTGCTCCCCTCTTCCTGCCCCACCCTGTGGCCCCTGCAGGGCCTCCCCTCTCCCAGGGGGCCCAAGAGATTGGGTGTAGGGGGCTAGCAGCTGAGATGCCGTCACACCCCTCCCCCATGGCGTGAAAATAAAGTAATTGCCCCTGTCACACCGAGTGACATTTGGGTCAGACTGCAGACAGAACGATTTTTGAGTCTTCTGGTCGCAGTCACTTTCCAAGCCGGGAGGCCCTCTTTGGAGGTGGCGGTGATGACATCTGTTCCCGACACAGGGTCCCACATTGGGATGAGTAACTCTTCCTGTGGAATTACTTAGAGAATGTCTGCGATGAACCGTAATTTTTACTGCTCTGCTCCAGCACCTTAGATGGCTCCCAGGGTGGGATCCAGTTCCCCAGCTGCGTGTGAGGCCACCTGCCCCTGGGCCTGTCCTAACCTCCAGGCCTGAATGGGGCAGGGCACCCGGAGGGAGGGGCTTGTGGAATGAAGGCGCAGGAGAAGGAGTCAATAAGAATTGAATAAGTGAGTGCTGGGTGAGGAGAGGAGGGGCAAGCATCATCTCCTTGCTTCTGAGAGCCTCACTTCTTATGTCTTGGGAGGAGAGGTCAGAACAAGTCACCCAGACCATCACCTGGAGGCAAGGTCCCGCAGGGACCCCAGCCGTTGCCTTGAAATTGACCTTTACTCCACCCGTGGGCTCCCATGGTCCCTCAGAGCAGGACTCCTCGGTACGCCTGGCCTGCAGGTGGTAAAACACCCAGGTGCAGAAGTAGCCTATAAAACGCTCTCCCAAAACGGTGTGGTTTGTTTCCTGTAGTGAAAAGGGCTTTAAAAGCACTGCTCACTCAGGTGGATTTACGGGGCTACTGCCCGCTCTCACTTCTCCCTCCCACTAGTGTTTATAAGTTCCCGGGAGAGGGTGCTTCCCAGGGTGCTTCCCAATGGCTCTCGGTGCACAGCACCTCTTGGCTGACTTTCTGCTCCAGGCTACCCCTGGACCTGCGGGGTGCCTGGGAGGGCAGGGTGGGGCCATGTAACACCACAGAAGCTCCTTACGGCCAAGCACAGAGCTGAGGTCCCACCATCGGCACCTTCCTCCGGCAAGCTCTTGTCCTCAGAAGGTCCTTCCCACTTACTGTCACCTGCACATGGGTCACCAGGGAGGAAAGATTTAGAGATCAGCGAAACCGATTCCCTCATTGCACAGATGGGGAGACCGAGCCAGAGAGGCTAACACGCTTGCTCAGAGCCTCCCAGTGCAGTGGTGGGGTCATGGGAGAACCTGGGTTCCAGCACAAACCACCTGGGTGGAACCCAGCCCTGCCACTTCCTGGCCGTGTGGCCTTGTGAAAAGTCCCTTGACCCCCCTGAGCTTCCATTCTCTGATCTGCACATTGGGTTGTGAGACTTGAACATGGTCTGTCACAGAAAGCTTTAATATAGTGCCTGGAGCTTGGAGAGGGCTTTGTGAACACAGCTGGCTTACTCTTAGCATGTTGGAATAGACTTCATGATTATTAATTAGCAGAGCTGAACCCAGATTTCCTGGCTCTGAGCATTTTTATTTTCTTTTTTTTTTGTCACTCTGTGGGGAGGCCTCTGCGGAGACCGTTCGCTCACAGACTGTGCAGAGCATGGGTGTTGATGGGGAACGGGTGCCGAAGTCACCCTGGGAAGGCTGGCCTGGCATGGGGACCTCAGTGACAGGACCAGAGGGAGACGGCGGGGGACAGTAGAGACCCTGCTGCAGGGGCGAGGCCCGTGAGGGAGTCGGTCTCCCCGCTGCCCCCGGGCCTCCCTCCCCGCCGAAAGGTCAGAGCTGGCCGAGGGCTCAGGGAGCTGATGAAGTGTCACGCCACCCAGACCTCCGGGACGGGCTTGTTATGCTAAGGCCTGCGGGAGATTTTCAAAGCAGTGAGTCACTCCCTGGCTGCTCTGGGTTACCACGTCCCTGCCAGAGACCTCACGTGGGTCTGATTTCTGTCCACCGATGCCACCCAGCCCTGGCACTGGCCAGTACCAGAAGGACCTGCCTTGTGTCTTTATTTACCCCTCTCACCTTCTCAGGCCCACTCTTTTCCCAGCGGGGCACCCTTCCCACCTCCTTTAGACCCTCAGGGTTCCGTAGGGGCCCCTTTACCTGGGTACCCTCTGCACTGGGGCAGGGGCGATGCCCGTGTTCTAAAGCCTGGGCTCAGGTGTGTCACTTGGAGGGCAGAGGGACCTGTGATCACTGCTTTCTTCACTGTTGCTGTCATCACCATTCTGCCGGGAACACCTGTCTGTGGCTGCCCTGTCCTACATCCCCTTGGCAAGCCTACCCAGACCGACCCCCGGTGGAATCCCTTAAAAAGCCTCCCGGATCACATTCTCTGCCTTTCTCCCTCCTCTTCTATACCCTAAGTATTTGTTAGTTCATTTGGGGAGTATTTATGGAGTACCTGCCAAGTGTTCAGCACTGGGGACCCCGGCTGCCACGGCCCCCCGCAGTCCTGTGGGGGAGGGAGACGTTAAACAGATCGATGCATGATTACAGCCGTGATCAGTCTGTAGAGAGACCGGGCCTGATCCGAGGGCATCCGGGAGTCTTCAGGGGAGAAGTTGTGAGGAGAGACCGAAGGGTGTGCAGGGCCGCCCTCTGTTCCGAGCAGTGGGAACAGCCTGTGCCAAGGCCTTGTGACAGGGGAAGCTGACCATTTCAAAAGTCCCGTTGAAGCCAGGGGAACTGGAGCATGGAGGGGGGCGGGGGGTCCTGAGGGGCCTTGGGGGCCTCACCAAGGAGCTAGGCCTTCGTCCCTGAAGCCCTGGGTGGCTGTGCAAGGAGGTGGGGCTGGTCAGTGGTTGATCTGATCTGCTTCTGTGTGGATCTGTCTCGATGCCCTTGAAGAACGAGTGGGGGAAGGGTGGCCGGGCTGGAGGCGGCGGAAGCAGTGAGGAGGACCCTGCAGGTGTCTGTGAAGGTCAGGTACCGCCTTTCCAGCCGGGGGACCCTTGAGGGCAGAAAACCAGCCTCCCCGGGGCCCGGCACGTGGTGAGGCTCCCGGAACACTCGCTGGGTGAGCCGTGGACCAGCCCTGCCCTTTGTTGTGGCTGCCTCCCAGTGGTCAAAGTCCAGGCAATAAAGGAATGAGGTTGGTGACAGTGATGATGATGGCAGCCAGCGTTTACTGTGTGCCGGGAAATGGGCTAAATTCTTTCCAGGCATGACCTCATAACTCATGACAACAACCTGTGACGACTCTGTTGTCCCCATTCTGCAGAAGAGGAAACAGGCTCAGATGGCAAGGTCACTGACCTGGGGCCCAAAGCCGCAAGAGGTGGAACCCTTGGCCACTATGTTTGCTGGGGGTGGGGGGCGGGGGGCGGGAAAGGCCTTTGCATTCCACTTGGGATTCCTAGAGATTGAGGTAACCCTAGCACCCAAACAGGTGTGTCAAATGGTGGCATTTCAGGTGTGATGATGGCAAAGAATGATTTGCAGCAGGGGTCCCTGGCTCTGGAGCGGGGTGGGGCCTGCTGAACAACCTGCCAGGCCTCGAGACTCCGAGACACCATCCATTCAGGGAGCCGTGAAGACAAGCTTTCGGGGTGCGAGAGAAGCGAGCGGGTCATCCTCAGAGAGGGGCACAAGATGAGGCCCTGCGTGCAAAGCAGGGGGGTCGTGGGGTCACCGGCACAGAGCTGTTTTGTCCGCTGGGATCCAGGATCTTGGCTCCCAGCTCCCTGAGCTCACCGGGAGCCTCCCCCTTCTTGCTGTGGCTGTGAACTTGAGTGCATGGGGGCCTGTGTGTTTGGCCTGCTGTCAGCGTAATTCTGGGAGTGCCTGGTGACAGCTGAGTACATGTGTGTGTGTGAGCTTGTTTCAGTGTATGTGTGTGTCTGTGTGTTTTACAATTGTGAATGTGTGTGTCGGCCAGTGTGCACGTGTTTGTGCGGTGGCAGTGGCAGGGAGACTTGTATGTCTACACGTACATTTCTTGGCAGGCGTGTTCCCCCCATATGCCTTTGTGTGCGTGCATGTCCTTGAACTTGTGTGTGTTTCCGGCCCTGCCTGTTTCTCCAGGTGAACAGGTTTAAGTGTGGCTATCCAGGTAATATTTTAATTCAGGAATGGTCCTTGAGTGTCAGGGCCCAGCCCCCTCCTGGCTCTCAGGGCCCAGGGGTTGGATCTCTGTGTGACCCAGGCAGTCTGCCTACCTTCTCTGGGCGGCGAGGCATGAGGAAGCCTTACATTCCAAGGAGCACTGGCAGGGGGTGAGGGAGGGCCCTGGGGGCATAGGTTGGCCTGTGAGTAGGTGGCCCCCAGGAAGGCACCGTCAGCTTAATCCCGACTTAACACATGGTTGCTGTTTCACCTGTCACAGTGCCTGACGTCCCACCATTAGTGAGTCATTCCCCATCTGGGACTTTCTTTGATGGTGCCTACCTCTCAGGGAGGAGGCCAGGAGGCCCAACAGCTTGCGGAGGGCAGAGCCCCAGGAGCAGGGAAGGAGGGAGGAGGGATTGTGCATCGGAAGGGCTCGGCGCAGCCAGAGGATTTGCTGGTACTGTCTGTGCCGGGGCAGGAGAGCCCAGCTGTGGAAGGCGGCTGCTCTGGCTTTGTAGACGCATCAGTCACCAGCGCTGGGAAGGAGCCCGGTGATCAGCCAGTCCAGCCCCCACAATACAGACGGGAAGACTGAGGCCTGAAAAGAGGAAACGTGGGGGGCCTGGGAGGTTCTTGAAGTGGGGGTGCTGGATGAGGAGAGGGAACCCTGACCTGACACGGGGACTCTGGGCAGGTCCCCTGCCTGCTGGGCTTCTGGCACCTTGTCTGAACCATGTGGGCGTTGTCCTGACAGCCGCCATGAGCCCTCCGGGGCTCTTGCCTTGTGACTCTGGTAGTAGGACTCCTCACTGTCCCCAGCTCCTTCCCGGGGCCTGTGCTCGGGTGGGGTGAGGTGTCACTACAGCCTGCCAGGGTGTCCAGGCTGCCTGCCAGCCTGTGTGCCCAGCAGGTCTCTAGTTTTTGGATGATATCTGCATGGGATCTTCCCCTTCCTTTCTTGCTTATTTAGGTGTGCTGTTGGCATTTGCTCCAAGCCCAAGGAAAGATACCAAGAGACAAGCCTGTTAAAATAGGCTTCTACCTTGGAGGGTCTCTGCTCAGGTGCTGCCAGCCTTAGAACTGGCCGCGGGCGGGGGAGCTGGGCCTGGGCAGAGGGCGGGCCCCCGAGGTGAGGTGCTGCCTCCATCCTGAGCCCTGCCTCAGGGGCGGGCCCAGGGTGGGCAGCGGGGGGCTCCGTGGGCAGGGCAGGCTCACCCACCTGTTTGCAGTGACCAGGTTCCGGTTATTGAAAGGGGAGCAGGTGAAGGATGCAGGGTTGAGGCCGCAGAACCAAGTAGACGGTGGAGTTGGGGGAAAGAACCTACCTTCCGTAGAGCACCTGCAATGAGTCATGCATGGTGCTTGGTGCTTTACGTTCAGGTGAGAAAGTGCCCCAGAGACCAGGGGTGACATGAGGCTCCCGGGTGCCCAGGTGGCAGTGCTGGAATGCAAATGCCAAGGTGCTGCCTTCAGGTTGGGGAGTGAAGCGCACAAGAGGATGGTACCGGGCAAGGCTGCCCCTCCCCGAGCTTCCAGGTCCTCACCCGCGAGTCCCAGGAACTCACAGAGAGAGTGCGCCTTCTCTTTTTCCCTCCCGTCCCGAGGCCAGTACCTGGGGCTGAGTGTGGGGAGGATGGGCTGAGCTGTCGGTCCTCCTGGCCTGTGACTTGTGTGTGTGCATGCATGTGCAAGAGTGTGTGTGTGCGGGGTCCCCAACTTGCCCATACCATGGACCAGAACTTTCCCAGTTACACTCCCAACTCCACTGCCTGTCAGCTCTGCCACTTGGCACGTGGCTTAACTTCTCCGAGCCTCCGTGTGCCCACTTGAAAACCTGACACGTGCTACATTCTGAGGCACACAGCTTCCTGGGGAGTCCCAGTAAGAGGCAGGGGGCCCTCCTCAGGGTGTGTGCAGTGAGTGTGAGGGGCAGAGCGACTTGGTGGAGCAGGGACACACTTATCATCATCATCATCATCGCTTGGCATTGATTGCAACAGATGAGTGAAGAAATCGTGTGTCTGGAATTCTGAAAGGCCCTTGAGAAAGCCTCAGAACATCCTGGAGAAGGAGCAGGGCTGTGGGCCTGACGCCTGGATGGTGGCGTGGTGGCTGGAGCAGGGGTGGAGGAGCTGCTGAGAACGGGGGTCCTTCTAGCCGGAGACCCCACAGGCTTCTGTCCTCCCCTTGGGACTGCCCTGCACTTTGTCAGTGACGTGGGTGGAAGCCAAGGGGGGCTGTCACAGATGGGGCAGAGGCTACATGGCTGTCAGCACCCAATCACTGGGAGTGGCTGGAAGTGGTAGCACCAGGCAGCAGCCTGTGCAGAAGCCCCTGGGGCCTCAGTTGACCTGAGCGCAGTGACACAGCTGTCTGAGAAGCAAGTGGAACGTGGCTGCGTTAGTGGGGGCAGAGTGGCCCATCTCGGGAGGGAGCAGGCTCTGTCCTCACAGACTGTGCAGGCTGCTCGCTGAGCTGGGGATGTCAGTCCCTGCTCTAGTGAATACAGGCCGAGCCCTCCACCTGAGCAGCCCAGCACTCTGTGCTTCCAGAATCGCTGGGAGGTTGCTTTAGAAAAGTGCTTGCTTGCAAGAGTTCAAAACTCCCAAACTGGATGACAGTCTGTGGCTCCAGCATCATTTTGCAAGCATGACACTCATTCACTAGGCAGGACACCAGGATGCCAGGCCACCTGGCAGCTGCTCAGATTGCCCAGACAGATGTGCACCTGTGCTGGTCACATCAAAAATGCTCCTCAGATCAAAAATCAGTGGCTGCCCTAGAGGCCCCATGAGTAATAATGGAATAGTAAAGCTGGTGACTACTGGGTTCAGTTGCTTAATAGTTACCATTTTGCTGGTGATCTCCTACCTCATTTAATCCATCTCAACCTGGCAGATATCATCTCTAGCCATTTTATGGATAGGGACACTGAGGCTCAGAGAGGACTAGTAGTTTGACCCCAGCGGATGTTAAGGGTTGAACATAAGCCGTGTGAGAGGGCTTGTGCTTGGCCCAGGGGGTGTGATCAGCAGGGCCGGCTTATGTGGGATCTGCCTCCTAGAGCCGGTGGGATAAAGTCAGTCCCTGCGGGTGTGGAGAGAGGGGTCCAGAGCTTTCTCTGTCCTACTTACTCTCACTGCAGCCCCCACCCATTTCACAGAGAAGGGAGAGGGGCTTGCCAGCCATCCCGTGTCAGAGGTGAGCCCCATTTGCCCGCCTCCAGCTCCCAGCTCTCAGCAGTGCAGGGTTCAGCACTGCAGCTGCCTCCAGAAATCCTGTCTTCGGACCTTCCCATGAAAGGACAGGGGTAAAGGTGCATCTCCCTCCTTCAGCGGCTGGGTGTAGAGCCACCCTTGGCCCTCCACCCCATGAATTGGTCGGTAAGGAAGCTGTGAGGCTGGGCAGAGCAGGGGGGGACTGGAGTCCCGGGTCTTGGACTGACCTTGCTGTGTGACCCTTAGGGCCTCATTCCCCCACATAATGCAACCTCAGATCTGTGTCCCCTTCTAGCTGTGGCTTTCTGGGATGATGAGCATCTGTTGAGCCTGCCATATGCAGGGACCTGAGCTGGGTCCTCTGGAGGACACAAGGGTAGCCATGTGTGGTGTGGAAATGAATTGGGCTCCTCCCTGCTCTTCAAAAGAATCACCGTCCTCATGATCTGAGCTGTCTGCCTCTTGATCTGCATATTGCTCGCCTCCTGGTGTTCGTGACTGTCTCGGTCCCTGTGTGTAGCACATAGCGGACTTTGAGAAGTGGGGAAGGGGTGAATGTTACAGAGAATTTGAGTCCCCAAGGTGATGGTCAGTTTGGGCATGTGTGGGGCGTATATTCAGAGTAGGCTTCCTGGAGGAGGTTGCTTGTCAGAGGAACATTAAGTGTCACCTTAGGAGAGATGGGGAGAGGAAGTGACACACGTCTCACTCAACCTCCTAGAAGGGAGAGAAAAAATTTTTTTGAACTCAAAAATAGGGTAAAGCTATCAATATTGCTACATAATGAGCTACCTAAATTATGAAACATGCTTCATGGTTCTTTGTGCCACAGGAGTGTAAAATGGTGAAATTTCCATCACTAAAGGAAATGAAAACCAAAAAGTACAAGCACGCCGGGGGAACTTGCTTGAACATGACACCTGTTAGAGAAGAACCCATCCATGTGGGCCAGGTGTACCTCCCCTCCCCCCACACCTGGCAAAAGGCCAACGTTTGGAGATTCCCAGAGCTCGTGGAAAACTTTGGGTTCCTGCCTTCATGCCGTGTCTCCCAGAGGGTCCACTGTTGCCTGATCTGCAACCATTTGTGGTTCCTCTGCATCAGGCCCTATGGCTCCCCCTCTGGAAGAGGGTCCCTCCCCCAGCTAACACCTTAGAAATATTCGGTGAACTGCATGCAGCTAGTTAGAGCACCTTCGCGGATACTGCTGAGCTGCAGAGGTTAGAGGGATTTAGACGCAGTGCCTGGGAAGCCTTCTGGATGGGGTCACGTTTCAGCTGGGCCTGGTAAGATGTGCAGAATTCTGACTGATAGCTACAGCTACGGGGCTGGGTCTCTCATGGAGGTGAGAGATTGATCGGGAGGAAAAGTAAGGGGAGAAGGATTGGAGAAGGGAAAGCTTGAAGAGGGTGGGTAGGAGAGGTGGTCTATGGAAAGAGCTGTGGCTTTAGGTAGGCCTAGAAGCTGTGTGTCCTTGGGAAAGTCCCTTTGCCTCTCTGAGCAAGGTTTCTTCTTTTGCAGAAAGGGATAATGTTTTTCTGTGTGTATGGGTGACGAGACAAGGGGTACAGTTGGTCATGTCTAACCTTGTTTAACCTTGTCCTGTCCAGGGTGCTGGGGCCATACAGAGGGATCGATCCAGCATGGGGCATGACCTATAGCAAATGTTCACCTTTTCCTTTGGGCCAGAGAGGACCCCAGACCTACTCTGTGGCACAATGAGTGGAATATAATATTCAGATTGTGTACAACATTAAAAAATTTCAAAACAAGTCAATATCCCATTCACCTGGAATTGAGGCGGGGGCAGTGAATCCCAGAACCCCCTCAGAAAATCCCCCTGCCTCCCCCCACCATTTCCTCTCCTTCCAGTATCCAGTCAGTGTGTTCCAACTTCAGAACACCCCAGGCTGTAGCACCTTGAGGCTGCAAATCTACCCATTCCCTAGTAAAGGGAGCGTTGTTCAGCCCGCATGTATCAAATGCGGTGTCGCCATTGGGCCAGGAGCTCTTGGGGCTGGGGGTGGGATTAAGCTCTGTCCTGAGTCCTGGGAAGCCTGGTAGATGGACCAATGGCTTGAATGCGCCGCCCCTCCCTGAGGTCTGCTGCACTCCTCCTCCGGGCAGCTGGACTCTCCCCACCGTGGGCCATGAATGGGGCTAGGCAGCTGTCCCTCTAGTTAAGGCCCAGACTTCCTCAAGGGACCTGGCTCCAAATCTTGAAGCAGGAAATGGGGACACTCAGCAAGCCCTTAGCCCCTCGGCCCATTCCTGAGCTAGGCACTAGGGATCTTGAACCAAACGTACTTGTCCCTGCTGGGATACTCTGGCCCCAGGCAAAGGGCTCCACCCTGAGGGCCAGACCTGGTCGCCTGCGGAAGGAAAGGCACACAGGTTAGGGGTCCAGGTGTCAAGGGTTGCCGGCCGGCCCCTCGAGGACCACACGCCTGCTCTCGGAGCCGTAGTTTCCCGACTTGTACTACCGGGGCTGAGAACGCCGACCTCGAGGTTGGAGGAAGGCGCTTTGTCAATCTGGAACAGCTTGGGGGGCGTGGATTTCTCAAGGTGGTTGGGGGCGTGTGACCTCGTTACTGGAAAAGGTGACGGAGCCGCTGGAGCCCTCGGGGGGCCCCGCCCCTCCGCTGCCCCGCCCCCTCGTCCCCCTACCCGCTCCAGCGCCGGGGGGCTCGGGCAGCCTCGGCAGCTGCCGGCGCGGTTCGGCTCTGCGTCGCCATGGCAACAGCGGCTTAGGGGGCGGGGGCGACGTGGCGGGCTGGGCTGGGCTGGATTAGGTTGGGCCGGGCGGGAGGCGAGGCGCGGGGTGGGCTGGGCCGCGCAGCGCGGGCCGGGCCGTCGGCGCTCGGTCGGCGGGCTGGCGGGCGGCGCGGGCCGCGAGCTGCTAGGGCCGAGCCAGAGCCCGCGCCCGCCCTCGGCCGCGCGGCCGCCCGAGCCGGGGCGCGGGTCCCGCGTGGGTCCCGGGCCCGGCGCCGTCGCCGCGCTAACCCCGCCTTCCCTTACCCTTCTTGTCGCCCCGCGCGCAGGGCTTCCTCAGCCGCCGCCTCAAGGGCTCCATCAAGCGCACCAAGAGCCAGCCCAAGCTGGACCGCAACCACAGCTTCCGCCACATCCTGCCGGGGTTCCGGAGCGCCGCCGCTGCCGCCGCCTCCTCCGCCGCGGACAATGAGAGGTGAGCCCGCCGCCGCTGCCTCTCGGCCTGGCCTCCTCGCGCCGCCGCCCCGGGATGCGCCCCGGAGGGCGCGGGGACAAAGCGGGAGCCGGCACCGGGGCACACGCTGCAAGCGGGAGGGCACGCCACGCCGCCGTCCGGCAACTTGTGGGGCCACCTCGCACTGGGGGGCATGACGGGCGGACCTTCTCTCCCTCTGTCTCCCCGAGATGAGGCCGGGCAGAAAGTGCCCTCGCCGAGAAGTCCTGCCTCGCCTTGGCGAGGTGGGCATTGTTTCCCGGGCGGTGGAATGCCCAGAGATAGGGACCGAAGTGGCGCCTCCACCCGCAGGACTCACCCCTACCCCCCGCCCCGCTTCTGGAAGCCCTGGGTGTCCGATACAAAAGGCATTTTCTGCTGGGTTTTGCTGAAACCCAGTGGTGAGGAAAAGGGTGAACATCTGGAGGGGAGGAGCAGGGGGCTGGGCCGCTTAGGGGGCACATCTGCTCTAAGTAGGGCTCACGCTATGCTGGGGGCTGGGGCGCGCAGAGCGGGCAGTGCCCTGAGTGCAGGGCATCGTCTGATTGCCGGGGAAGAAGGGCCTTATCCTCTCCAGTCTGGGCAGCTGCTTCCTTTCCTTACCTCTCCACTCCCACGGGTGTCTCCCGTTCCCTGTTTCCTTTTCCTGGGCAAGCCAGGAGCAGGGTGTGGAAATTCCAGGGGGAGGTGGCTTTTGGGGCAGAGGAGGAGGGGAAGGAGGTGGTTCAGCCTGCCCAGAGTCACCAGCAACCCAGCAGGCTTCAGCTCGCAAGGGCAAGCCATCCTGTCCGCGTGTGGGGGCACTGGGCGGACACAGTCCCTTGGGGCCCAGGTCCCACTCCTTGAGCCATGCCAGCCATGGCACCTTTCCACTTGGGCACAGGTACAGTGATGGATTCCGGTGCCAGTTAGAACGTGTCCCTGCAGAGCCTGTGGAGGTGAAAGAACAGGCAGGCACCAAGGAGCCTTTTCAGCATTCAGCCCCAACCTCTTCCTTAAGGCCCCCGGCATCTTCCTTCATAGGGCTGTGCCCGGTGTGTGATCCGTGAGTTGTCGAGGCACAGGGAGAATAAAAATGTGTCTCCCCTCCCCCTTGGCTCCAGCAAGGAAAGGAGTACAAGTTATAGCCCAACTCCTGTCCAAGGTTGTGTGACTTTAACTGACCCCTAGCATCTTTCCGGAGAGTAGCCCCCGTAGATTACTAGACCTTTAATTTCTGCCAGCCCAGAGCGGCTCTCTCCAGTGCATTCCTATCACTGTCTGCAGCTGGTTTCCTGCCCCGGCTGCCAGTGCCAGCCCAAGGCTGGACCCTCAGCCTTTCTCTGATAGCCATGGTGCCCCAGGGGACCAGGCGTGCCGTGCTCTGCTGTGGCAGGCAGATGCAGCCAGGCCAGAGCTCAGCGCTGGGGGCAGCCACTGCGTCTTTGAAAAATCTCGCTTCCCATCTTTGTTATTGTCTGGGCGGCAGGCCACCCGGTTTGCTGCCTTCCTGCCTCCACCCGGCCCCGCCTCCTCCGGCTCTCTCCCCCCAGGAACATGCCCTTCTCTGCGCTTTCCTTGGCGGGGGTCAGGACCCTCTGCACCCGCATGCGGGGGCTTGTGTACGTACCCCGTTCTGTGTGCATGTGTTGATTGTCGGGGAGCAGGAGAAACAGCAGGCAGTCCGGCCTCCGAGTGTGTCATGCCCTCCCGGGAGCAGGCAGCGTGCATGCCATGTTTACCTCCTTCCAGTGGAGAGCCTGCACTGAGAAGCTGGCGGACGCCTGGCCGGCGCCCCTGGCTGGAGGTCAGGGTATGGCCGCGATGACCTGGAGCGGGTCCTGCCCAGCGTTGCCTCAGGTCAGCCTTGCCATGTGCTGAAGGGGCGCGGAGTGGGGTGTCGGGAGTGAATCGGTGTAAGCCCGTTTCCAGAAACGGGGGTGAACGGTGGCAGTTGGAGCAGAATGGCACTGGCAGTGGTGTGGGATTGTCTTACTAATTTTCCATAAACAGAATCTGGCTCGGTGGCTTCTCTAGCACAGGAAGGGGGCCCAGATTTCCTAAAGATAGGCAGAGAGACTGAGTTTGAAATCTCTCTCTTCCGTCATGGAGCTGAAGTAGGCTTTGCTAGGACCGGGGTCTCCCGTTGTGCTGCTTTGCTTGGAAATAGATTCATCGGCTGCTCCTGGGATGGGTGTGCAGATGTTTCTCTGGGGCACCCCCTGGAGTCACCCTGTGTGGAGTTCAGTGAGTGAAACCAACTCTGGTCACCCAGCTCTCCCAAAGGTCAGGGTCAGACTCGGGTGAACAGCGAGGCGCCTCCCCCTACACTTGCTTGGTGTGGTTGTGCTGTTGAAGGCTGGGAGGACCGAAAGGCTGCCTTTGGCGTGGTTTAGCAGGGAGGAGGGGGGTGAATCCTGGCTCCGTGGAACCCTGCCTGGGCTGCCTTGCATCCTGCCGGGGTGGGGTGGGGGGTGGTCAGTGCAGAGATGCCAGTCTCAGTGAGGGGATGGGGATGGGACTGGGGTGGGGGCTTCCAGGTGTCAGGGGTGAGCCCTGGTCCCGGTGGCCTCCCCATGTAGACAGACAGCTCAGGGCACCGGTGGGGCGGCCCCTTGGGTTCTGACTTCGGATGCACCTGTCTGCTTGATGGCTGTGGAAGCGGCTTTGTTGCATGCTGTCTGCCGTGCTCTACAAACTGCTGTGTAGTGGAGGTTATTTTTTGCAGTGGAATTCTCTCACTTGGAGGTTGGAAACCTCCCTGGCCTCCCTGGGAAAGGAATTTGCCGCAGGTGTGTTGACACTGTGGCTGGCTGGTTGGAGGGAGGACTGAGGTCTAGTTATGTGACGGGGGTCAGGGCAGCCAAAGCTTGGTGGGCACACTTGGGCACTGGAGGTCCCCAGGGCCACAGGACAGGTTTGAGCCTTTGTACTTGTTCCCCTAAGTGGCCTGGGGGAGGTTCCCAGCCGATCTCCAAAATCCCTGGGCCCCTAGACCCTCATTTTTTTTTCTCAGGAGGTGTTGGAAGGAAGCACCAAGGACAGGTAGTCATTTCCTCTGGATGCCAGGAATGTGTGCCGCTCAGAGGCTTTCCAGGTGAACGGTGTGCTGGCAGAAGCATGTTTGGTTTGCAGGCTGGAAGCGTTGCTGCTTCATTTACAAGGCTGTTTTAATGTGGGCAGAAGCGATCCAGCATGTGGTGGTTCTGCCTTTCCAGAAGATAATTTCCAAGGCACTCATTTATTTATTAATGTTCCTGAGTAGCTAGGAGGGTCAGCTGGCAGTATTATGCTGTCTTCATCCCTTTTCTCCCTGACGCTGTTTCTGGGTGGCTCTAGCCCTCCACATGTGCTGAGATGATGTCCTCTCTGGCTCTCTACCTGCCCCCCTCACCTATCATTACTCTGCAGTGATTGTAGCCTCCCACCCCACCCCCCGCATTCTTCCCATTTTTCCGGTGCGGGGCTTATCACATAAATGCTGGCGACCCAGGTGCAGGAGATGCGGGGCTGCTGTGTGCAGAGTTGGAGACGGATTCCCCCTCCCAGGGATTGTGTTACCCGGAGTTCCCACACCTGAAAGTTCTGATGGTGGGATTCCAAACAGTGGGAGACTAGGGACGCGGAGGTACTGGAAGTGGCAGGTGGGGGCTTCCAGGGACCCTCCAGGGGCCCTGCGGAGGCAGGAAGCAGTTCTGCCCCTTTGGGTGAGGCAGTCCCTGGAGGCGGACAGGAAGGTTGGTGAGTAGCTAGGAGAGTGGAAGATGGGACCTGTTTCCTGCTTTAGCTGTCGCCAGTAGGTGCAGCAGGGCTGGGCATCCAGGCCCGGTTTTTCCTGCCCTCCTGCTTCCCCTGCCACAGACAGTGCTTGTCCTTCTGCCATCTCTGCCTTCCCTTGGTTGACTGTGCAGTTTAGACAGCCTCTAGGCAAGGAAAGTATGTGGCCTTTTGATTTGGTTTTCCTGAGGCAAGTCACTTGACCTTCCTGAGCCTCAGTTTGCCCGTCTGCAAAATGGGCCTGATGATGTTGGTAGACACCACGATACACTCAGCATGTGATCAATAGGAAACATCTGTCCCGCTCTGTGCTGTTTCCTTAGCAACTAACACCGGGTTTGCACATCCCTTAAATGTTGCTAAAATTTCATTTGATAAGTAATAACATGCAAAAGAGGTGAGACTAGTATGCTGCTGGTTTTCAGTAAGTGGTGGTTAATGTTAGTAAGGAAAGGTCACTTCATCTTGGTAAGCCTCAGTTTTCCCATCAACAACATGGGAATAGAAACGAGCAATCGCGAGGTGTGGTCCTGAGGTTCAGGAAGGATATTAAATGCTGTGGCCTCTCGGGAGGTGCAAAGGGCTGTACTGAGGGCCGTTAGTGCCTCAAACACGAGAAACATCTGGGCAGACTGGCCCTCGTTTCTTTGTGCGCTTGCGGAAGCAAACCAGCCTCTTCCATGGGTCTTTTAAAAATTGATTTTAGAAGTTCTATCTCGTGTTAGATCGTACTTGTTTTTAATCATGTAGGCATTCAGGTTATCTAGCTTTTATTAAAAATGATGCTGGTGTGTATTTAGATCCTTGAATATTCTACGTCTCTGATTGTTTCCTTAGGATAACATCTTACTTGGAAAGGAAGTTATTAAGTCGGAGAATTGAAACAGTTTGCGGTTTTTGACAGAAATGCCCCCCACCGAAAGCCTTTAATAATTCGCACTCCCCCCATGAATTGTAAGAGTGCTCACCTGTTCCCTCACAGCCTTAGAAACATTGGGTGTCATCATTGAAACGATCTTTGTTGTTTGAACAGGCAGAAAAAATGGTGTATTTTTGTTATTTGCATTTCTTTGCTTGTTAGTTAATGAACATTGTTTCCGAGTTTAATGGCCAGTAGTGCCTTTTCTCTTGGGTCTTGTCTGTTCCCATCCTTCCTCCTTCTGAGCATTCTGACAGGCCTCTTCCAGGGTTCTCAGTTGCTGTGTATGGCTTCCCCTCTGCTCCGAGAGGCCCCACGTAGGTGGATCTTTGTTAAGTGGGCCTCTGCCTTCCAAGAGGAATGGCAGCAAATTCATTAATTATCTACAGGGAAGGCTCCTCAGCTCTCCTCTCTCCCTCCCCTCCCCTCCTCTCCATAAGGGAATCAGATTTAATTCTTAATCCGATAATTATTGTAAGGAGGCCTGGTATTTACACAGCGCTTGGAGAGGTCTTCCGCCCTCCAGGATAGGTGGGCAGCGAAGGCACTGTTAGGTTCAGGGAAACGGAGGCACACAGCCAAAGGCGTGGAGGCGGGACCATCCTGGAAGCCAGACCTTGCCGTCAGGTCCCCACCCACCTACAGCATTGTACCTGTAGCCCCGGGGGCACCTTGGGCGGCAGGGCTGACCGGAGCCCCGCACACCAGCCTGGGATTCTGAGCCTCACCTCCACACAGGGAGCGGAAGCCACGGAACACGACTCGGACACGGAACCAATTTATTTTTTGCCTTCTCATTTTTATCACCCTCCTTTTAGATCTGCGGCTCCCTCGTGTATCTTCCAGAGATGCGAGCCGGGCAATATTTTTAGGAACGGTGGAAATTAGCTCGTGAGAATGTGATCAGCCCCAGGCTGGGGTTTCAGGGGCTGGAGAAGCCTTTCTTCACACAGGCATCTGTAGGTACATGCATGTGTGTCTGTGTGGGCCTGGCAAGTGCACACCTGCCCTCGTGAGTGTGCACGTACGTTATATGTAAATGCCCTGCACATGCCTGTGCATTTGAAATGAATAATCACATGTAAAGCGTTTGGAACCGTGCTTGGCACTTCACATTGGCTTTGACCGACTGCACGAAGTGGCTGTTTCTATCGGTCGAATGTGGGCGTATCTAATAAGTGCCCAGTAAGTGCCGACCACCAGGATTATTGAGTCTGTATCCTTATGTGTATACGTGTGTATAGGATGTTCTGTGTTTGAGCTCTCACATGTGCATATCTGTGTGCAGTGTCTGTCTGGGTGTGTGGCCACCAAGCTGGCCAATTTTGTGAGCACACCGCCCACCTTCCTGGGGAGAGCCTTCCGGGGCTGGCTCGGCGTGTACCTGGGCCGCCAGGACGGCAGCCCTCGTAATTCCCTTCTGCCTTCAGGTTCCAGCGGAGCCCAGGCCTGGGGTGCCAGGGAGGGGGCCCATCGCATTCTCCCCGAGTAACCCAGCCTATTGCCAGGCCCCATGTCTGAGGATATGCAAATCAACTCTTTAATGGAATTCCTTTGCAAAATATTACTTGAAGCAAAAAGTTAATTACCAGGCTCTAATTAATGGCTATTTTAGAAGGCCACAGAAGAGATCACAGGGAGACTGAACAGGCGAGAAGGAAAACACCCAGCTTCCCCCCCACTGCCGGCTCGGTGGCTCCTTCCCAGGTGGCAGAGCACACTCAGCTTCTCCCCGCTCCCAGCCGCCCACCCACTCCCTCGTGGTGATTGGCTCAGGGCGAGTGGAGAGGCACCCTCTGCGTGAAGAACCTCTGGTGTTCTCTGAGGAGTGGCCTGGGCTGTGTTCCCACCTGGGGGTGGGACCTGTGAGGAGCTGTGGAGAGCAAGCCTGGACTGAGGAGAGGCTGTACCGCCTCGCCCTCACCCCTCGCTCTCCCCGCCCCCCCCCACTCTCCCCACCCCCCATCCTCTGAGGCCTCCTAGCAGCCAAGTGACATGCCCAGGGCCTGGGCTGTGGCAGGGACTGGCCACTCTTTCAGTGAAACCGACCCCTTTCCTGATGCTCCCAGGGGCCTTCGGGCTGCTGTCTGCAGCCCTCCTGTGTCCCCCTACCCCACCCCCCTCCTCCCTGTGCTCCCTCTCAGTGCTCAGTGTGGGGTCACGTGTGATCATGCCTGCCCACCTGCCTCAAAGGACTGTCTGAAAGCGCACAGAGATTATTGTCACAGAAACGATGTGCAAATTTCCCTGCCCGGCCGCGGGTGCCGGGAAGGATCGCCTGTGTTACCGTCGCCTCCTGAGGTACAGGGCGTCTCTGTCCTCCGTGGGCATGTGTGGGTATGAGCCGGTGGGGAGGCCCACGGCCTTGTCTGCAGGCCACACTGCGCGCCCCCTGGGCGTGCACTTGTAAGGACCTTCCTTGGCATTTTGAAGGCAGGTCCTCGAGGAAGCTGCTGGTTGTCCACCATCCGTGGAGAGATCCCCTCCAACCCAGGCACACGGATGGTGGCATGAGGACCCAGGGGAAGGAGAGGGAGATGGGATTCCCCACCTGCAAGGGTCCTCGGCAGTACCCTGGACATTCGGGGGTGACTCCCAGGCTGGAGGTCAAGCTCAGTTCTTGGAGTATGCCAAGAATAGGGCCTCCCTGATACCTTGACTTAACGCCTGCTCAGGACGTACCTGACTCCTAGAATTGTCCCCCCAAAGACTTTTCAGCTGGTGGCAGGAGCCTGGGTGGGCTGGTTGGAGGTTCTAACTTCTGCCTTGAGGAGGAGCTCAGGGTTGGCCCAGTGAACGTGCTTCTGGCTGTACGAGGGGAGGGGTCAGCCAGCAGCCCCAAGAACTCCTTAGAGCTTCTCCCACGGGCAGCCTGAGCAAGGTTTTGCTCTTCCCGCCCTTCCCGCCTTCCCACTGCCCCTTCTCCTCGACTGCCACAGCCCAAGTTAAATGATCAGAGTCCAGGAGCTGCAGGAACTTGCCTCCCAGGCCAGGCTCGAGTCTGTGGGACAGCTTTGGAAAAGCCACTGAGTCTCAGTATTCCCATCTCTCTAGTGGGGCCAGTGGGGCAGGCACTGGCCCCACTGGAAGGTGGGTTTGTCCATTCCCCTGTGTCAGCTGCTCTGTGGGGTGAGTCACTCCTTGTCACAGCGGTCCCCCACCTCTCTCTTTGAGTAGGCAGCCCCACGGGAGGTGCCCCTGCTGCGGCCCCTGTTCCAGCTGGCTCTGGCCACTGCCCAGTTGTCTCTTGGACCCGCCTGTCGCCCTGACCTTTCTTAAACCCTCGGGGCCCTCGTTTGCAAGCCAGACGTGACTGTGAGACAGAGCGCTGCGCAGAGATCGAGACGCCACCCTGGTGGCGCAGGCCCTGATTTAATGCGACGACGGTGTCGTGGGGGGTTTCGTGTGAGGGCAGTGAATGAGTGCGCGGCTCCCCGTGCACACTGACTAAGGAGAAGTTAATTTCATGCTCCGTCTTTCTGACATTTGTAATCAAAGTGCTGTATTGCAGCTGCAGACGGTTAGCACGTGAAGGATGTGTGAGGCCCGAACAAGTCCTGTTTCCAGTGAAGGGGACTGATTAATAGATTGTTTAATAGATTGTTCACAGCCCCACCCCCTGTGCCCCTGATTCCCCTGCCTGCCGTCTCCCCCCTCTCCACCTTCCCCAGATCCCACAGGGCACTCAGTCCCAGGACTGGCTCTGACTACAGCCCCACTTTGGTCTTGGAAGCGGAGGGGCTGGTCCCTGAGGAGGACGGACCAGCCCAGCCCAGCAGGACTGGCCCTTCATCCTCACAAACCCGCGTGAAGAGGGATTGCCTGGGACACCTGGCGAAATGCAGATTCCCAGGCCTCACCCCAGATCTTCCAAATTAGACCCCGATGGAGCGATTGAATTTCCCCAGAGTCTGAGAACTACTGTCCAGAGTTTATCTGCAGAGGGGCAGGCATCGTGCCCCAGCTGTGGGCCGGCAACAGGCCTAGGCACTGCCCACGCCGTGTCCTCAAAGGTTTCTTAGGGCGCGAGGGGTTGCAGTTTCTCCTTTCACAGCTGGAGAAGGTAAAACTCTAAGAGGGAACGTGACTGGCTCGAAGTCACACATCGGGGGCCCGTGTCCAGGCAGTCCATTCCCCGGTTGGTGCTCCACAGCCCTCACCCCCCCCCCCCTTAGTGTGCGGATTCTTTCTTTTTATGGTTGTGATGCCTTTAAAATTTTTTTTAAATTAAATTTATTGGGGTGCCGTTGCTTAGTAAGATGACATACGTTTCAAGGGCACATGTCCATCATACGTGACCGTACAGTGCCTTGCATGCTGGCTACCCAGAGTCAGTCCGTCTCCCGTCTCCGGGTCTTTGGCCCCCCTTGCCCTTCGCTGCTCCCCCGCCTTCCCCTCTGGTAACCACCGTGCTGTGGTCTGTGGCCGTGAGCCTCAGGTTTATACCCTATGTGTGGCTCTCAGCTTCTTCTGACTGGCTTATTTCGCTTAGCGTGACATTCTCAAGGCCACGAATGGCGGCGTTTCACCTTCTCTGATGGCAGAGTGGTGCCCCATGGTGTGCACGCGCCGCGTCGTCATGCGGTGGTCATCTGGCAAAGGGCCCCCCGGCTGTCTCCGTGTCTCGGCCGCCGTGGAGAACGCTGTAATGAACATAGGGGTGCATATATCTTTGCAATTAAGTGTTTTCAAAATTTTCGAGTAGGTACCCAGAAGAGGGGTTGCTGGGTCATGGGGTGACTCGATGCTTAGTTTTTTGAGGCACCTCCACACTGTGCTCCATAGCGGCTGCACCAGTTCCCACTCCCACCAGCAGGGGATGGGTTGTGGTGCCTTTTGAAACCCACCTTTCCCATCCTAGAGGAGTGCCAGGAGCCCCCTCTTGGGCTCGCATGGGGCTCCCCACCGGAAAAAGGTGCCCCAGGTCTCCCAAGGGTGCTTGGAGCCGGTAGGTCATTTGTGACCGTGACCGTGACCTGCATTGTAGAGGTGAGGTGGGTGGGGCTCAGGGAGGAGGGGGGCGGAGCTGGAGTCGGGACTTGTCTGCTGACTTCGGGTCCAGTGCTTGCCCGCCTGTGCCACCAAGGCCCAGCCTTCTCGCTGTCTCCCCGTTACCAGGAGGGGAAACTGAGGTTCAGAGAGGCGTAGTCACTTAGCAGGACCCAGTGAGTGGCAGTACTGCTGTTCAGGCCCTGGGCCGCTGAGTGACAGCCTGGAGGGCAGGACTAGCCTGCGTTTTGGGGCTGGACTGGGTGCCCTCGGCCCCTGCCTGGGAGCTGAGGTCTTTCCACACAGCCCGGATGGTCTCGGTGCAGGAGTGGGAGTGGCCGTTTGTGCTGTGGCCGCTGCGAGGGGCAGGCCAGGTGGGGCGGGCTGCTCTTTCAACTAAGGAGGCCAGGTGCCTGCCGAGGGGTTGGGGAGGAGAGTGGGCAGGGAGGGGGAGTCTGGGCCGTGGGGCATAGAACTAGAACTTGAACCCCTGACTCAGAGCCCCCTCCCCACACTGCCACTTGCTGAGGAGATGTGTCTGTCACTGAGAGGCGGTTGAAAGCCCAGCTCCACCAGCTGCTTCTCTCTGAGCCTCAATCTTCCCATCTCAACAAAAGAAAAACCAAAACTAAGATCTTGGGAGCCAGGATTCTGGGATTTCTGGAAGGAAAGCGCTAGCACAGGCTGGTGCACCCAGGCCTTCGGGGGCTTGGTGTGCCACCTTCAGGTCGTGCGGCCCCCAGGGGCCGCTGCAGAGTGGAGTCATGGCAGCTGGTGGGCAGGGTGCACTTCACCTTGGCACCCTTCGCACAGCGGGCTTCTCTTGGTGCCGGGGTTGCCCCCCGTGCCCTTGAGTGGCACACGTGATGGGCCAGGTTCCACACCCAGGGCCTTATTGTTCCTGTTCTCATTTCGCCCCAAGCAGCCCCGTGAAGGATAGATGGGGCCATGGCTGCCCGCACTCTGCAGAGAAGAGTGAGGCGCAGACAGACTGAACAACGGGCCCGAGTTGTACAGCCCGTAGGTGGCCAAGCCAGGACTCAGACCCAGGCAGACTGGCTTTATCATAGGAAAGCCCACCACCAGCCACACGTCTGTTCCTGTGCCTGGTTTACAGACACGCTCTGTCAGTAATAACACCACGTCGAAATGTCTCCCATGTGCCAGGCACTGTGTGCTGTGCGCACCTCACCTCTGATCCTCTTGGCTCCTCGCACAGGTGATGAAACTGGCCTCAGAGCGGTGAAATCACTCGCTGGGGGCGACCCTCATGGATTTAGAACCCAGGTCTCCGTGGACCCACAGCCAGGGCCCTCTGTGTCATAGCTAACAGGGTGAGTGCAGCCTGTGGGCCTGGCCGGCTCTCAGCACGTCGCTGGGAGGAACTCACCCTGCACGCACGAGAGCCTGCGTGATACATGCTGTAGTCGCCCTGGTTTACAGTCAGGGGACACGAGATGCGCGGCAGGAGTGGCGGGCCTAGGGTTCCAAGCCAGGCGGCTGGCTCCCGTGCTCCTAACTACTAGACTGCACGGTGTTGCCCTCTCCCTATTTTGCAGATGAGGAAACTGAGGTTCCACCAGGTAAAAGCCACTTGCCCTGAGTCAGACAGCAGGTGAGCGGCAGAGATGGGGTTTGCATCCTAATCTTTCCAGATTATTTCACTCTCTCCTACCCGAGAGGCTGTAACGGCTGTCAGTGGGCTGGAGGAGTGTCCCAGGGCCACCGGGGCTCTGCAGGGGGCTTGGGTGCTGGAGTCCTGAGGTGGGAGGGGTGGCCGTGGAGGTGGGCCTTCCTCCTGGTCTCGGGAGGGCTGCGCAGGGTGGGCTCGGTGACTGCCCCCCCATGTGCAGTTGGCCTGTGACTAGAAGTGTCTCTCCCCGTGGGCCCTGCCAGGGTTCTGGGCCCCCACGTCTCTTTTCTTCCCGGCAGAGCCCATGAGCTGTGGCTGCACATGGACCTGTTGGTTTGTGATGCTGGGTGAGGTGGGGCGGGTGGAAGAGGTCACGGGTAGGCTGGCGTGGCTTTGCGTAGCGCCTCCCCGTCCTCTGCAGGTCGGCTTGCAGAGGACGCTTCTGTCATCACCCAGGAGGGGAAAGAGGAAGCGGTGATGATGGTGGGCAGGCGCTCCCCAGACCAGCCCTGCTCCGGACCTGTGGGAGGCTGGGCGAATGTGGTGCTGCAATGTCCTGTCCAGCAGGACTGGCTGAGGGTCCCCCATCACGCAGCCAGGCTCCCTGCTGACACGCCCCCTGTGGACCCGAGGTGGCGCTGGGTGCACGGGCACCTGCTGGGCCACAGGAGGGAGCTGGAAGTAGGCATGGGCAGCGGTATTGCCACATCCAGGCATCTGTCCTGCCTGGGATGGTCTTGTCCAGTAGCCCCAGGCACTCGAGGCCCAGCAGGTGCCCGTGTGCCCAGCGCCACCTCGGGTCCACAGGGGGTGTGTCAGCAGGGAGCCTGGCTCCCCGGTTGTTGAGGGGAGCGGTGGACACCTACTCCAGGGGAGCCAGCGGGGCTGCAGCAGGCAGTCTGCCCAGAGTTTCTTGGGCTCCGTTCCTGAGGCCCCTGGGGGTGAGGCGAGGGGTTTTCCTCCACGGTGCGTGAGCACCCTCACCTGGGGGTCACTCTGTGATCTGGACGTGCAAGGCCCTGAGAGGTCCTGCTGTGTCACCTCCTTTAGCCCAGGGCCCCCTGTCCCCCGACCCCAGCCGCGCCCCGAGAGCAGCTGTGAGCATGTGCGGAGCAGTGGCGCCCTGCAGAACATTGCTTGGTGAGCACTGATTTGGAGTGTTACCTCTCCTTAGAGGTGTGCTTCCTAGGAGAGAGCTTCGGGAGCGTTCCGTCCCCGGAGGACCTGCAGGAGTTTAGTCCCGACCGACAGCACTGCTGGCCCAGCAACAGGTTGTGGGGTGTGTTTTTCTGGAATAAGGCATCCCCAGGTCCTCAGAACTGTTCCTCAAAGCAACTACCGTCTCTCCCGTGTGGGGGGTGGGGCCTGGCTCTGGGCAGAGCCCTCTGTGGGCCCAGGGCCTGGGGGATTTATTCCCCACTTTGTGGGCCGGGTGGCTCCCTCCGGGGACCCAGCAGCTTGGGCTCTGGGCATCCCCATCCCCCACTGGACTCCTGTAGAAGGCGGCAGTGGGGCAGAGGCTGCCCACTGATTTGCATAATTGCATCGTCCCCTGAATAATTAATAAAGCTCTGTCCTTGCTGGGAGCAATGTCTGCACCATTATGGATGGGTTTGCCGGAGCTCTTCCAGGGAGCCGGCGGTTCCCGGACTCCTCGGCCTTTCCTGGCACAGGCTCCCCAGGGAGAGGAGAGGGCGCTGGGTTGGTGAGGGCGTGTCCTCGCAGCCTCGCACTGGGCGGGGCCGACGGTGCAGGCTGTTTTCTGCCAGCACCCGCAGACGACGGGGTGTCCAGCACACGGACAGCTTGGGGTTCTGTGTTCTCCCACTTTGTGTGGTGGGGCCCGCAAGCCCTTCTTCCCTGGAGTGCAGTCAGCTGTGGGGGAGACTTCGCCCCCCCCTTTCAGGTAGCCTGGGGAGGCGTTGCCGACCCGGGGCCCAGGGCAGCGATGGGGCCTTCTCAGGCAAGGGCAGGACGAGGGGGCGTTTCTGCTTGCAGCCTTTCCTCGGTCCCTGCGAGTTCTTGGCCTTGGTCAGGCCAGGGTTCTAGGTCCCTTTGTGTGTGGTGGTCACTGAAGGGCGCTGTCCCCTGCGCTGCGGGCTTGTCTTCCTGCCATGCTGGAGAGGGAGTTTGAGGGCTTGGTGTGCTCCTGCCGCGCAGCTGACGCTGGGAAAGGCCCTAGAGTCTCTTCAAGCCAGGCGTGGACCCGAGAGCCCTCGCTCTCTTCCCTGCTCTCCCAGGTCACTGTCCAAAGCGCCCGCAGGCATGCTTCTCAAAGTGGGTTCCGTGGTGTACCCCATTCTTGAAAATAATGGGTGCTTGGGGTAACGGGATTCCATAGTGCAAGCAGGTGAGGGGAGCGACCAGTGAAGCAAGGCAAGTGAGTTTCTCCAGTGATTGACTCCTAGGAGCCTTTCATTTGTTCATGCGCATCTGGTTGCACAAGAGGGTGTGTAGGATGCTCTGCTTCCCGTCCACGTCGACCCTCCAGGGTCTGCTTGCGCGTCTCTGGTGATGGGGAGATGCCCAGGCCCTTGCTGGATAGTGCCGGTTCTTGGAAGCCTTCCTGCTCGTTGAGTTTCCCCAGCCAGCAGTTATGTGGCATGTTATATCATTCCCCACTTGGTGCTCCAACCAGTCGGGGAGGTGGCGGGGCCGGGATCCTCCCATTTTACAGATAAAGAAACTGAGGCCGGGAAAGGGTCATTATCCCGCCCACATAGATGGTGTTTGAGTTGGCATTTAAACCAACATCGGCTAGCTGGATTTTCCCCTCTTTTCCTTGGCCACCAAGAAGCCATTTAGTCCTTGGGTGAAGGTCAGTGTGTTGGCTGGCATCGGTCCTTTGGACTTTGAGGGCCTGTTGCCCCTGCAGCTCCGATCCCTACTCTGAATATGCTTCTGGGGGTGGGAAGGGGGCACGCTAGCGCCCCGTTCAGCAGTGTCCCCGCCGTGAGGGCGGTTCCGGAGCCCCCCACAGATAGGAGGCGTTGACCTACAGGTGTCCTGCTCGTCCAGCCATTCTTGACCCCCCCTTTTTTTCTGCCCCCTCTTTTCATGGGGTGGGTAGGCACTTGTCTTGTGGGGGCGGGGGTGGAGGAGGCGGAGGACAGTGGGAGTCCGGCTGCTCTGTCTTCCTACGGGCCTTTCCAAGAGCCACTGCCCAGGCCTGGTGGGTGGCCGAGGGCAGCCTGGGGTGAACCTCTTTACAGCAGCAGCTAGGCTCCGGGGCTGTGTTTCGGCTCAGGGGTGACTTCAGGGCCTAGACCAACTGGGTTACATCCCAGGAGTCTCCTTGGGTTGCACCATGAAAAGGACTGCGTTGCTTCCACATGACACATCTGCCTGATGAACACGCGTGGACCTCGGTCTGGATCTGGCTCCCCGACTTCCTCTGTGGTCTGGGCCAGCCCCCTGATCCTGGAGCCCAGCGACTCCTGGTCTTTCAAATGGGCGTGGCAGTGGTGCCCGCCGCCGCCTCCTCCGGCTCTGCAGTCGGCTTGGGCTCCTGAGTGTCACGTGATCACTTTATCCTATCAGCTCACGAGCACACGCACTCATTCTCGCAGTTGCACACCTCATGCTTCTGTGCTTCTGCTGGAGACCCCAGAACCCTGCCAGCATGCCCGGCCCAGCGCTCTTGGAGCCGCCCCGTCACGGAGCAGGAGGCAGCCCCAGACAGGCATGGGAAGGTGTTTGTGTGGACATTTCTCCCACTTAGAAAATCGATACTCTGTGGTCTGCCTAATTGCTCTGTTGCTGCTAAATGAGTCATTATGGAGGGAAAATAGCAAATGCATTGTGAGATTAATGGGAGAAAATAGTTGGCAATGACTTTGATTTGCTTCTGAAACTCCAAGAAGGTGTTACTACGAGAAATCTGGAGAGCCGTGTAGGGCCAAGCCCCGGGAAGCAGCTCTTGGTGCTCAGAGGCTCCAGAGGTGCCGGCTGGTCCGAGGGGCCCGTGGAGGGCCAGGCACCGACTGGCCTGTCGTGGGGGCTGGAAGTAGGAGTTCCTGAGCGGTCACAGTGGGAGCCAGCAATGGGACAGGGAGCTCTGACGGCCTCATCCCGAGAAGGTCCCCTCTGTGCCAGGCACGGTACTAGTGTGGGGGTGCTGGGTGAAACCAGCCTGGCCCCTCCCCCTGTGGAGGAGATGGGCTGGAAGAAATCGTCCTGCAGGTAAATGTGTCCTTGCAGCTGAGGCCCGTGTCCCAACGGCAGTGAGAGCCCAGAGCTGGGGGGTCGGGTGTGTGGGCGTGCTGGGGACAGCCTTCCCGAGGGAGAGAGGGGCGAGCTGAGCTCCAGAGGAGAGCCTTCCACGCAGTGGAAGGGGCTTGCAGACCCATGCGGGTCTGGGAGCGAGGGGCTAAAAGAGGGCCCCCGTGATTGTCACCCTCCCAGCAATCCTAGGAAGTGGACACTTCCTCACTTTACAGGGGAGGAGACCCGTGCTGGATGGAGGTAATCCAGAGTCTTGCCCAAGATCACATAGCCTTTCAGTGAGCGAGTGCAGGTGTGAGCCCAGGCCTGTGGGACTCGGAGCCGAGGTGCGTGCCCACCTGCTTCAGGGAACTGGCCTCGGCACCTGCCGCCCGGGTTGGGGGGGGCTCTGCAGCCAGTGTCAGGGATTTCCCTCCCTCCTGTGGGGCTGGGCTCCGAGGAGGGCTGCCTAAGGACCTCCTGATCTGGGGAGGCACAGGACCACCTGGGGTAGGGGGAGCTGCCAGCCCAAGGCCAGGCCTCTGCCTTATTGGGGCTTTTCTTCCTCTTAAAGGTAACATGACTTGGGCGAGTTTCTGATGATCAGAACACAAGTTACTAATGACTCCTCTTTGAAAAAAACTCTGTTAATAGCGTGCTTCCGCCCAGTCAAGTGGGTTGGTTTATTCCCTGCCATTCTTTCCAGTGGCTGGGAACCAGCCCCCTGCAGAGGTGGGGGGAGGTGTGCCCAGCTGCCTGTGATCCGAGACCTGTGGACTTACAGGGGCTTCAGGAAGTTCAGCAGCAGAGAGGGAGCCACCTGCAGGCACTGGGGGCGTCAGAGGTCATTTCACCTGTCTTGGTTCTTGGGTGTGGCTGGGCGCCACGGGAACCTGGCAGAAAGAACCCAGAGTCCCACCGAGGGGAGTCAGATTCACAGGTCTGGGCTTGGCCCCAGAGCCTGTATTCACGACAAGGCCCTGGGTGATTCTGAGACCCACTCAATATCGAGACCGCCCGAGAGCAGCTCTGGATGCTCCCCTCGCCAGGAGGGCCCTGTGCGTCTGAGGGATGCTGGTGGTGGGGCGCTGCCGGGTTATCAGGTTGCGGAGTAACCTTGGGGCTGGGTGTACCACTGCTTGCCGCAGGCCTCACCCTGCCCCTAGGGACCCTGCGAGGGCAGAGCCAGGGGGGCAGCTGAGCTCCAGACCAGGTAGGCCCTCGGCCTGGGTGTTTCACTGCTGCTCTTGGCCGAAAGCCAGTTTCTGCCCCAAACTCCAATCAGATTGGCTCTGCCCTGCCCCTCTCCAGAATCGCAGCCCCCTGTCGAGAGGCTGAGTGTTTGTTTTGTCTGGTGGCAGAGCCCTAGCTGAGAGCCCTTTGTCCTGCTTAGACTCCACATCCGCAAGAACTCTGCCTCGTTCTTCAGACAAACAGCAGGGCCTCACCTGTGGGGTTCCCGGAGGTGCGGAGGGGATCCGGCCCTGCCCCAGCACATCTGTGTGTTCCCTGAGGGGGGCGCCGCTGCCGTGCTGGGGTTGGTGCCCCCAGGTCAGCTCTCTCGTCTTCCTCCTGCTCCTCCAGGAGCCAGCCCTCCTTCAGAGAAGAAGTCAGGCGTATGGGACCCACTCACGACTCTGACACTTGTCACCACAGCGGCTCTGACCGTGGGTACAAATCTCGGGTCTCCTCACAGGCAGTCCCTGTCCCTCGTGTGGCAGACTTGGGCCACCTGACACACGAGCCCAGGCACAGGTGTAGCGGAGGAGCTGGGCCAAGGCTCATCCCGCACTCCTTCCTCCCCCCGGACCATGCATGGATTCCACGGTCTAACGACCCTCAATCTCTACCCCAGCTCGGGCCCCCTGGGCACCTGCTGGTTTTCCCAGGTGCTCCGTTGTCTGCAGGTGGACCATGGGCTGCCCCATGCCTTCCACTGGTCTTTGACCGACCCGGGGAACCTGGGCTGCTCACCAGAAAGCCTGGCGACTTGTCACTGTACATTTCTGGTTCGTCTGCCCTGATTTCTCTCCCTCCTAGGTTAAGGTGGCCTCTTAGCTCTGGGCAGGCTCCTTCTGTAAATCTCTGGTCTCTAACGGTTAGCAGTGGGTGGGACTCTGTCTCCTTTGCCCCCAGCTGCTGGGACGGGTTGCACCGAAGGCTCTGCCCCATGCACACATGTTTTAGGGAACCCTCAGAAAGACAGCTTATAGCCCGGGCAGCACCGCCCCCCCCCCCCCCCCCCCCCCCCCCCGGTCCTTCTCATGGTAGCAACTGCCAACCTCTTCACTGGCTCGGGGGCCGGGGTCTCCCACTGAGTGGTAAGACCTGGGGCAGACAGTTCTGGACCGCAGGGGCCACTCGCGAAGGGTTGGCTTGCGGAGCTTGCCTGACCCTTAGGGTGGGTTCAGACTGGACGGCAGTGCCCTGTGGTCTTTTGTCTGGTCACGGCTGAGGCCACTTGTCACACCAGTGGGAACAGTTCTAAGAAAGGAAACGCCGTGTCCTGTCAGGGGCAGCTGTGCGAGCACAGAAAGCTACGTGATGGGTTCGCTGCCCCTGGTGCATGGAGTCCTCACCAGGGTGCCCGCAAATCCGGCCGTGGTAGGTTCGCGTGAGTTTCACACGTTTATTCTCCCTCAGCTCCACCCGCCCTCCCCCGACCTCCTCTCCTCTCCCCTTCCAAGTCCCATGGCTACCGGTGCTGCGGGTCGGGGCCCTTCCAGGGAGGGGCAGGTGCCACTTAGTGCTGGGCGTCCTGCACAGGGAACCTGGGTTGTTGGAACTCCTGGCCCAGAAGCCTCAAGCCCCTGGCCATCGTCCCTGTTTGACTTGTGTCGTGTGATAAGGGGCTTGTTTCCAACCTGTGAGAGGTGCCCATGCTTTCTGTCTCCGTGGTCTTTTGTGCCAGTGTCCCCCCCCCCCCGCCAGGCCCCTGACATTTTCTGTTGAGGTTGCAGAAGGGCCAAGCGCCAGCCCCCGGAGCCGGTGGCCCAGACGAAGCAGCTGGTTCTAAATCACTCGGCCTGTGAAGGCAGACTCTCTGGGCTGCCCTGGTAACAGCTCCGCACCAGCCTGTCGGTGTGGCCGCTGACGGCCGAGGCTCCTGACTGGCTGCACTCCTCCAGCTCCCTCCCCTGCTCGCTCACTCATTACCAGTAGCTCCCTGCACCCTCCAGGCAGATCCTGCGAAGGAAGTGCAGGGCCGGGTCCTCAGACTCTGTGGGCCTGCACCCTCCCCTGCGTGGGTGGGATCGCCCTCACGGGATTTCATCAACAGCGCTGGCCTGGCTGGGCGCCGTTTAAGATCAGGCTGCGCAGAAAACGAAGCCTGACTTCCAAGGTCTTAACGAGTCTCTCGGGAGCCCCCAGATTCTCACCCCACCCCCCTGAGCCTCCGTGGCCTCCTCATCCTTGTTTACTCACACAGACGCAGCCCGCGTGCCTGGGTTCAAACCCCAGCTCTGTCATCAGCTAGCTCTGTGGCTTCGGGGAACTTGCTTAACTGTAAAATGGGGCTATTAGCAATTCCTGTCTTGAAGGGCTGTCGAGGGGTAAATGGGATTTGTAGCGGAACGCTCAGCGAGCGCCTTGAGACGGGTGCAGCGGGTGCAGCGGCACTGGAGACCTGTGAGCCGCGGCTGTGCGGTGGATTTCCCTGTCTGTGGTGCTTCCTCCGCCTGGGGCACCGCCTTCTCTTCCCCCTGCTCCTGCCTGTCTTCGGTCCTTCCTGTCTCTCAGGTCCTAGCTCCTTCTGCAGGAAGCCCACCCCGGTCCCTCCTCAGTCCCAGGGGGACCTCCCTTCGCTCCACGTTTCCTGTGCCTGTTTTCTGTGCTTCACTGTGGGGCCTGCTCCCTGTGGCACGTGAGGCCACCCGAGGCCCCTTGAGCTGTCCCTGTCCTGCCACCCCAGATAGGTAGGTCAAGGTGGTGTTCGGTGCACTCCCAGTCCTCCAGAACCTCAGTGAACCTGGAGATCCGTCCCCACCCCCACCCACATTGCCCCTGCCAAGAGCACTCGTGACCAGGCGCACTCCTAGGGCCTTAGGAGGAGAAATCCCCTCAGAGGAGGGGAAGCTGAGGCCAAGAGTGAGGAAGGATGTCCCCAGGGACATGCAAGGAGTCACAGGTCTTGCCGCCTCCTGTCTGTACTTCTCTGCTTGGGGGTGGGCAGGCGTTGGTCCTGCTCTCAGGGAATCAGGGAGGGCTTCATGGAAGTGGCAGGCGTTGAGGCTTAAAAGCCGATGAGTTTTCAGATGGCAAAGGGGAGAGGTGGGCGGTTCGGCCGTTCAGCAGAGGGAATCCCAGGAGCGAGCCCAGGGCTCAGAGGCTGAGAACGATCCCGACCTTTTGGGACGTGCGGCTGCTCTGGGAGGCAGGAAAGGGCTCGGAGCCCTAGGGGATGGGCAGTAAAGCGGCTGAGGGGCAGAAGCAGTAGGTCAGGAGAGAGGGGTGAGTGCGTGCAGAGCTGGACGAGGCAGAGGACGGGCACGAAGATGCACACTCCCTCCACGCCAGGCACTTTGTCTCTCAAATGCTCGCAGCGAGCTGGGAGATGGGGAGGCCAGGTGCCAAGAGGTTTGGCAAGTTGACCCAGGTCTCATGCGCCAGTAGGGGGCACAGCCAGAATGGGGACTGGGCGGTGTGACTCTCTAGGCTCTGGTGACCACTGCCTGTTGGGGATGAGGTGGTGTGACCTCCCTGGGGTTGGGGCCCACGAGTCGGGGTTGTTTTTGCTGCTACTCCCCATGCTGGTGTGGGGTCACTAACAGTGTGTGTAAACGGTGTGGCAAGGGGTCTGGCCACACAGGCGTTGTGTCGCTGTGATTCCCCAGCCCTAATGTCCAGACACACACAGCACAGGTGTGCATTACACACAAGGGCATCTCCCGAGAACTGGGCTGCTCACCAAGGTGGACGGCTCTCTCTAAACCCGGCTGTTGGGAAGTGGGTGGGGTGGCAGGCACCCTGCAGCTGGGCAGCCCCAACTCTGGCCTCTGGTGCCTGGCAGCCAAGAGGTGGGGCTCTTGTATGGCCCGGGTCCCTTACTCCCACCCTGTAGAGCCTAGGACACCCCTGTGGCCTCACAGCATTCTGACCCTTACTTCCTGGCAGTTCTCACAGTAGGACAGTTGTCTCTGTGCCCCATTGAAGGACAGACCTTCCACGCAGCCCGGCACAGCCCAGGGACTCAGTGGATGTTCGCACCACGAATGCTACGTCGAGCCCCACTGCATGCGGGAGCGACGCCGGGCCCTGGGATAATTAACTTTGGCATGGCGCTGCATGACTGACACAGCTCCTCCAGGTCCCTTTAGGAGGTTGATTGTCTCGGTTCAGGTATTTATTTCCCCGTTTGAAGACCGAAGCTCAGAGAGAGGAGGCAAGTAGCTGAAATCACACCCCCCGCCAGTGTGGGCACCTGGTGTGGGAGCTGTCCGCTGTTCCTCTCTGACCAGTCTCATTGAGCGTCCGCACTGAGGACCAGAGGTGGCGCTCCCAGGCCCAGGGAGACCGGGTCCGTGGAGACCCTGTATCCCAGGGAGCAGGCCCCTGGGGCTCGTCTTACTGCTCCACCCCGGCAGGAGCTGGGGGGGCCCCCTCCGCCACCGCCCCTGCTGAGGGCCTGGCTGTCGGGACAGTGCCTGTGTCTGTGGTAAGTCAGAGGCAGGAGAGCAGAGAGAACCCTTCCCGCTGATGGGGCTCTGACCTTGGACACCCAGGGAAAAGGAAGAGCTGGCTGCCGGCTGCAGAGGGGGCAGGCCTCCTGCAGGCGGGCATCGAGGAAGCCCTGGCTGTGTCCGTTCTTGGTGCCGAATCTCTCCTTTTCGGTTTAACAAAAGTCACGGGGATCCGTGTCAGTAGGCTGGCCCAGAACCTGCCGCTTTCGTCAAAGGCAGGAAGATGGCAGGACCCTGACTTCTCCTTTGGCTGGCCTCCAGAAGACAGAGCCACCGAAGCGAAGATCAGACGTCATAGTGAAAATCTGTCCCGGGCCCCGAGGGCTCACCCCAGTGTCCGCTGCAGGTGTGCCCTGCCCCGGGGGAGGGCCCGGGGATGAAGAGCTTTGCCCGTTCTCTGCTCCCTGCTCCCTGCTCAGGGTCTTGCAGGGAAGCAGCCAGCAGTCAGGAGATCCTGGGCATGCAGGGCCTTGGGTCTCTGTTGTCCCTACTGTGTGCCACGTTCCTACTGCGCCCTTGGGAGATGTGCTGTGGGTCCTGCCCCGTGTTCTGCAGGGGGCCGCACAGGAACCCCAGTGGAGGCAGTCACAGGTGTGGCGGACACGGTGGCCGCGCAGGGAGTGGGAGTCCCGCGGAGGGGACAGCAGCCGCTGGGCCTGTGGATTTGTGAGAGAAGGCCGACATCTAGAGTTTTGCTGGTGGCATTTGGAAATTCCACATCTTTAAATGTTGGCGATTGATTTAAAACTCAGAAATGTCAGACACTGTGTGGGCTAAACAGAATGTGCGTGTTGACCAAATACAACCTACACTCTCTAGTCAGAGGACTTCATTACCGGGTGGGTGAGAGCCCCGTGGGCAGAGGGCAGTGGGCAGGGCCTCCTGGCCAGAGAGCCACCTGGGCAACACTGTGGCTGTGGGAATCTGCAGGGATGTTTTCCGGACAGTCAGGGGTCTGGAGCGGCAGGACAGGGGGCGGGGTCTGGCCCCTCTGTGGAAGCCAGGCGCGCCTCGCCGAGGCAAGATCCTCGCTGGTGTGAAATGCCACACTGGCCGAACAGGTCCACCCTGAGCCTGCTGCCCCTGTGTCCCCTGCCCCGAGCCAGGTTAGGATACACGGCACCTTCATCTGTAGCCAAGGTGTGACTCTGCAGCTCTGGGGGGGCTGTCCAGCCGTCTGTGTGTCCATGCGTGCATGTGACCTCCCCCTTCTGAGGGTTTGGACTGCTTTGGCCAGAGCCCGTGGGCGTCTTCCTGTGGGGCCCGCAGGCAGGCGTTGCTGTGCTTTGTTTCTCCGCCCGGCCTGCCCCTCCCCCCGCAGTCGGGTTTGGGTTTCTCAGTGATCACCTGGCACCCTGGCTGCTGTGGCTCAGCTGGTCGGAGCGTGTTGCTGGTTGGACCCCTGCAGCGGGCACACGTGTGGGAGACAGCCGGTCGGTGCTTCCTTCTCGCACTGAGTCGGCCCTTCAGATTGTCCCAGCGATGCGCCTACCGAGCTTTCACGGAGCACCTGCTTGTGCGGGGTCTTGGGCCAGAGTCACACGGGTGGCCGAAGCCAGGGCGGCCAGGGACTGACGGAGTGGACAGACACGGGGGCGGGAGCAGAGTCTGGGCTGTAGAGGAGATCGAGGCAGCACGTGGGGGCGGGATGGTCAGGGCGGAGGTGACGTGACTCTGTGGTCCCCAGAAGCCTGGGTCCAAGGCAGGGGTTCCTGGCCGGTGTCCTAGCCCATCCTCCTCCCCGCTCTTGCTCACTCCCCTCTGAGTGGGCGGCAGGCCGGCTGGTCTGGGGGTGGGGACCTGGCACAAGGGACAAAATGTAAGGCAGGCACTTGGCCTTCCGGAGCTCAAGGGGTCCCGGAGGAGCAGGTGCCAACGCCTGCCAGTGCCCCTTCATTCATTTAACTTGAAGTCTTCTTAACATAGAGGGAATCACAACTACAAGCGTGGAGTACGAAATTCCAGCCGCGGAGAGGAGTGTAAAGCAAAGAGTGAAATTTCTCCTTCCACCTCTCCATTGACTGTCGTTGGGGGCTTTCTCTACAGACTTCCTGTGGCTTATTAAAAAAATTACCTGTGAGTGTTTGAGAACGTGTTGTCTAGCTTAACCATACCTCCTTGGCCTGCTGGAGGGGAGGGGAGACATAGCTGTTCGGGCCTAGAGCCCTGGGGCGGGGCGGGGGCACTCCCTGCAGACCCCGTCCTCCCAGCCCGGCAGCTGCAGGGGTGGGGTGCTCACCAGGGAGACCGTGGTCGAGGTGGGAAGGGGGAGTGGTCTTTCCCCAGCAGCTTCCCTCCTGCTCTGGCTCTGGTGGTGGGTGAGAGAGGAGAGGAAGCAGGCTGGATAGCAGTCTCAGGATTTCTCGTGCAAATAGGACTCCCCAAGGGGCCCTGGGGATTCAGTTATTTCTGTTTTTGCTCACCTGTGCACGGCCCTGGGGACAGGGACAGGAGTCAGCTGCAGTCCCTGCCTGCCCTGGAGGAGCTCCCAGCCGGGGGTGGCAGAGGTGCATGCAGCCTTGGTGAGACCGCACTGGGCCAGCTCCCTCTGGGGCCAGTGGGTTACCATGCAGAGGCCCTGGAGCCCAGCCCTAAGGGGAGCTCTCAGGGCAGGGGGTGGGGGGGCAGCCAGGCCTAGGCGGGAGTGCGGGCTGGGCTCAGGGAAGTTCCTGGGGGAGGTAAAATGAACTAGGATTCAAAGGAGCTTTTCTCAGCCCTGGTTCATCATCTGATGGCGCTTGAAGTACCTCCCCGTCTGCTAGTGAGGAACTGGGCAGGAGAGACCTCAGGTCTGGGAGACGCAAGCACTGGTGCTGCTGTTTCTCGTGTTCGGAGTCCACCCGTTTTCCCAGTGGAGGCCCGTGTGGACTGACACCCAGCGCTGGCTGAGGCCTGGGCCCTGCGAGGGGGAAGGAGGGCACAGGGCGGTCGTCTGCTTGGTTAGAGCGGAGAGCCCAGTCTGGGCAGCGCGCCGGCCCCGCTCGACACTGCCGGGGGGACCCTGGGCAAGGAGCTTGGTCGTCTGTGAGCCGGGCTGAGGACATCTGCCTGACTTTCAGTTTCGGAACCAGTGTCCTCCCAGCGTTGGGGTGGTGAGATGGTGGATGGTGATGAGGATGGTGATGGTGATGAGGGTGGTGATGGTGATGAGGGTGGTGATGGTGATGAGGATGGTGATGGTGATGAGGATGGTGATGGTGATGAGGATGGTGATGATGATGAAGATGGTGACGATGATGAGGATGGTGATGGCGATGAGTGCAGGGACCACAAGACGAACACTGGGGAGTCACCTCGTGCCAGGCACTGTGCTGTGCGCTTTGTGGGCTGCCACCGCTGCCACGTCCAAGCCACGTCACTCACTCCTGGACCCTGCAGGCCGAGCCCGAGGCTGGCCTCCACCTCCAGCTTTGTCTGCCTTGCTGACTTTGCTGCGCCCCCTGCTCATCCCGGCCCCCCCAACTCCAGGTGCCCCAGGCCAGGATCTTGCCCTTGTAGTCCCCTCCCCCTGGATCACGCTGCCTGCACAGCTGTGACCTGCTTCCTCACTTCATCCAGCCACACTGTCAGACGCGGCCTCTTCCCCGCCCTCTGGCCTGGGCCCTCCTGTGTCTTCCCAGCACTGGTGTTTGCCTGGCGTCCGCGACCATCCGCTTGTGTCCTTCTCCCGACCAGACTGAGCCCTGGGGTGGGGGGCATGATGTCTCGTTCCCTGACGTGTGTCTGGCCTCTGAAGTGGGGCCTGGCACGAGGTTGGTGAATGAACAAATCCACGTATTTTATCGGGTCCTGCCCCGTGAGGGAGGCACATGGATATCTGCGTTTCACAGACCAGGAAGGTACGCCCAGAGCGATGGGTTGACCAGCTCGCGGTCACACAGTTGGGACGGGACAGGCAGCCACTGAGCCCGGTGTCCGTGGCAGAGCCCTGTGTTAGCCTGGCGATGCCCCCACCTCTCCAGAACCTGGGGGGGCCCGCCCTCCAGGAGGGGCTGAAACCGGGAGGGATGGCACCCTGGGAAGAGAGGAGGCATGGGGCCAGGGGGGGAGTGAGAAGAAATGGGGGGGGGCCTCTCAGAGGGCCGTGGGTGACGCGAGGACACAGTGAGAGTCGGGACAGGGAGCCTTTGCGAGGGAATCCCTGAGAAGAGGGTCCTTCTGGGGCGCCACTGCTCCCGGGGACCAGCTGTGTCACCGGAGTCTAGGCTCCCCGTGCCGGCTGCGGTGTCTGGCAGCCGCCGTGTCCCAGAGGAGCTCAGGCCTCGCCCGGCTGGTCAGGGCGGAGAAGCACGCGGTGAGAGGGAGGGTGGGAGGGAGAGAGCGTGTGTCCGGCCTTGCTGTTTGCGTTGTTGTCACGGCTTCTTAATCAGCCTATTTCTGGGAGCGATGACTTCATCTCCTGTGATTCTCGCCACAGCCATTGTCAGGGCTCCATGGAAAGATCGGGCCTGGCACCATCCACGCTCCCCTAGCGGGCTGGGCTGGGAGAGCCAGTTAGCTGGCCCCTGCCCGACCTGGGTCAGGGGTCTACGGTCGGACCTCCTCCAGGAGCCTCCCCTTCCAGTAGCCACCCTTCGATCTGGCCTCGCTGTTCCTGGGAGCCGAGAGCAGTGAACTCCAGCCAGCTACCGCTCGCACTAGATTGTGGGCCGGTGGCCGGGGCGGGGCACACGCAGGGGCACACGCAGGCTCTGCCCTCACAGGCTCCTGCCGGCTGCTGGGGGAGGTAGGCAGGCCACTAGACTCAGCAGTTAGCAGGGCTCTGGGGGGGCCAGAGCAGGGAGGGAGGCTCTGCGGAGTTGGGGGTCTGGCCCCAGTGGGAAGGAAGGTCAGGGCTGCTGGAAGGCGCCCCTGTGTAGAGGCGGGGAAGGGCTTGCTGGGAGGTTTGGCAGTCAGGTGTCGCTGGCCGCGTGTGGTTGTATGTGGGGCTTGGCGAGTGGCAGGGGAAAGGGAGGAAGAGGTGGGAAGGCAGCAGGGTTTGCACTCGATCCTCAGGGCCCTGGGAGCTGGAGGGATTTAAGAGGGGTGGGAACTGGTCAGAGCAGTGATTTTGGGAGCAGCTCCTTGGCTGTGTGTGAGGCCGGGTGCGGGCGTGTGTCTCACAGGGGTGTCCAGCCCACGGCCCAGGATGGCTATGAATGCGGCCCAACACAAAATCATAAATTTACTTAAAACTTTTTTTTTGCTCATCCGTTTCCGTTAGTGCTTGTATATTTAATGTGTGGCCCAAGACAATCCTTCTTCTTCCAGTGTGGCCCAGAGACTCCAAAAGGTTGGACACCCCTGGTAGGAAGAGAAGGAGGAGGAGGAGGAGGAAGAAGCTAGTAGTTCTGGGCTGGCCTGTTTCCCCTTCCTCCTCAAAGGGGAGGGTCCCGTCTCCCTGCCCCTCCCTGACACTGCCTGGAGCTCTGCCCACCCGTACCCCTGACAAGCCTATAGACTGGGGGCGGGAGGTGGGGAGGGGCGATGGGGGGAGCTCTGTGAAGGGGCACAGACCTCGGGGTCCTAGTCCACTCCTTGAACCCCAGGGCACCATTCACCTCTCCCAGCCTCAATCGGTGGGGGCCCAGGAAGCAGCAAGAGAAGCAAACGTTTCATTTGGCTCAGATGGCGGCCCAAGCCTGCGGGGGGGGGGGGAGCCGGGGGGGGGCGGGTGGCTGGTGAGGGGCTAACGTATCTGTTAAGACTTCTATTTTCATTTCCCCCAAAACCGAGAATCTGCAACTGCCTGCCCCTTGCGCAGGCATCCAGCAGGGAAACGCTGTGAAAGGGGCCGTTCAGCAGGCTGAGGACGGCCAGGCTCCCCCCCAGGGGGTGGTCTGCTCTCCCTCTTGTCCCCAGATACCACCCCTCTTCCCTTGCCCGCCTTCACTGTTCCCCCTCTTCCGTGTCATCTTTTTTGGGTAAGAAAACAGTTCAGCATACATTTCCTCAGCATCTTCTATCTGCCTTGGGCCTGTGCCGGGCCCAGGAGGTACGTGGTTAGCTAGCTTACTAGGCAGCTGTCCCGAGGGAAGGCTGTCGAATTGTCTCCTGTTTAAAGCTCTGAATGCAGAAGCGGCTGGCCCCGGGCGAGGGGCCCTGGTTTCTCGGCTCCTCTGCCTTCTGCCTGTGGGACAGCGGGCCAGTTACAGGACCTCGGTGTCTTCAGCCCAACACCCGGGTCGGTCGCGGATGAGCCGAGCCCTTCCTATCGGAAGGCTCTGGGGTCCTGCTCTGTCCTGTCCAGGCACAGAAGCCCGTGCTGAGTGCAGTGTCCGGGCAGAGCCCAGGGGGCAGGCTCTGGATGGAGTAGGCAGACCCAAGTTTGAATCCAGTTGTCCAACTTACTGTTTGTGACTTTGGGCACATGACTTCCTTAAACCTCATGGAGCCTGTGTTTTCTCCAGTGCAGAGGAGTGTCACGGTGTGCCTGACAGGCCGTGCCCTGCCCGGCTCCCAGGGATGTCACTGGTCATATCAGTGCTGCTGAGAGCCTTGCATTCTGCAAGAATGCACCCCAGTCCCTCCTGTCCTCTTCCCAGCTGCGAGTAGCAGAGGGCAGCCAGTTAGAGGAGGCCTCCAGCCTAGCCTGGGAGAGAGGCTGGGGAGGCAGTAACCCCCAGGGGCCCCCCTGGTAGGATGGGCCCCCACAGACAACCCCAGGTGGGGCAGGCAGGGTCTCCATTCAAAACCCCCACAATTTGAATATGTACCTCTTCGGAATTGTGCCTTGCTTTGTGAAGAAAGAGTTTGTCAATGAAATTAATAGAGTAAACGAGATTTGGGGAGGGCGGGCAGCCAGGGGAGAGGGGTTATTTAAACACACTTCAAAGAACGTTCTTCCCCAGCATCTAAGCCGCACCATGTGCATGCGGAATGATGGTGCTAATTATAGGCGGCCTCATCTGTTCACAGCAAGTTTGCCTGGTTGTGCAGCGTAATTGCGATCGCCCAGTCAGGCCCCCCGGCTCGCGTCTCTGAAGATAACAATAACAGTAATAATAGTGCCTGTCATTGTGTGATCCCTTGCGATGTGCCAGGCATCCCACCAGGTGCTTGATAGTCATCGTCTCCTTCAGTCTTCACGGCAGCCCTGCGCCCCAGAGATGCTTGTCTCCGGTGCGCAGGGGGTGAGGCCGGAGTGTGGAGAGTTTAGGTGACTTCCCGGGCCAGCACCGCCCCCCGGGGCTGGCAGTTGGGGGACTGACCCGAGGTCCCGCTGAGTCTTGCGCTCTCCCCTCTGTGGCACTGCTTCTCGGGGACACGTGACACAGGTGCTCGCTTTGTACCTTGAAGCTTTCTCTTTTCCCCTGGGTCCTCTCAGAGACCCCCTTTGGCTGGAGAGGAAGCCGAGACCCTAGCAGAGTGTCGAGGGCAGTGCAGGAGGTGAGACGGGGGCCCCCAATTTGGGGGTAAAACCAGCCTCAGCATCCCCACCCACCTTCCCGCAGTGAGGGGCGCAGCCCTTCCTTGGCCTCCCACGAGGCAGTAAGCAGGTGGTGGGGGGAGGGCGGGGGGACACCAGCTCGGAGTCCATTGCTTTGCACACGTTGTCATTAAATGGAGGGCGCGCATGGCTGGCTCGTGGCCACGTGTAGCCCACGGCAGGTTTCGTTGGGTCTGAGAGGGCAGAAAGGTGATTGTTGGTGTTTTTTTTTTCTTTTAACTAATTTACCAATACTTAACCACCCCTAAAACATGCACCTGAAAAACCAGGATTTCTGGCTTTTCCTGCGGGGGACAGATGCGACAACACTGGGCCTCTGTGTAGGGCCAAGACTGACCTGCAGTTGCCCCCGATGCCACTCCACCGAAGGCCGTCGAGGGCGCGCAGCCAGGGTCAGCTCTGCCCGGCCATCCTGGGGGGAGTGCGCGTGTGTGTTTGGGGGTGTGTGTAGGGGGCTCCTATTCTATAGATGACCAGCCTGCGGCCCAAGGGGCCTGACTGGGCCCCTCCACAAGGCTGTTGCTGAGCCAGGACTTGAACCTCCATCCTCACCGTCTGCCTCATGTGGTTTTTCCCCTCATTGCCTCCCAGCCACGTCCGACCCCCCGCTGGCCACCAAGGCAAGAAGGAAACCTTTCTCGGGCCTAATGACTCAGAAATAACCAACAGGGAGCCCGGGGAACTGTTCCTATCTCCCCCTCTCCCTTTCCACCCTCCTCGAGGCCGGAGGGGACGTGGGAAACCTATTCATTTAAACTCAATTATTTTCTCGAAGACAGAACAGAACTGAATTGGGTCAATGCTATATTTGCTGTGCTCAGCTGTTTCCCCTGCAACGCTAACCCGCGGGGTGTATTGCTGGGCGCCGTGCCGCCAGGCCCACCAATTAGAACTCCCTATCAGTGGCCGTTCCTCGGCAAGCTGGCCTCGGGAGCAGAGGACCATCCCCCGCTCACTCGCCCAGCAGGCCGTGGGTCATGGGGCACTTAATGTCCAACACCAGTCCGCAGCGCAGACGCTCCTGACAGGGGCGTTTCTACCAGTGAAGAGGCGGAGGCCCGGAGAAGCGAGCTGCTTGCAGGAGAGGCAGGTGTTGGAGGCAGATACACGCCCGGGACCTTACTACAAGTGTGACTTGGGGCAGAGTGCGTGACTGCTCTGCGCTTCCGTCTCCTCGCCTGTAAACAAGGCACGCGAACTTGACACACCTCCTGGGGTGGGGCTGTCACGATGTCAATGTGACGCAGTGTGCCCGGGGCCTGCCTGGGGCGAGCCCACCTGTCGACACACGTCCCCTTGCACATGGGGCCACGCTTCCTGCCACTCTCGTCAAGCAGGGACTTGAGGAGCGGAGTCCGGCGGGTCCTGGGAGGAGGGCGGGTTGGAAGTGCCGTCCTGTTGCAGAAGCGCCACCTACTTACGGGAGAAGTGTGGGCAGGGTGCGGCCGGCCCCCCTCCCCCGCCCTCCGTCTCTGCTGCAGAGGGCTGGGCATTCCCCGAGGCCAGGCTCCTCCAGCCTCGCATTTGCCTCCAATGGCCAGCTGTGGGGCTGGGACGAGGGAGGACCTAGCCCTCCACTGCTGACCTCTGGGCGAGGCACCCAGGGCGCAGTGCCTGGACCTCTTGTGTCCGTGCTGGAAGCTGCAGGTGGAGCACAACTCCTCACCCGCACCCCGAGGTGCTGTTGCTGTTCCCAGGGCTTTAGGGGGTGGATAGGAGGACGGTTCAGGGAGGTCTGCATTCCTTGGCCTTTTAGGAGCCGTGCGTGAACCCTGCTGTTGGGCCTGGCGCTGACCTGGTGTGGCAATGGCCGTGAGGGCAGGCCGCTCTGGTGGGGTGGGGACAAGACTCGCGTGCTGGGCAGCAGGTGGCCTAGTCAGAGACACATTCTGGGCTCCGGAGGGAACACAGGGAGCACGACTGGAGGGGTCTCTGGGGACAGGGCGTAGGGATGAGGGGGCTGGCGCTCACAGGCCCATCCGCTGGAACCCTCCTCCCTCGTCCCCTGCCCCCCTGGGTCGCATTCAGCCCCCGGAACACCGTGCCGGGTGTTCCCAGCCCTGGGCATGGTGACAGCCAGAAAAAGGGAGAGGCTGACCATGTCTCCCTGCTCGTTTGAGGAGATTTACTCTCTGTTTTCCCCAGGAGCCATCCCATGGGTGGCAGTTTACGGCCCCTGAATGCTTTGATGGAAACGTTACATGTTTTGAGCGAGCATGTGTCAGCATCACCCAGGGGGTGGGGGGGGGGGGAAGGTTCCAGGATTCTGTGCCAGCTGAAGTCATTAGCACAGACACCGGTCAGCAGGCAGATCTGGCGGGTGTTGGGGGGAGGAGGTGGCCAGAGGGGCTAGAACCTGGCTGTTCTAAGGGGAGGGGAGAGGGCATGTGAGCAGGGCCGGGGTTGCCGGGGGGGGGGGGGCTGGGGGGAGACTGTCTGAGCAGGTGAGGAAGAGGGAGGGAACTAGGAGGCTGAAAGTTGACAATAGGCATTAGCCCCCCCACCCCCTTCCCAAACCAGGGTGTGTGAGAACACACGAGGGGAGGGGAGGGCAAGGGCAGAGAACAGGGACTCTGGAGAGGTGGGCACTGGCAGCTTGGACCAGGAGGACAGGCCTGGGCGAGAACGTGGAGGGGCCTGTGACCAGCTGTGCGACCCGGGTCAGCTTTTCCGCCCTTTCTGAGCTTCGGCTTCACTTCAGTGAAATGTGGCCGTGGAGACCCACAGCTCGTGGCTCTTGGGAGGATTCATCAAGATAGCGCATGTGAAACAGCCAGCACCGGGCCTGGCGCGTGGCAGGTGCCAGGACACATTTGCCGTTTGTGGGTGATGATAAAACCGCGCAAGCATAGACGTGCTCGCACGAATTAACAGCTGGGGTGCCTTGAAACTGGCACCCGGAGTTGGCCCTCAGTACGTACGGGTGTGGTCCCTTCAGAAGTCCCGGCCCACGAGCCGTCAGGCTCTGGGCTGAGTGTCCTCCGTGGGGCGTCCCTGCCTGGCCCTGGGCCCGCTTTCGTCCCGCTGACTCCTCAGGCCCCCCCCCTCCGCAGCTCCGGCAGCTCTCGGGCCCCTCCGAGAGGGCCTCTGCCCTCTGCACAGCCTCTGGAGGGAGAGCCGTGGTCACAGGAAAGGTCCTCTCCCTCCTGGGACGTGAGCAGCCTCTCTCCGTAAGAGAACTCACAAGCACTCCCTGGAAGTGTTCTCTGGTGGTCTCGGGCCGGCTCCCGTGCACCCCAGGAAATGCGAAGCTTCCCGAGGGAGGAGGGTGCCAGAGAGCCTGGGCTAGTTGGGGAGACACCCTCAGATCTGAAATGGTGAGACATCTGGGCTCTCCGGGTGTCAGTGTCCCTCACACGGCGATGGAGTTCCAGGACCCGGAGGGACGGAGACGAATGGATCCCCAGCGCCCCCGGGAGAGGTGGGGCCACGCCAGGAATTCAGGAAGAGGAGGAGGGCTCGCACACCCCTCTGCCCCGGGACCTGGAGAGAGGCTTCCCTCAGGTGGGGGCAGTTGAGCTGCGTCGGGAAAGGTGGACGAGAACCAGAAATAGGGGCAGGAGGGCAGAGCAGTGGGGGCAAAGGTGCAGCCTGAGAAAGGACAGGGCACGCATGGGAAAGTGGGAAAGGAGGTCCTCGTGGCTGAGTGGGAAGCGTGTGGGGCCTAAAGATTAAGGAGGTCTGGGTCACTGGAACCAGCAGTGACTGGATTGGCCGCCTCTGAGATTCCTCCAGCTGCCCTGGGAGGGTCACCGTGTTCTCACTCTGTACTTCTGCACATTGTTCGAGATGACGCAGGAAGGAGCTTGCAAGAAGAGGCTGTGCAGTCCTCTGAGCTGAGGCTAAGAAAGGTGTACAGGAAGCAACTCTCTCATGGTCAGATAGCCAGTGAGTTGGGGGCCCAAGTTGGGATGTACATCTTTTGACCCCCAGGCCCAGGCTTATTTCACTTTAACTTGCGACCCCTCCTGTGACAGCTGTCATGCAGAGGGAGAGACCCTGTCATAGGAACCCATTTTGTTTTAACAAGATAACAGAACTGTGTGGGTCAGGCGGTGGGGGGTGGGGCTTCCTGCTGGGGGAAATCTGAGAAGGCTTCCGGGAGGAAGAGGTATTAGAATTGGGGAGGGATACAAGGGGGACAGGGAACAGGTGCAAATGGTTGTCTGGGAGGAGGCACATCTTTCAGATGAAGTTGGGTCAACTTGTGTAGGTTGTCTCCGGACTGGACCCCTTCATCTGTGTAAGGTGGTCACAGTGTCTGTCTGCCTTGCCTCGTTGTTGCCGTAACTGAGGCTCCCTGGGGCCTGCACCCTGGAGGAGGCGCCTGGAGATCCTTGGCTCCCTCCTTCTGCGTTGTTGTCCTGGCTGCTCTGGGAGCCAAAGGGGCTGCTTCTGCCTGAGGGCCGCTCCCTGTGACTCTGCTTCTGTTTTGAAATTTTATTAAGACATTGGATAGGCCCAGATGAAAACTGCGAGGGGAAACCTCGGAAGGAAGGGAACCACTCTAAGCGCACCCCTGTCTCATGGCTAAGGGCCCCTGGGATTGGGGTGGGAGGGCTGTGGGCATCATGGGGTCATCTGAGGTCAGGATCCACTGTGCCCAGAACAGGGCGCAGCAGGGGATGGAGTGAGTTAGGCCTCCCGGGGTGGGGGTTGCTGTGTAACCACGGTCAGACCTGTTCACGCCAGCCCTGCAGGTGCCCCGGCCAGAGCCCTACCCAAAGTAGGTGCCCGATGGTCTGGCACTCAGGAGCTCGGTTGTTTGCCAAGGGACCAGAGCAGGGGAATGAACCCCCCCACCAGGGGGCTGCATGGGGCGTGTGATGCCTCTGGACACAGGAGCCGGGAAGTCAGCAGGACCCCCGGCAGGGGTCTGTCTCCCACGGCCTCTCTGCGTCCGTGTTTGCGCGGAGGGATTGGATTCCACAGTCCCACTGCATCAGGAACTTGTGCCGCAGCCCCTTAGTTTGAGGAGCCCCACTGGGTGGTGGCCGTAAGGGAAGGGGGTGTGGTTCTCTGCCTGTGGTAGGGGCCCAAGAAGTGGCTGTGGCTTCTTGATTGGGGGTGGAAAAGTGGGTGACTCCAGGAAAAAATGTTGGGTTGGCCGGCCATGCCCTTCCCTAGGCATTTGCTTTTTGGTGAGGGTCCAGGGAACACGACCCAAGGGTGAAGCCCCAAGCCAGCAGTGGGGTGGCGATGGGTCCTCGGGCCTGACTGGGTCTGGCTGTTGAGGTCTTACTGAGTACACTAGCCTGGACAGCTTTCTCTGCTGGTGCCCTCCCTGTCTCCCACTGGCCTGGGGCCAGCCCAGAGGAAACCTGAACCCGGGACTTCTTGCTGTCTGGGAACCAGGTTCTTCCCAGCTAGGGGGCGGGGTCAGGAGCCCTGCTTCCCCTTGGCCTCTTGCCTGGTGACAGCCATGCAGGCAAATCCCTAGTCTTGTCTGCACCTCCGTCTTGGTTTCATTTTTTAAATGTTTGAGTGGAAGTGAGGGAGAGGGTGGGTGTGTGTCTGGGGTGGGGGCTGGGCTCCGGGCTGCAGCCTAGGAGCTGGAGGAGCCAGGGTGGGGCTGTGGAGCTGGGCAGTCCCTCCCCGTGGTCTGAGGGAAAGTGTTTGCAGCTGGGGTCAGCTGGCCTCGGAATGCACCCAGCCCTGGGGCCTGGGAAGGGAAGGGCCTGCCACTGCAGGTGGGCGGGTGGGGGTGGTGGGGGCGGGGCCGGCTGAGTCCAGGGCCTGCGTGTTGGGGATGGTGCCGCCAGGGGGGAGTCTGGGATGCTCGGAGAGCTGGGAGCAGTGCCCCGGGAGGTGGCTTTGGTGTCCCTTCCAGGCTTTTGGTCACCCCTGCTCCCCCCTGCAAGCTTTATTTAGCTGGCCGACCCCCAAAAGATACGTTTATTCATTCAACACATCTGTCAGTGCCTACCTTGTGCCAAGCATTGGCCTAAGGCGTGCCCGGCTTACCAGGGTGAACAGGCCCTTGTTCCTCCTTGTTTCTGCGGACCTGGCGTTCTTGGGCCAGAGACTGGGCGCAGGGGAGGGGGGAAGGTAAGCTGGGTGATTGCATCAGGGCAGTGAAGGAAATGAAGCCAGGCGATAACTGCTTAGCTGGAGTGCTCAGGAATGGCCTGTCCTAGGAGAGGACACTTGATCCAAGACCAGAACAAGGCAAAACCAGCCTTGCCGAGAGCCAGGGCCAGCGGAGGGAACGGTGAGTGCAAAGGCCCGGAGGCGGGCCCCCGGCAGGATATGACCCTGGGTGGAGCCAGCACGTTAGGGGAGGAGCCTGGAAGCCACCTCTCCCGGAGGCTTCGCCAGACCTAAGGACCCTTTCCGGAGGCTCGGGAGTGACTGTTCGTAGGTGGCTTCCTAGACGTCTTGGACCTGGAGGTTGTGCCATATGGTCACCTGTACGGAAGACTGTAATTTTCCACTCGTTCTCTGGAGGACCCGGAAACCTCTAGATGTTGTCACCGCTGTTTTTTTTAAGTCATTTGTGAAATTGCAGCTTGGAAGACAGATTCAACATGTGCTCTACAGGCAGGGAAAGCCTGCCTGGGCACGCCTCTTAGATGCTGGCCTGGGCTGAGAGGTCCCCAGATCTGGCCCGGAGTGGCACCTGAACACGCAGCAGCATCTTTAGGGATGAGCCTCTGTGGTCTTGGACTCCTTGGTGACAACCTTGGCAAGATCCTTGGCCGGACCAGAGGGTCTGCTATCTGGAGGCCTGGCCGCCCTCACAAGCTGGATCTGGCTCCTGGGCGCCCTGTGTCTAGACCCGGGTCAGCCAAGAGGCCAGGATCCCCGCCGACAAGGTCTGTGGGTGGCTCCTTGAGGGGAGGGCATGGGAAGCCTCCTCCCCAGTGAGCCTCCGGCGGGAGCGGATGGAGTCTGGAGGGTGTGGGGCTGTTTCTCCTGGAATCCCAGCTTTGGGGAGCCACCTGTCCCGGGGCCAGGGCCTCGTTGGTGCGTGGGGGTGGTTAGCAGCCAGCCGAGACCCTTCGGGGCTTGGGAGGAAGCGAAGGAGGTAGGGGCTGGGGTTGCTAGGCGGGCTGCTTCCGCCTTCTGGGAACCGGGCCCTGCCCTCTGGGAGCTTCAAGTCTTGGGGTGGGGATGGGAGGCTGGGGGGCACCTGGAGGGTGATTTAGGCCCAGGGCACTGGTGGGGTTGGCAAGGTGGGCTGTGAGGAGGGCCCTTTGGCTTCAGGCTGTGTTGCCAGTGAGGACCCTTGGCCCGTTCTCTAGCCTGAGGCTCCCGGCGCAGGTGAGGAGAAGGGGGAAGCCACTGGGGCGGTCGGACACAGGTTTAATAATCCTAGCCCGTCTCCCTGGCGGTTAGTATTGCAGGAGAGAAGCTTTACTCCTAAAACTTGTATTGATCCAGGCACTAATGAAAAGCAAAGGGCTTTTCGGAGCAAGGTTTCTTTTTCCCTCCTAGAAGAAGGACATCAGAGCCCTAAAACACAAATTTGTTTTCCTCCCTCTTTCCAGAGTGGGGTGGGGAGGGGCGGGCGGGCGGCTGCATTTGGATTCCACCTCTTCAGGGCGCCTCCCTGACTGCATGGGCCTTAGGGCACCACTTTGTTCTCCAGGAGTTACCTGGAGTTACCACCTGTGCATCTGGCCCGTCTCCCAAAAGGGCTGGGGGGCTGCAGAGGCCCCTGGCTCACCTGAGCCCCTCGGGTGCTCGGGCAGTGAGAGGCGCCTCCCCAGGAGGCGTTCATGGTTGGAGTCTTTCTGGGCCTGCTTCCTTTGCTTCCCTGTTGCTGTTACACATTCTTATTTTAAATACTTAGTGAGCTCTTATCGCATGCCAAAGCCTCCCTCCCCCTTAGGACACAGAAATACAACAGACATAGCCCTTGGCCATACAGAGCTTACCTTCTGGCTGGAGACACAGGTAGTCCTGAACAAGTAAAGGAATTCCAGGTTGGGTGACAACAGTTCCCCCACTGGATTTTTGTCTGCTTGGGTCAGCACCTGGATTCCTGGCGCCTGAACAGGGGACACGTAGTCTGCCCTTAAATATTTGCTGGCTGAACGAGCAAGGTGTCCTGAAGGAAGCGCGCCAGGTGTTTCTGTGGGGAGTAGTGGGGGTGGGGCGGCTGGGGGAGGGCTGAGTTTCAAAAGAGGACCGAACCAGCCTTTTGAAAATAAGGGTGGAACGAGAATTCCCTCTGGGTGCAAAGTCCCCTCGGCGGCGGGAAAGCCGGGGCTGCAGGTGGCGGGTGGGGGGTTGCTGGATGGGGTCAGAGGGTAGGGAGGACTTCCTCCACCTGGGAAGGGGTTTGGGTGTATCTTGAGTGCTGTTAGGAGTGATTGATGGGTTTCTAACCCTGGAGTTAAGCGATCAACCGATTTGCATTTCTGAAGGGTCCCTGTAACTCCCCAGCAGAGAGAAGGGGGCGAAGTGAGGCCGCCTGGGGCATTTCAGGCTCGAGCTCTACGGGTGTCCAAGGGGAGCGTTTAGATCTTGTGAATCTGGTGCGCAGGGGTGGGGAGGGCTGGAGAGAGACACTCAGGAGTTTGAGCCCACTGGATGTATATGTAAAGCTGAGGTGTGGATGGAATCGCTCCAGGGAAGTATTGTCCTGAAGGAGAGAGAGCGCCCCACGGCAGGGCCGGAGGAACTGCACACGGGGACGGGAGGCCGAGCGAGTGTGCCCGGGGAGGAGTGTGCTGGGGGAGGGACGCCGGGCCCTCGAGGGAGGAGGGGCGCCCCAGCGTGGGGGCCTGGGGCTCTGGGGGTGGGGGAGTGACTGGCCTCCTTCAAGCAGGGAGGGGACAGAAGCTGGGGGTGCTTCTGGCCACGTGGGGGCCTTGGGGCACCTGGAGGGGAAACGCTGGGGCCAGGACAGGTGTGCTGAATAGAAAAGGGAGGTGAGGAAGAGGAGGCAACTGTGGTGGGTGGCGGTGAAATGCAGGGAGAAACTGGTCAGGCTGGGGAGTTGAGGAGGCCGGGGAGGGGCTCCGACGTTCTTGTCTCCAGGCCTCGGCCTTGCGGGTGTGTCAGGACCCTCTGGGCAGAGTGGAGCCGCCAGTGGCTCTGATTCGGGGGGCTGGGGTGCCCCGCCCACACACAGATGACCTTTACCTGCAGCTCTCTAACCCCTTCTTACTCCTCTCCTTCCGCTCTCCGGAGGCTCCTCAGTAACTGCCCTGTAGAGTCATTCGGGTCTCCTGACCTGCCCTCTCCCCGTTTCGCCCGTCTCTGCATGTAGGCCCCTAAGAGGAGCACCCTGGGGTGGGCGTACACCGAGGGTCTCCTCCCCTTGCCCCCGGCAGAGCCGGTCTTCACGTACATGAGTGGCTTTGGGCTGGGAGGCTCTTCGTGTGTGTTTGGCTTCCAAAGAAGTGTGAGGTCTTGGCCAGGACCTTGACCTCCCCCAAGGCTGGATTGGATGGAGGGAGTTCAGAACGTGTCTGTTTGGGGGAGGGTGGCGCTGGAGAATTGGGGCCATCTGAGGTCCGATAAACTCCAGGTGCGTTTTTCAGTGTCTCCTGAATGAGTAACACTCCGGTATTTGAACCTTGTGGCCTGCCGGGTCGTTTTGTTCGCTCTCTCTGCCGTTGGTTAACGTGTGTTTTTACGTCTGTTGCGTGTAGGGAACGGCGTGTGTATATCCTCACTCTACACGTGAAGAAAGGGAGGCTCGGGAAGGGGAAAGCTCTTGCACGGAGTTCTCCCGTTGCTAACTGACACAACCAGAATTTCCGCTCAGGCCTGCAGACCTGCCAGGTCGGGCCACCCCTCCCTGCCTGATAAACTCTGTGGGTGCGGGCGGAGGTAACGCTGGCACCTGAGGCACCCTGGTCCTGCTGCCCCTTGGGGACAATGGGCTTTGTGCTCTGCCAGATCCGCAGGCAGGGCTCTCCTCCTGCTCCTCAACCCTGCTTCCTCTGGCGCTACACACGCCCCTCCCCTCTCTCGGCCTGCACGCCTGCTGCTTCAGGCTCCAGGAAGGCCGGAGGAGGCAGGCCTTGACATTGGTCAAGCCTTGGGGGGGCCGACGGAGGCCGTGTGTGTGTGCCGCAGGTGTGGCCGCAGGTGTGGGGTGGCTTGTGTGGCTGCTGCGCAGCTCCCCGCAGGAAAACCAACTCAGCTGCACCACAGACCCTAGGGGACACCTGAGGAGGGGAACCTCCCCCCTCACCATCACTGGGGAGTGGAGTGAGACCCAGAGAAGGCCAAGGTGGGGCTGGGCTCTGCCTAGAGAGGTGATGCCACATGCTGCCTCCTGATGACGGGCAGCGTGGCTTTGTGCCCTCTTGCCCCTCCCCCCGCCCAGCAGACCCCAGTTAGCCTGGGGGTGAGGCTGGTGCAGGTTCGGGTTTCTAAGGGTCTGGGCCGAGGCCCAGCCTGCTGGCAGTCTTGACTGCCTTCTGGCCCAGCTCCTTCCGGGGTGCCGGCAGTGTCTGGGAGGCACTAGGAGGGTGGTCTTGCCTGGTAGTCACTGAGGGTCCCAGCTGGACTCCTTCGTTTTCACGGGAAGAAACGAAGACCCAGAGAAAGGTGACTTGCCCGGGGCTACGACCCCGGACCCCGGTTTCCAGCTGTGCGCTTCCCAGCAGAGCCGGGCGGCCACCGTCACTGGTCTGGCAGCCCTTCCTCGGGTGCTTGCTCAGGGCCGGACTTTGTCTGTGGCTCTCGGACCCCTCACAGCCCCTGGTGAGGCTGAACCCTGTTATTACCACCCCTGTCACAGAGGGGCAACCGGAGAGGCCCAGAGAGGTGACCAGCCTTGTGAGAGAACACACGAGTTGCAAGTGGCACAGTCCGGATTCGAGCTCAGACAGTCTGGCTTCAGGGCCCGTGTTTTTAGCCTCCCTGCCCCCTCCCGCCTGGCGGCTGGGCTGGCCCTGCCCACTCGTGGAGCCGCGGGGCCCCAGGAGAGCCCGAAGCCCTGGGCTCCCCTGCACCTGCCACTTCCCCCAGCCAAGCAGCCTGCCCAGGGGGAGGGGCCTGAGGGCCTTGGAGTGAGGGGCTCCGCCCTGGCAGGGCACTCTGTCTCCTTTCATGTTGCACCAGATGTCCCGATTTCTGGTTTTCTCGTCTGGTCTGCGTGTGAGAAGGGGGAGAGAACCTAGCCAGACGAAAGCCTCGGGGTTGGGGCCCCTGTGACAGGTGATTCCTCATCCTCACGCAACCCCCTCTTTGCTGCCCGGGAAGGAAAGGTGCTAGGGGCTATGCAACAGGTGGGGCCCGGGCCCCAGGCTGGGGAACGGTGAGGCCTCCGGGAGTGGGAGGGCGCAGGTGGGGGAAAGCATCCTGGCTTTGGCTGACCTCACGTGGCTGGGTCGCAGCGTTGCTGCAGACTGTGGAGAATCCTGGGCAGGTGGGCAGCCTCTGCCCACCTGGGCTGCCTCCTCTGCGCGGCGGGCTCAGCTAGCACCTGTCGTGTGGAGTGGTCATGAGGGACAGTGGTCCCGTGCTATGAAGTGCTAAGCTCTGTGCCAGGCACGAAGTGGGTGCTTATTTTTTAAAAGATTTATTTGTTTATTTTTTAAAGATTTCATTTCTTTATTTTTAGAGAGAGGGGGAGGGACAGGAAGAGAAACATCAGTTGGTTGCCTCTTGCACGGCCCCTGCTGGGGACCTGGCCCGCAACCCAGGCATGTGCCCTGACTGGGAATCGAACCGGTGACCTTACAGTTCGCAGGCCAGCAGTCAGTCCATTGAGCCGCACCAGCCAGGGTTTTACTCTTACTCCTAAGATGTAGCCCCATTGTTTTTGGGGTTCTTTGGGACATTTGGGTGAAATTTGGATTTTTACTGTGGTGTATTTTATCTCAAGTCTTCCTTAGAAGTCCAAGGCCTTCAATCGGATCATGACTTTTTTGGTTTCTTTTTTTTGTTTTGTTTTCTTTTTTTGGTGTCCTGTTTCCTATACAGCAAAAGGGATCTGTGCCTTTAAAACCCTGGTCAGCTCAAGTGGGACACTGTGCCTTTAAAAGCACATTACAGAGAGTTGGAACTTAGCCTTTGTTTAACTAGCCATGATTAGTCCCAGCGGACAGGGCTGGAGCGGTGTGTCCAGGACCGGAGCTGGGTCGGGCTGGCTGGGCCCGGTGGGGAACGGTGGGCAGCCGAGCGGCTGTCCTGGCCTCGTGGGGTCCTGGGCCTGGTGAGCTTGGTGGCCTCGCTGAGGGATGGTGAGTGGTCTGAACAGAGAGTGGAGTGAGGGAGGACGGAAGCGGGGAGGCTGCCAGCCTTGGGGCCGTGGACCGGCCTCCTGGGCCCGGGCCCATCTCCGTGAGGCGGGCGGGAACTGCCGGTCGGAGAGGCGCTGTCACAGGTGCCAGCCTTGGGAGGGGCCCGGGCATTCCCTGGGGACGGCGTCCCTGGCCCTCGGCAGACGCCTCCCGCCAGCCCAGGACGTGGAAGTAGTTAGGGTACACTGCCAAAAGCAAGGAACAAAGTGTGTTGAGGCGGCTTTTAGTTTTTTAAGGGAGAGGGAGCCGGTGTCGGTCGGTCCTTCTGTGAGCAAGCCCCGCGGCCTCTGCGGCGGCTCCGTCCTGACCCGAGCAGTGCTCCGGGCAGCTGGAAAGTTTTCTGGGCCCAGGAGCTTGGCCTTTGCTCTGCGTGGCCGCACCCTGGGCTGGGCCGGGCCGGGTGGGACTGTCCTCCCGTCTGGGGGCCCTGTCATCTCGACCCCAGGCCCCCAGCGGGTCTGTCTCTCTTTCTCCTTCCTTCTCCCCGAGTGTCTGTCCCCCGATCCATCGGCCTGCAGGGTGGGGTGCTGAAGACCAGGGAGCTTGTGTCTGGGCCTGGAATGTGTTTTGCTCCAGCTTAAATATTTGGAGCGGTTGTCAGGAGCCAGGTCACTGTGATGCAGCGGTCTTGGCCGGGGGAGCACCCCGTCTCTGAGAAGTCAGAGATCGTTGCCGACTTCCCCACGGGGGGGTGTGTGTGGGAACAGTTGAGCTGCCTGGCTTGTTACGTACGAGTGTCCCTTGGTCCTAGCCACTTTCACGGCCACTGCTGGGGGCGGGCAGCAGGTCAGATTCCTCCCAGCTAGGTGTCCTTCGCTCCATTCTCCAGGCAGGGGAAACGGTTTGCCCAGGGTCACTCGGGAGGCGACAGTTCTGATGACCCAGGGTTCCTGTCAGTTACCTGGAACCACACACTTTCTGTAGGTCTGGTGGAAGCCGTCGGCACCGACAGGCAGGGCAGAGGGTTTGCGGTTGGAGCCCGGGTGCCAGGCCTCCAGCCCTGGGCTGGGGCCTGCAAGCTGTGGTCCTGGGCGCCGCTGGACCTCCCCAACTTGGAGTTTCCCCGGAGGGCCTTGTCAGTTCTGCTGGGGCAGGCGCCCTGGAGGTGGTGGTCTTTGAGCCAGGTGTGGGGGTGGGCCGCCCCGTGGACCTGGACCCAGACGGGGCTGAGCAGGGCTGTCTGAGCTGGGTTGGGCTGTACCTTGGAAGCTGTATTTAACATGTGTGGCATTATTGATTGGAATTCCATGGGTCAGGTGGCAAGTAACAGAGCCAGCTTATCCCAGGGGCAGCTGTGCCGGGTGGGAAAAGAGGGCGGGCTCTTGGGTCTGGCACAGGGTTCGGGCCTGGGGAGGCCCTGGAGATCTCAGAGCCTCAGGTTTCTTCACTGCAGTTGGGCCGCCGGGCTCCCTGAGGGTCAGAGGTGTGTGTGTGGGGCGGGGGGGGGGGTTCAGTGTGGGGCCAGTGTCCCGTGTGCGCTTCCCCAGCGTGTGGGCAGGCGCCGGTGTGTGCTGGTGAGGCGGGGACTGGAGAGCCATAGGCGGCTTTGATGCCTGCAGGTCCCCAGGAACAGGGGAACTCAGCAGCCACGCCCCTTTCCTTTCACTGGGTTTCTCTGAGTTTCTGCCTCTGCCGGTGGCCTGGGAGCCTGTGGCTGGCGGGCACCACCCTGTCCTGTTCTGCTACTGTCCACCGTTCCTGCTGTCTCCTGCGGGTGACAGTCTGGGAGGCAGAGCTCTGAGGCGCCCTGGAAGTCTCAGACACCAGGCTCCGGGAGGGAGGGGAGCGGGGTCCCCACGACCCCCAGGTTTGGTGCTGGTGTCCTGGAGGTGCTCAGTAACTCTGTACTGGGGTGCTGGGTTCCGTAGCCCAGGAGTGGGGGGCGTCAGTCAGCTTCATGAACCTCCAGTGGCCCCAGCAGGAGGTAAGGGCAGCCCCATTTGTCAACCGAGGGAGCTGAGGCGCAGGAGAGGCTGGCCAGAGATCTGCACTCCCTGGGGCCACAAAGCCCCTCTGTCCCTCATGGTGGCTCGAACTGAAGAGGCAGCAGGGCTGGAGAGGAGCACTGGGGCTGGAACCCAGGTGCCAGGGTTTGTTTTGAGGCGCGTCCATCTCTTCTTAAATGGGGGCTTGGAGGCATGTACTTAAAGGGGCAGTGTTCCGCAGCCCGCTCTGGGAGGTGGCGGCTGGGCGGAGTGGCCGAGGTTCTCCGGCTCAGTTGGCAGAGGCTTTGGGAGAGGCTTCCTGTGGGGCAGGGGCAGGAGGGCTCTGCCTGCTGGGCAGAGTGGGAGGCCTCTTGGAAGTGTCAGTGGTCCCGGGAGAAGGCAGGAGCAGCCAGAGAGGCCACACGGGGCAGCACAGCGCAGAATGCTCCAGAAAGGCAGGGCCAGGGCGCCCTGCGTGGCAGGCTCCCCTGCAGCACCCATTTCACAGGCGGGACGACCGAGGCATGCAGGTGCGTTACAGCGACCCGAGTGGCAGAGCGTTGTGTTTGCGCCTGTTTGTTTCTGAGGAGGGAGGCCTCATTTCCGTGCCCCAGTCATCAGCCAGCTGGGGCTGTGCTGGCAAGGGCCTGCCCGGTGCGGAGGGACGAGGGAAGAGCGGTCCCCAGATCGCGTTGTCACGCTAACACGGCGGCTCACACAGCCCCAGGAGACCCCCTGGCGTGGTGCCCGGTCCCGGCTGGAGGAGATGAGAGGGGAGATGCTGCTTCCGCCCCTGCCCTCGAAGTCCACAGGGTGCCATCTGAGCCCCGGAGGGCTTCCCGGAGGTGGGCGGCGGGGAGCAGTGTGATAAGCCAGGGGGGAGCGGCTTCCTTGAGGAGTGGAAGTCCTTGGTTTTCAGCTCATTCATTTTTTATTTCATCATCCCTCCCAAGTTGGGTCATGAGTCCCCCGGGCCCCAGGCGGCTGTCGGGGTGTTTATGGTTTCTGGCGGGGGCGGGAGAGCCCGTCAGAAACCAGGCGCTCACTGGGTGGTGTGACCTGTGGGACCGAGGGCTGCGCTGGCAGGAGTGAGGAGGAGACCGGCACAGACTGAGCTCACAGGGAAGGAACGCCTCGGCCAGGACCTTGAGCCTCTCGCCAGGGCTGCCCGAGGGGGGGCTGGGGTGGGGACGGGCAGGGGCCAGCACGGGTGGCGGCCACTCCGGGGCTGGCGGGCCAGGGCTATAGGCAGATGAGGCCGGGGTCTGAGTCCCGGGTGCTGTGCCCCCTGGGTTAGGGTGCTGCTTTACCTTGAGTGACAGGGTGGCTTAGGGTTTGGGCGCGTCCCCCTCTCTGATCCTCCCGAGGGGCTGTGCCAGGCCTGGAGGTTTCTCCCGAGGACCGGAGAGGGCGGGGCCCGGGGCCCTGAACTAACTTCAGGTTTGCCCAGATCTCATCCTATTCAATGAGTGTTCCTCAGATTCTCTTCTTTTAAAATTCAGGGCACTTTGCTGCTCCACTGAGGTTTATGAATGTTTAAAAACTGCTTTGTGGTCCCCAAAGTAATTTGACGGGTCTGACAGCTATTGATTAAAAATCCAAAATTATTCAGGTTGCAGGAGGACTTGGGGGATTAGAGGGAAAGTTTTTTTTGTTTCTTCTTTGTCTGTGTGCCCTTTGCCACCTCCCCCCTCCCCCCCAAAAAAGGGAAAATAAGATGTGGGGAGGTAGCCACATGGTTTCAGTTTGGTTTTGAAAACTCCGTGGGGCTGCAGAATCGTCCTGGAAGGGGTGGGGACGGGCACGGCCAGGATGCTGAGGGTGCGTCTCTGCCCTGAGACGGGAGCAGCGTCCCCGTGCCCCTGGTCAGTCTCTCCTCCAGCCTCGTGGCCCAAGCCGCCCGCAGGCAGCAGTGAGGGGTGGCTCTGCTGTTCCAGGGGTGGTGGCGGTGGGAAGAGATGTGGCAGCCGGTAAAGGGTCCCTCACGTCTGCAGGGAGTTGGCCCCGGGGGGTGGGATGGCCGTGCTTCCCGAGGTGGCTCAGCAGGTGGGGACACGGCAGCCTAGGGGAAGAGGGAGCCTGCCAACGCTGTGCAGTGGGTCTGTGGGTCCCAGCACAGGGGGGTGGGCCAGGCCAGGAACCTGCTGGGCCCCTGGGCTGACTGGATGCCCCGCCTCCAGGCCCGGCCCCTGTGAAGTAGGTTCCAGGACAGTCCCACGGAGGGTGATCTGGCCATGGGGACCCCAGCTTCCACTTCTGTGCCCTGGGACCCGGCCAAGCCACTCCCCTCTATAAGCCTCGGTTTCCTCTGGTGTCCCAAAGCCTCTGTCATCGAATCCTTTACACGGACCGGGGCGTGTGTGAGAAGGGTCGCCCCTTGAGCTGCAGCTCCTCGGACCTGTCCGAGTGCCCGCTCTCCCTTTCTGCCTCTCTCGCGGGGTTGTTGGGAGAAGGCTGGGCACTGGGGTGCGTGCCTGGGAAGAACTCCCGTGGCACATGAGGCTGAGCTCGTGGCTGCCAAGACCAGGCTGCTGTGGTGCCTCCCAGTCCGTCAGCACCCCGGGGCACCTCTGGGAGCCAGAGCATGTGATGAGCCACCCCGTCCTCCCCTCTTGGTTGCCAGGGTGTGGGTCCTTCTTCGCAGCTCAGCCCTGAGGCGTCAGGGCAAACACTGGCTCCCAGGTGTGGGGTGAGGGCAGTAGACCAGGCCCCTTCCAGCCCAGGGCTCAGTCTGGGCATGGGACAGGGTCCCATTGGTCCCCAGGGCTGCCTCCAGGCCAGGCCTTGTCATCCCAGAAAGCCTTCCCAGACGGGGCCAGCAGCCTCCCTGCCTTTTAAGGACAGGCTGTGTCTCCCCAGGGCCCCGGGAGCCACAAGGCAGCTGCATTCTTCTCCCCTCCCCTGGGGCCCCCGCTGGGCCAGGAGTGAGGGCTGGCCCTCTCAGCAGCCAGTTCCCAGGCCAGGAGGGCAGGGCTGGGCCTGGGGGGAGTTGGCTCCGCGGGCTGTTCTGGGTGGGGGCGGGGCACGCACTGTCCTGTCTGTGTCCTGCCACCAGATTCCCAGGAGGTCGGCGCCCTTTCCCGGCCTGTGCGCCAGGCCCCAGGGGCAGATTTTCGGCACAGCCTCCTGGACCTGCCCAGCTGTGACAGGCCAGAAGCGTGGCTGGGTGGTTGGCATGTTGGGACCTGACTCCAGAGTCCACAGGTCCTGCCAGCCCTTGGGTGGGCACCTCCTTCGTGAAGACCAGCTTTATCTAGCATTCCTACCCCTTCCAGGCCTGGCTGTGGCAGTGGGCGGTGGCATGGGACCCCACAGCTTGTCGGGGGGAGATTGCGTTGGGGGGGTCTGTACTCGGGAGGTCTACTCAGTGAGGTCTGCCACCCACCCTCCAGGCACCCCGTTCTCCCTTCCTTTCACTTCAGGAAATTAAGGGTGTTTTGTTGTTTTTGCCCCCCCCACCCCCCCCCGAGACATCCCAGCATTTGGGTAGAAGGAGTTTGTCCCATTTTGCAGATGGGGAAAACTGAGGCATGGAGAAGGTAAAGGATCTGAGTAGTCCAGGGAAAGAAACAGAATGGCCTGGGAAGTCTCTAGTGTGTCCCCACAAATGTCAGGAGTGTCGTCTACCCTGGAAACGTCGGCCTTGATGACAGGATGACAGCGTGTGCGGCCTTCCTCAGCCTGCGCACGGCTGTCCCCGGCCCCACTGTGGCCCCTGCCGTGGTGTCGGGCAGTGCGGCGAGTGCAGGGAACCGGCAGGAGGGGACGGGGACTGTCATGAGTGGCTGCAGGAGTCACCGGCATTCCCTCCTGCTGCTCTCCCCAGCCCAGCCCCCCCCCCCCCACTGGATCCCTGCGGCCACCCTCGGAGGAGGAGACGTCCCCCTCCCGCTGACGGGCGGGGAGACTGAGGCCTGCAGAGTCGGAAGACTTAAAAACTCGAGGTCTCGCGTTTCACCAGGCGTGGAGACTGGATCGAAGCCGGGCACCCTTGACACCAGGCCCTCCCGCCCTCCTGCCTGTTCCCATCTGCTGGGGGGGGGGGGCATGAGGGTGTGAGTCCGTGCACTTCTGGGGCTCACTGACCGCCTGGCCTGTTCCCTTAACAGCCCGCCAGCAGCGCAGGCAGCCCCTCCACAGCAGGTGTAAAAGGGTCCCCCTGTTCCTGCCTGTGCACCTCCAAATACAGAGTGCCACTCCCTCTAACACCAAACCGGCCCGGCCCATTTGGGGACAGCTGTAACTGAACTGTAACTGAGCTGTCCCGGCCCCAGCCCTGTCCACTGGGGACATGCAGGGCAGCTCCCCTGCCCCTTTGAGATCCGGAGGGTGACCCTGAGCCTCCTGCTTTCCAGGCTCTGCAGTCCCACCCCTGCCCGCAGCTGGAAACATTCTTCGCACATTTTGTTTCGGGGTACCCTCCCTCCTTGAAATAATGGGGGCTTTGCTAAACTTCTGTATTGCTAACCTTTTAGGAGAAAAGAGGATGAGTTAAAAACACTGCTCGCGAGCTGGCTGGGAGGCTGGCTGATAAGGCTGCCTGCAGCCCAGGAGCCAGGACAATGCCCCGTTGTTCCCGTTCCCGCCCTCACCACGAGCTGCTGCTGAGACCTGGCTGTGTCCGCAGCTCTGCCCCTGCCCTTGCACGTCGCCTGGGCTCCTGGGCAGCGGCTGCCCCGCCCCAGCCAGGCCCTCTGGCTCTTCCTCCCAGACCCCGAATGCGTGGGTCACGGCGAGCAGGGCGGCGGGCTGGGGGCCTTTCTCTGCCCATCGTCGCCTGTGGGGAGATGGGAGGACGAGCCTCGTGCTGATGGCGTTAGCCTTGGACTCTGCCGAACGGGGTTTGGATCACGCCCCGCCGCTTGCCACCAGTGCGGCCTCAGGCAAGCCACGCGGCCTTTCTGAGGGGTGGGACCTCCATCCTGAGAGTTCGGTGAGGAGGCCGGTGGGCAGGTGGTGTGGAGCCAGGCCCGGCCACTCGGCCTGGGTGTGAGCTCCTGTCCGAGGCTAGGAACAGTGTACACAGTTGTGGGGGCATTCGGCTGGGCTTTGGGAACGGCGAAAGAAGGGTTTTGTTAGGCAGAGAACGTTGAGGGAAGGTAATGTGGGTTTTGGAAGGCGTGAGCACGGACCTGCAGAGGGAGAGGAAGTTCAAGGCTGGTCGGAGACCGGCTGGGGAGGTGCATCTTGCCAGGGTGTGGTTTGTGGGGAGGTAGCGAGGGGCAGTTAGGGGAGGGTTCGGCCCGGGTGGAAGCAGGTGACTTGTCATCCGTAGGCCTTGAGGGGAGGGCGGATGGATGGGAGTGACGCCCTGTTGGGTAGAGGGGCCAGTGTCGTGGGAGGGTCCCGCTGTGGTCTAGACGGAGAAGGTCAGTGGGGCACCCCTGCCCCGTGGTCCGCAGACCCTGTCCAAGCAACTCTCAGTAGCTTGGGGGTCCAGGGAGGGCTTACTGCCCTGTGGCCTTGGCTCTCCCATCTGTGACCTGGGACTCATGGTACCCCCCTTCCCGGGAAGTGAGAGGGTCCTACTGACCACACAGCAGCGGTCAGAGCCTGGCTCTCTGCTGTGCGGGAGCAGCCTGGCACCTTGGGGGAGCCCCTGGGCCTCTCTAGGCCAGAAGAGTCCTGACTCCTCCTCACAGTGAGCTTGGGCCTGCTCCACGTCCCCCCACTTGGAGGAATGCCAGGGAGACGGGGAGGGTCGGGGCTGCCCAGCTGCAGTCAGGGTGCCTTGATGTGAGCTTGCCCACAGCCCTCTGTTTACCCAGGAACCTGCCCCCCGAGGCCTGGGCCAGCTGGGGCATGTCTGTGGGGCAGGAGGGTGGGGCAGAAAAAGCAGGTGCTGCAGCTCCAGGTTCCAGGCTTCAGGGCCTGGCTGGGGCCTGTTGGGCTCCTGGGCTACAGAATAAGGACCCACTGGTGTCCCCGGGCAGCCCCAGTCCACTCAACTCTGCCTCCCTTTCCTCTCTCCAGCCCACTTGGTGGGTCCCCAGCTCCACCCGCCCTGGCTCCCAGAATCCCTGCCTGGCAGGGGGTTCTGGGCTGGGCCAGAAAGCAGCCTGGTCCTGACCCGGAGGCCGGGTTGTCAGCTCTGGGTGGCAGGCCCAGGGGGCCGTGGGCCCCAGCTGTTCCTGGGCCGGCTGCCTTCCCCAGCACCTGAGGCATGAAGCCCCGTGTGGGAGGGAGGCCTGGAGCCTGCCCCATGAGGTGGTGGCCCTGGCTGGAATCACGGCTGAGGGCACGACACGGCATTCGCCATGCTGTGATGAGGGAACAGGGCCTGGGGGGCTCGCCAAGGGCAGAGCCTGCCGGCCCCCAGCACGAGGTGGCACAGCAGGCAGCCTGCTGTGCCTGTGTGTGTGAAACGCTGCCTCCCAGGGAGAGGGCGCTGGAGGAGCAGGGGCACCCCAGCTGGGATGCCAGGGGGCTGGGGCCTCGTTGAGAAATGCCCCTCGTGCACCCCGTGGAGGTTTGGGTTGGTTCCAGCCGCATTTCAGCCTGTCTTGTAGCCTCTGCCTGGCCTGGCCACTCCCGGGAGCTTCCAGAAGTCCTGCCTGAGGGCATCGGTACGGCTCCCGTGGTGACATGAGCCACGGCCATGTGCCCGCCTCCTGCTAGGCATGGGTGAGCAGGGGCAGGGAGCCGGACGGGGTCTCTTGGGCTGTGGAGTCCCCGAGGATTGGGGTCCCCATTCCAGCTCTGACTCCAGCGTGGGGCTTAGCACAGAACTCCGTGCTGGGGTGGGCTGTGCCACAGTGATATGGCTTTGGAGGGTGGAGGGTGGCCTCTGTCAACCTATGGAGCCTCTCTGGGCAGGGCCCCTCAGCTTGCCTCTGGATTCCTCAGTCTCACACATAAGCAGCCTCCGCCTCTCTTACCCCGCTGGTCTTGGAAGCAGGTTGCAGGTGTGTGTCCTGCGAAGAAGAGTGTGGTGACCCTGCCAGTCCTCGCTGGCTCGAGGTGGGGTGTTTGACGAGGCAGGGAGAGATGGATTGAGTGGGTGGGTTTTGTGCCGGTTCCAGGGGTCTGGGCCATGGGCACGAGTAGGGGCGAGGCCCGCTCGGATTCCACGGCAGAGGTGGCCCTGGCAGGCCTGGCGGGTGCTCAGGCTTTTCCTGTGTCCCAGCTGTGGGAGGGGCTCGGGCGGGCACTGCCGGGTGCTCCGGGCTCTGGAAAGGAACCGTGCCGCTGAGGCAGACTCTCCCGAGCACTGGTGCAGCTGCCTCCTGAGGCCCTTTCCAAAGCCAAGGCTCGGAGAAGGGCGGCGGCTTGCCCAGGGCCACAGAGCAGGGGAGCAGTGAGGCCAGGTCTATGGGCCCGGCCAGGTCCAGGCTCCGTTTGGGCACCAGGTGGCGATTGTGTTACCTCTGCTCTTTGTGTCTGTGTTGGGCCCACTGACCTTGGCCCCGGTCCCCACCCCTGGCACGTGGCGCCTGTCTGAGTTTCGGCACCTCGGGAACTGTGCGGCTGGCTGTGTCCCTTCCGTTTGGAGCCTCTCTGCCCTCACCTGTGAAATGGGTCCGTGAGGTCTCTGTGGCTCCCCTACCTCAACTCGGGGGAGTGGGGCGGTGTGTGAGAAGGAGCGGTGTCGGCAGTGACTTTCTGGACGGAGGTGGGAACTGGGGCTGAGGGGCAGGGCATGGGGAAGGCCGTCTGGGTAAGCCCAGCCCTTTCCCTGCGGGTCCCTGAGTCTGCTTAGGAGCCTGGCCGGACCCTACCCTGCACTCGCTGCTGAGTGACGGCCTTGCCCTCAGCCACTCCATCCCTTAGAGCCTGGACTGGTGACCCAGGGCCCTGCAGCTGGCAGAGGGACCGATCGTGGGTCTCTGTGACTCCAGCACAGAGGTGTCTGTGATTCCAGCTCAGTAGTGTCCCCTTCCCCTGAGTCTGCCTGAAGGGGAGGAGGACCGTGGGGTTGAGGGGAGTGGGTGCCTCCCACTTGGGGTCTGGACAGGCCTCCTGGAGCGAGGGGACAGGGGACAGGGCAGGGCGACGAGTGGCAGGCCCAGCCTGACTCACCTGCTGCTCGCCCCCAGGTCCCATCTGATGCCGAGGCTGAAGGAGTCTCGCTCGCACGAGTCCCTGCTCAGCCCCAGCAGCGCGGTGGAGGCGCTGGACCTCAGCATGGAGGAGGAGGTGGTCATCAAGCCGGTGCACAGCAGCATCCTGGGCCAGGACTACTGCTTCGAGGTGGGTCCCGCTCGGGGCCGGCGTGTGCCGGCGGCGTCTCCTTCCAGGCCAGGTCTCCGGCCACCCTCCTGGAGCATGCGGAGGCCTCGGCTGGGAGACAATGGCTGGAATCTATTCATAGCTTTTGCTCCTGAGAGACCAGGTGGAGCTGAGAGACGGGAGCTTTGTTCCTTCTCCGCGGGCTCCTTGGAAGTAACCCAGCACTGCTCCCCGTGCTGGCAAGGGCCAGAGGCCCTGGCGGTGAGCCGTGAAAGGGGGTGAAAGCCCACGTAGAGTTGCTTAAGCCCCCAGGCCCGTGCCTGAAGCTTGCTCACCCTCCTTAGAGACCCCCTAAGTGCAGTGTGGGACGGTGGAGAGTACCCCCTTTTCTGGGCTGGCCTCCCCGCTCTGTGAAGCGATCAGAACATGTTCTGCCCTAGCATTCTGTGACCCAAGGTTTAAGAGCAGGCAGAGGGCAGCAACCCGGCCTGGCAGGGCCCTCCCTGAGCGTCCCCTGTCCGGTCCCTCACGGCAGATGGGCAGTCTGAGGCCCAGAGAGGGCAAGATGTCAGAGGTCACACAGCAGCTAGCCTGCAGCCAAGCCAGGAGCAGGGTGTCAGATGTCGTGAGTGTTCTGGGGAGTCCCCGACTGCTTCTCTCGTCAGTCAGATTCTCTTCCCACCTCACCCCCTACACCCTCCCACCCACAAGCAGCTTACATACTCAGGGGAGCTCCCTGGTAGAGGAGTGAGCCTGGTAATGAAGATCAGCCCCTTGGGGGTGAGCGTGGCAGCCTGGCCCCAGGAGAAGAGTGGAAAGCGTGTGGCATCTGCCCCTCGCCCTGTGCCCACTCTTTCTGGGCCAAGACTCCTGGTCCTGCTGGGCTGCTTCTGGGCTCCAGCTCTGCCTGGGACAGGCTGAGACGGTGTCTGGGCGCTGCTCCCCAGCAGGGGGCGCTGTGGCTCGGGCCGGCCCTCAAATCGCTGGATAAGGAGTCTGGTTCCCCCTGTAGAGCGCTTGGCCTGGTGCTGAGGACAGAGGAGGACAACAGAGCGGGAGCAGCTCGGGCTCCCTCCCCTGGAGGAGACCGAAGGATGGGCAAGAGGCCCATGGCGAGGGGCTGGTGGGGGTTCCAGGCAGAAGGGCCCTGGGGCCCAGCACGCCCAGACAGCCTATTTCCCGTTTCTCCAGTCTGGCCCCAAAGTGTTAAGTTTCTGTGGCCATCACTGTTGTCATTGTCACTTGGCAAAAGAGGACCGCCGGAAGGTGCCAGCTGAGGACCGAGGTGACCCTTGTGCCCACCTGGGGTGGTGTCCTTGGTGCCTGCAGAGGGCAGCCCCCGTTAAGCGTTGCCCTCTGACCTGAGCAGGCACCCCGTGCCCTCTGCCTTCCCGTCTCAGGGGAGCAAAGTCAGGGGTCAGCAAGACACTTCCCTGTGGGCGGAGGGCGCTGAGGAGGGGCGAGAGCCGGGACCAGGACCAGAAGCCGGGGTGCGGGGCCGGGCCACCCTCCTGCCGCTGACCTGCTCCGGGACGCTGGTCTCACCGCCGCACCGCGCCCGTGAGGATGAGGGGTCGACCTCCGCCGTGCCCTGCCCGCTCCCTGGCCTGGTGCTGCAGACCTGGTGGCCGCAGCCCCCCACGCCCCGGAGGCCTTCTGTCCTGCCCAGCCTCTCCAGGTCCCCCTGCCTCGTGACACTGTCTTGTTCATCCCCCACAGGTGACGACGTCATCAGGAAGCAAGTGCTTCTCCTGCCGGTCAGCAGCCGAGCGGGATAAGTGGATGGAGAACCTGCGGCGAGCGGTGCACCCCAACAAGGTGGGCTGTGCCCCTCCCACCAAAGCCTGGGGGACCCAGGGTCGGCCCGGAGCGGAGCTCGGACTCCCACCTCAGGGAGTGGCATGGGGATCCCTGTCTCTGGTGTGGGCTGGGGTGGGGTGGGGGGAGCCGGCCTGGGGGCAGGGCCTGAGTAGTGGGCTACGTACAGGGTTGGGCCCTGGGCAGGGGTCCGAGTTGGCCGGGCTGACTCGGGCGCTCTGGGCCTCTGCCCTCAAAGCTGCACAGCGGAGGCTGGGCCAGAGAACTGAGCGTGGGCTCTTAGGGAGTTGGGTGCTGGTGTCCTTCTGCCTGGGCCTCCTGTCCCCTCTTCCCTGGCCGACTCCTGCTCACCCATCCAACTCCAGCGTAGACACCGGTCCCACCCTCCAGGCGAGCACCGCTGGCCCAGGCTGGTGCTGTGCTCTGTGTCCCCACTGCCCCTGGGCTTCCCCCGGCAGGTTTGTGAGACCCCAGCAGGAATTGCCTGCTTCTGATCTGTCCCCCTGGCTGACTCGAGGGCCTGGGCGGAGGCCTGGTCACCATGGCATCACTACAGAGGGGGCCTGAGGTCACCTAAGAGGTGACTTCACAGACCAGCAAACTAGAAGAGCTAATAAGTAGCACAGTGGCCTGCTGTGCGCTGACCTCTTACTGGACCTCTCACTGTTTGTGCCTGTTTCACAGAAAGGGGACTGAATCGAAGTCCCTTGCCCAAGGTCAGTGAGCCAGTTCACGACAGAGCGGAGATACAGCTCCGTCCTATCAGATTCTGGCCCCGGACCTCCCAACCTGTCGTCCTCCGGGCCCCGCGGGGTCTCAGAGTCTCCCCAGCCCTGGGCATGGGGGCAGGCGGGCGGCCGGCCCCTCGGTGACCCTGGCCCCCCTGTGCGTGTGCAGGACAACAGCCGGCGTGTGGAGCACATCCTGAAGCTGTGGGTGATCGAGGCCAAGGACCTGCCGGCCAAGAAGAAGTACCTGTGCGAGCTGTGCCTGGACGACGTGCTCTACGCCCGCACCACGGGCAAGCTCAAGACGGACAACGTCTTCTGGGGCGAGCACTTCGAGTTCCACAACCTGCCGCCCCTGCGCACCGTCACCGTCCACCTGTACCGGGAGACGGACAAGAAGAAGAAGAAGGAGCGCAACAGTTACCTGGGCCTGGTAAGCCTGCCCGCCGCCTCGGTGGCCGGGCGGCAGTTCGTGGAGAAGTGGTATCCAGTGGCGACGCCCAACCCCAAGGGCAGCAAGGGCCCCGGCCCCATGATCCGCATCAAGGCGCGCTACCAGACCGTCACCATCCTGCCCATGGAGATGTACAAGGAGTTCGCCGAGCACATCACCAACCACTACCTGGGGCTCTGCACGGCCCTCGAGCCCATCCTCAGCGCCAAGACCAAGGAGGAGATGGCGTCGGCCCTGGTGCACATCCTGCAGAGCACGGGCAAAGTGAAGGTGCGTGCGCGGGCTGGGCGGGCCGCCCCACGTACCCTGGCCACGTGGAAGGGCCTGGGGACGCGCTGTATTACCTGCTGCTCCCTGTGTCCGCGTCAGGGATTTCAGCCCTGTCGAGGGCACACTGACCACAGCCGGGCGGGCCCGCAAACCCAGGAGTTGTGTCACGGAGGCGGGGCTTCGTGCTCCTGCCCCTGATTGCCCAGGCAGGTGTGAAGCCGATGGATGGGACAGCAGCCGGCAGTGAGGGATTGGTTTCGAGGGGGCTGGTCCCTGAGGCTGGGCTCTAGCCTCTTCCAGCTCAGGGGTCCCAGGGACCCAGCCACACGTGTCCAGTGAGGTGTTACGTTCAGTTGACATCCCCATCTGGTGACCACCAGGGTGCTGTCGCAGCCCCCCACTCTTGTACCCAGACACACAGATGCAGGCTCACCCACTCCCCGCGTGGCCCTGTGATGGGCAGGGGGAGCATAGGCAGGAGGATAGAAGTAACTGGTGCCGCTGGAGTGCCGTGCATGTGAGCTCCCCCTGTGTTCAGAGAACTTGGTAAGGGGGTAAATTAGCGCTCTTGGTGAGGCGCACAGCATCTGACACGGGCACTGAGGGCCAGAGGTGTGGGGGCCACATGACCAGGTATCCCGGCACCTTGCTATCCTCCCAGGCTCCGCTCTCCTGTGAGGTGACTTCTCAGAGTCTCTGTCTTTGGACTCCAAGGGGCTTCTCCCTGCCATCCCCTCTCTACTCAGTGCAGCGGGGGGAACAGGACCTGGAAAGGAAGCAGGGGACGTGGGCCAGATGTGGCCCAGGTAGCTGTATGGCCTTGGACAGGTCACTTCCTGTGCTGTGCTGGCCCCCTCATTGGGTCCTAGCTCTCAAAGCTCTTCCTCATCCTCGCCTGGGCTGGGCGCCTGCTGCAGGGTTCAGGGAGGCCCCTGGGCGTCAGTAAGAATCTGGGTCCTGCTCCTTGCGTTTTAGAGAAGGAGACCCCACAGGTCATCTGTGGGTCAGGAAGGGCCCCTTGGGACATGGTCCCCCCAGAGGCCAACGGCAGCTTCTCGTGTCCCTCCTTTGGCTAGCAGGGTCTCCCGGGCCTTGAGCTGCATTTCAAGGGTCACTTGTGATGACAGAGGGACCCAAAGTTGTGCACGCTGGAAGCCCTGGCCCACACTGGCCACCTTGTAACTTCATGGCTGGGTGGCCCCTGCCCTGACCTTCACCCTCCCTCGGGACTCGGGCTCCCTCCCCCAAATCACAGGGTTGGCTGTGGGTGAGAGGGGGAGGGGCTCTTCGGGGAGGGAGCCCCCCCGGCGGTCGCAGCAGGTTCAGCCACAGGTTCCCTGTGCAGTCCGGAGGGCAGGTGTGGGCTCAGGCTCCTTCCCGGGGCCGCCCCACGGTCCTGCCTGTGGGCCCACAGCAGGGAGGAGCTGCTGCCCAGGTTTGCAGGTGGGCAGTGGTGCCGCCGCCTTCTGGGGCAGCCGGACAGCCTCTGCCTCTCTCTCGTCCTCTGAGGGGCCACACAAGACAGGTCTGTCTGGTGGGAGACCCCTTCAGATTCACGGGTCGAGAGCGGCAGCTGCTTGTAGGAGGGAGAGAGGGTGGCCCGTCTGTCCCCCGTGGCACGGATGGTGCGGCTGGGGAAGTCCTCTGGTCACTCAGACAGGCACGGTCAGAGCTGAGCAGGGCCGTGAGTCCAGCTGGCCTGGCTGCGATGCGGGAAGCTCGTGTCCGTGGGGCGTGCCCTTGCCCAGGCCTGCCTCCTGGTCTCCGGACACAGCTCTGATGTCCCAGCACTAGGTGCCCCCCTCACCCGGCTGCCCTCCCCTCTCTCCCCGGCAGCCCCCAAGGGTTGACGCTGGAGCCACCTTGAGAAGCAGGGCTTCTGGCCGGGGAGCGGGCGCGGACTCCCAGGGCCCTCCCTGCCCGGCCGGCTCAGGTCCACCCCCCACGCCTGCCTCCCCAGGACTTCCTGACCGACCTGATGATGTCAGAGGTGGACCGCTGTGGGGACAACGAGCACCTCATCTTCCGGGAGAACACGCTGGCCACCAAGGCCATCGAGGAGTACCTCAAGTTGGTGGGCCAGAAGTACCTGCAGGACGCGCTAGGTAGGGAGGGTTCGGGCCAGCAGTGGCGGGCGGAGGGTGGGACGTGCGCCCCAGGTCCTCACCCTCCCTCTCGGCCCTAGGCGAGTTCATCAAAGCACTGTACGAGTCCGACGAGAACTGCGAAGTGGACCCCAGCAAGTGCTCGGCCGCTGACCTCCCCGAGCACCAGGGCAACCTCAAGATGTGCTGTGAACTGGCCTTCTGCAAGATCATCAACTCCTACTGGTCAGTGCTGCCCCCGCCACCCCCCATGACCTCCTTGGGTTCAGCGGCCCGGGGCCTCCCCAGCCCGGCGCCTGACCCGCCCTGTGCTGGGCGCCTGCAGGGCTCCGGGCGCTGCACTAGGCATGGGTGTGCTGCCTCATTCAGACAGCTCAGTGAGAGGCTCTGCTCCCTGCTGCCCAACGTGCAAACTGTGTAGCTTCGTGAGGAGAGGGCAGGCTGTACACCGGTAGCCTCGCACACCCTCGGCCTGGCTCCGCAAAGTCTCGCCAGGCCGCTGGGCCGCTGTCCTGGCCCTTCTTGGGCTCTCAGATGTCAGGGAGTGTTCCAGAGTGCAGGCAGGACACGGTTTGTGCCGTGTGGAGCTGGCAGTCGATTGCACGTGTTCATTATCGAGGGCCCTGTGTGGCTGGCACCGTCATGGGTGCCGGGCAGCGAGACAGACAAGGCCCTGCTGGGCCCCATCCGGGGCGTGTGGATGGCTTAAGCTGACACCCCTTGTCCGTCCGTAGAGTGTGGTGCGCACGTCACAGGCTTGCGGCCAGGCCCAGCAGGGGCCTGCGTGGGTGCCTGGACGGTAGAGAACGGAGAAATGAGGACCAGGCTTTAAGCAGAGCAGAGGTCCGCCGGCTGCTTGCTGCCCCCGAGAGAAGGGCAGGGACGTGCAGAGTGCACTGTTCAAATGGGACCGCAGCCAGGGCCGGAAGTGGTCCGAGGGCCATGTCCTCTAGGCTCGCATTTCAGCCACCTGCCTGTACCTGAGGCATGTGTGGTGGCCGGCTGAGCTTTACGTGGGGTGCGGCCTTGCCGAGGGCGTGGTGTGTGTGGCTGTTGGGCGGGGATCTTGCCACCAGCCCCACACGCCTGGACTGTTTTCACACTACAGGGGCTGCTCCGATTTCCGCCTTGGCCACTGCTTCCCCTCAGGACCTGCGTCCCCCTCCCCACTCGGACCCCTCTCCGGACCCCACCCCACCACACCTTACTCTTTTCTTCGCTCATGCTTCTTTCCTTCCTGCCTGAAGGCCTTACCCCTGACTCCCTCCTGTGGCCCGCCTTCAGGCAGCCCGCTCACCTCCCTGGGGGGCCCTCTGTCATACCCCTGATCCCATCAGAGTGGCACTGTCCCCATGTCTGCACCTGTTTCCTGCACATGCTGGGAGCACCCCGGGGCAGCTGGACCCCCGGCTCGGGGCTGGGCACACAAAGGGCCCTGGAATTGTCCAGCAGAGAGGCCCACCAGGTGGGCAACAGCCTTGGGAAGGGGGCGGGGAAATGGCCAGAGCCAGTGTGGGGTGAGGGGGTGCCCCGCTGTGCAGGTCCCTCTGTTCCTGGGCCGCACAGAGTGCTTGCCCAGGTCCAGCCGGGTCACTGATGACCCCCGCACCAGGGGTCGGGGGGGTGGCCTGAGAGCCTTGAACCCTCTGGGAGCACACTCCCCGCCGTGGGGCCCGGCTGGTTTCCGCACTGCCCTCTCTCCCCAGGGCGGGTGGGTGTGGGACACGGGGACTGGGGACCGCGGGCCATGATTTTCCATTTCCTCTGCCTGGTGTTCGTCAGAGGCCCAGAGGCACCGCTCAGGGCTGGATGCCATCGATAAATGTCCTCACTCAGTGTACGATGCCCGGGGCCAGGCTCTTTGCCCAGGAGCTGCCCCCTGCCCGGGCCTGTGCCGGGCTCTTCCAGGACCAGGGCTGGAGGCCGCCGGCCCTCACGTCCCCTCGGGCCGTACTTCTGTGCCCACCGCAGTCCCTGCTGAGAGCCCACTGGCCTGGGTGCTGGGCCTGCTGGGCACAAGCTTTCGAGGTCGATCAAGGCCTCCTACGGCCTGGGGGTCTCAGCCTTTAGACGGCCTTGTTCTCGGTGTAACGGCGAGGAAATGAAAGGCCAAGGAGGACTGGGCACTTGCTCCGACCCCCCCGGAGGTCATGACAGAGCCAGGCAGGGAATGGGTTCAGGGAGCCCCGGGTCCTGGCCTGCGCCAGGGTAGGAGGTGCCCCTTTCAGGGTGAAAAGGAGGGAAAGGTACTTATAGCTTGACCTGGCAAGGCCCCCTTGTGGCAGGTGGAGATGCCTGCTGTGGGGTGAGGGGCCCTGCCCGTCTGTGCTCACTGGGTCTGCCAGGGAAGTCCATCCCTGTCTAGAAATGGAGAGCTGTGTACGTCTTACGTGGTATTAGAATATTCCTGCCATCTTGGTCACTCTGGGCTCTCCCGAAAACCTCCAATTCCTGCAACGGTGCTTGAGCGAGGGGAGTAGGTCTCCAACGCTGCTGCTGGGAACCAGGGAGCCGCGGTCTGTCCCGGCTGTGTCTCCCTCACTGCCCCCTCGGCCCAGGTGCCTGCTGTCTGGGGAGGCAGGAGAAGCGCTGGGGCCGGTGGGAAGGGCCCAGACCCGGAGCTGGCCTTGCCATCCGTCCGGGTCAGGACAGAGACTGGCTCCTCTGCACCCTTCAGGGGGCGCCCAGCACCCTGACCGGAGCTCAGAAAGGGCTGGGGACTGCCCTTCCCACTCCCTGGCACTCTGCGCCCTCCCCGCGCTGTCTCTGCTCCCAGGCAGCCCGGTCCGCCTGGCGGAAGATGGCCAGGTGATGGCTGGGGGCCGGGTGACGTCGAGTGGTGGAGCTGTGGCCGCGCTCACAGCTCTCAGGGCTGGAACTCAGGGCGCGCCAGACCCAGCTCCAGGTCCCTGCTCCGGGTCCCTGCGCCGCACCCTCCCGTCCCATCCTGGCGCCGCCCGCCTGACCACCAGGCCCGGTCTCGCCTGTCGCTCCCCAGCGTCTTCCCGCGGGAGCTGAAGGAGGTGTTCGCCTCGTGGCGGCAGGAGTGCAGCAGCCGCGGCCGGCCCGACATCAGCGAGCGGCTCATCAGCGCCTCCCTGTTCCTGCGCTTCCTCTGCCCGGCCATCATGTCGCCCTCGCTCTTCAACCTGCTGCAGGAGTACCCCGACGACCGCACCGCCCGCACCCTCACCCTCATCGCCAAGGTCACCCAGAACTTGGCCAACTTCGCCAAGTGAGTGCTGCCTCCCCGACCGGCGGGCTGGCAGGGCTGGGGTGGGGCCAGGGGCCTCGGGGCAGATGGGTGGGTGCGGGGGGTGGGGGGTGGGGCGGCCTGCCCCAGTCATGCTCAGTCTTCCCCTCCCCCGTTTCCAAAATAAGATCCCCACACCCCGTCCTCCTCCAACCAAAAGTACATGCCATTTTGGTATGTTTCCTGAATTTTCAGGGGTGAGAAGATATTTTTTTCCATTCAGCTTTTTTGAATTAACATTTTATCCTAAGGATCCCCCCCGCTCCCCTCATGTGTTTGACATTCACAAGCCTCGTTTTGAAATGAGTGACTAACATGCCTTCAAGGGCGGAGGGCCCGTGTGTCCGCAGCCCGTCCCCGGGGGTGGGCGGGCACGAGGGCCGTTACAGACTGTCCTTGTTGAGTGTTGTCAAGGGCGTCCTTGCTCGCAGAGCACGTCCGTGTTCCGGACTGTTCCTTAGATGGAGGGGGCGGGAGCGGAAGGGCTGGGTCATCCAGTCCCCCGTTCCAGGGCCACCTCTCTGCTGGGCTGTGAGTCACGCCTAGTCCCAGCCCCGCAGAACCAGCACCTCAGTGCAGGCCGAGGGGGCTGAAGAGGGAGCAGCAGGAGGGAGCAGAGACGCATGCGGCCTCTCGGGAGGGCCCTGTGCTGGCTGGGGCGGGAGGCAGGGCGGCTTCCCCGGACGCCCGCTCCCCAGCTGCGTGTGGGGAGCAGGGGCACGGCGGGCCCCGGGCAGGCGGCGTGCTGCGGGGACGAGCAGCGTGGTGTTCCCGAATCATTCAGTGCCGACTGGGGGGAGTGGGAGAAAGAAACCCAGGAGGACAGTAGGGACTTGAAGGCCAGGCAGAGTGGCGGGAGCCACCAAAGGGCTTAAGGGTGGGAGAGGAACAGCCCTCGTGTAACAGCTGCCGTCCTACAAAGGTCGAACTTGACAGCGGTCAGGCAAGGAGATCGGAGGGAGCGGGGCGTGCACCTGAGAGATGGGGGAGCCCAGCTGTGGTTGGTTCTGGGGAGAGGGAAGGAGAGGGAGTATTGGGGGGTGCGGAGGTGATGCCGGAGGCGGTGGCTGCAAGGTCAAGGGTCATGAGAAGAACATAAGGTCAGCTGGCCTTGCCAGTTGTGGGAGGAGATGACCCGACAGACTCTGGCTCAGTTATCTGGTGGACAATGGTGTCCCCGCTGGGATAGGGAGCGTGGGAGGAGGGCCTGGATTTGGGGGGTGGCCATGACCTTCGGCCTGGCCAGGCTGGGTGTGAGGGGAGGGGCTGTGGACGTGCACGTCTGCAGGCCTGGCAGAGAGACCCGGCTGAGCGTGGGCTGAGGGTCATCTGCCCGCCAGGCCGTTGAAACTTGAGGGCGAGAGGGAGGCAGTTGTGACCGGCAGTGAAAGGGGAGCGAGGGCCACAGGACATTCCTGTGAGGAAAGTTCCAGAAAAGGGTCCCTGGACTTGTCCGTGAGGAAGGAGGGCCGTGAGCCAAAGCAGATGGGTCAGCTGGTGGAGTTAGTGGTGGGGAGCTGGCCACAGTGGGCGAGAAGGGGTGGGAGCTGAGGAGGTGGGGGTGTCTCGGAGAAGGGGGCTCCTGGGTGGGGCCTGGCTTCCCGGGGGCCTGCCTCAGACCCGGGTCGCTCACCCCGCTGGCCCTCTCTCCAGGTTCGGCAGCAAAGAGGAGTACATGTCCTTCATGAACCAGTTCCTGGAGCACGAGTGGACCAACATGCAGCGCTTCCTGCTGGAGATCTCCAACCCCGAGACCATCTCCAACACGGCCGGCTTCGAGGGCTACATCGACCTGGGCCGCGAGCTGTCCAGCCTGCACTCGCTGCTCTGGGAGGCCGTCAGCCAGCTGGAGCAGGTGCCTGTCCCTGGGGGCAGGGGGCGGCCGGAGGGTTCCCCTGTGCGGTGCAGATCTGCCGCACCGCCCGGGTGCTGGCGCCCAAGGTCCCAACCCGGGCCCCGTCAGCACGCACTGGGGTCTCGGGGCCCCGTTCGCTCGCCAGCACCTGCCGCCCGGGAGCCCACCCCGGCACTGGGGCTCTGGCTGTGTCTCCGCGCACTTGGCATTGAGTGGGTGGACTGCACATAGGAAGGTATGTTCCCCGTGAGAAATGTGATCAGATTTAGCTCTTTCTGTGAAAACGTCCTCGTTCTGGATTTTAAGGCCCCTGACAAGAAAAAGACTGAGAATGCCGTGCTTTTGCGTGTCGGGCAGGAAGTGACAAACCTTTTCACAATTGCCCTTGACCGTCTGTTGAAACAGGCGTTCCCTAGGCACCCCTGGCGTGGCTGCAGCCACCTGGAGTGAGCCCTCCGTGGCCGGGGGGCCCACTGTGCCCTGCCAGCAGCCCCGGCCACACAGAGAACAGGCTCTGGGCAGCAGGAGCGGGGCCTGCCACAGTCTAGCTCCAGGATGTTCGTCGCTGTTTCTGAGAGGCCCCCGCAGAAGTCCTTACTGCTCAGACAGGGCCGGAAGGCCTCCCGCCCCCGTCCCACTTCCCGGCAGCGGCCCCACAGGGCGCTCTGGTGCGCAGCCTGCTGGGTGCATCTGTGTGTGTGTGTGTTAAGGGCACACGCATGAGCACAGGGCTCTTTCCTGTTCAGATTGTGCTAAGCGAGACTTCACATACGCGGTGTGGGTGTGCGTGGACATCTTTCTGCAGCAGCACACGCTGCTCGGCTGCTGTGCCCTTTCTCGTGGCCACAGATGGTCCCGCCACACGACTGCGGTTTATTTCGCCGGCCCCCTGTTGCTGGACACTCGGGTTAGTCCAGCTTTTCACCGCAAACAGATGCTGTTGCGGTCATTTCTGCTCCTTTATGTCTGCTGCCCTGAGCTGCAACAGACACGTGGCGGGGGGGGGGGGGGGGGGATGGAAAGCCGGGCCACAGCCCGCTCTCCCTGCTCTGCTGCCGACACAGGCACTCCGGCTGCCACCACTCACGGGGTCCCTGTGTCGGCCACCAGCCCCAGGCCTGCACAGCGGTCGGCAGCCGTCGGTGTTGCAGGGAGGGTGTGCAGCTGGGCTCCGCATCTCTCAAGGCTCTGCTCTGGGGACAGCAGCATGGGTTGTCACACTTCCTTTGGGCACAAAGCCCTCCCCGGAAGGCTGGTGCCCAGGCTGGTGGAGGCAGAGTCCCCTCCCTCAGCAGGGCTCCACAGCCTGGAGTCCTTCCTTAGCGCTGTCAGTTTTAAGCACAACCATGAGGCCCACCTGGGCCCAGGTGTCCCCCTCTGCCTGGCCGTCCATTTGCTAATCGTCTGACAGACACATGGTGGTGCCTGCTCTGTGCCTGGACCACCTCCCCGGGGCCCAGGTGTCAAAGGGTCAGGCCCCGGCCCACCCCGTGGAGTAGATGGTGTGTAGGGGTGTGGGAATTCTGGGTTCCACCTGCACTGTCTTCTCTGGGGGGAAGGGCACCAAGATAGGACGAACTAGGGCCAAAGGCTCAGGCTGGGTCCGTGTCTCCCTGTGGGTCTCACACCTCGCACCTCTGTCCCAGCAATATCTGGGGAGCCGGTAAAGGTGTGATTTGCACACTCCTGGCCCCCAGCCCCACCGTGGATCTGACTGGCAGGGGAGGGCGGGTCTGTGCGCCGCCTCGTTCCTCGGGCGTTTTGAGGCACAGTGGCCGCGGCTCCCTGGTCCCCCAGTGGCCCCAGCAAGTCACGCCTCCCTCCTCCCGTGTCTTCGCAGAGCATCATCTCCAAACTGGGGCCCCTGCCTCGCATCCTGAGGGACGTCCACACGGCGCTGAGCACCCCAGGCAGTGGGCAGCTCCCAGGGACCAATGACCTGGCCTCCACGCCTGGCTCTGGGAGCAGCAGCATCTCGGCCGGGCTGCAGAAGATGGTGATCGAGAACGACCTCTCTGGGTAAGAGCTGCCGGCGTGCCAGGCGTTGGGGGGAGCACGTGCAGACAGAGCACAGCCGGCCCAGCCCGCCTGCAGGCTGGGCTGGGCAGGAGGCTGCCGACCAGTGATGGCGCAATGAGCTGGGTGGGACGTGAAAGGTGGTGTGCAGCCCCTGAGTGGTGAACCTCCACTTGGGAAAAACCAGGGAAGGCTGCCTGGGTGAAGTGATGCTGTAGTTTGAGCTTTTAAGAAACATTTGCATTGGTGGGAAATGCATTCTGGGTAGAGGGCCTGGGTAAAGAGAGCACGTTCTGTTGGAGAGTAATTACTGCTCCCAAATGACCTCTGGGTCATCCAGGTGTGTGAAAAATACCTGTCCTCCTGGTGTGTCCTGCGCCCAGTCGGAGTCTCCAGCAATGGTTTGCAGGGGTGCGCGTTTTCGGCAGCAGTTTGGGCAGCTGCAAGGCTTTGAGGCCGGGAGCTCCAGAAAACGAGAGTGTTGAGGCCCGACCCCCCTGTGCCTTGTACGTAAAACACACTCAGCGGAGGGGGAGGCAGATGTTCCCTATCGTTGCTCTCAGGATGAGGGCGTGCCTCTGAGAGGTGGGCATTTATATGGACGACCCATGTATGCCTCAGTCGTACACTCGCCTCCTCACCTGGGGCCGCCCTGGGCCAGCTCGTGAGTGAGGATGAGGCTGGGCCAGCAGAGTTGGGGGTCAGGGCGAGGGTCTCTGGAGATGGTGGCAGCGCCAGGCTTTTAAGCGGATGAGGGTGTGGAGATCGAGGACCTAGGGGGTGTGGTGTGTAGGGCTTGGGGCTCAGGAAGAGGCCAGACGCCCCTCTCCAGGTTCCTCTGAGTCCTGAGTTCATGCAGCACCTGCCAGGTGAGGCAGGTCTGAGTTATGCTGGGGACGCACCTTGGCTGGGAGACGGCCAGGCACGTGGGTTTTGAGGAGAACTGACCAGGTGTGTGGCCGGTTGGGGTGTCTCCCGGCTGCACCTGGTGCCCTTGTCCATTCTTCTCGGCTCACAGTGCGTGGGCCCAAGCGGTCACAGCTGCTCCCCACGAGCCCATCCGTTGGGGCACGGTGCCTCCTCTCTCTGTCCCAGGCTAAGCCGAGTCTTACACCCCATCCCCAGCCCATGTCAGACCCCAGAGTCCGGGCTGCCTCCAGCCTCTGCAGAGCCCTTCTCACCCCCACACACTCTCCTCCAGAGCCTGGCTGGCCCCTCCACATGGTGCCCCCTTCCGAGGAGCCGACTGCCAGGCGGGGGCCCAGGAGAGGCTGCAAGGCCGGGGAGGGCACAGCCTGCCACTGCAGGCACAGACCCTCCCTGCCTGAGTCACGCCTTGAGAATCCTCCTCTGGTTCCTTGTTTTTGGCAGGAACGCCAGCCCCCGCCTGCCAGTCAGTGAAGGGGCGTGGCAGCGGGAGGCTGGGCAGGGGAGGCTTCACCGGGCCCGCTGCAGTCCCCAGTCTGATTAGGAGCAAGAGGGGAGAGGCAGAGGGAGCCCTTGTGGCTTCGAAGTCGGATTTCTCTGGGCAGGACCTTTGGAGAGCAGAGCGCCACGGTGTTCTGGTTTGGGATTAGCTGAGGGGAATTTTCCAGAACACTCAGGCCTTGGCCCCCATCATCCCAAGATGCAGCTGAGCAGGGGAAGGGCCTGCCAGGCAGCCTGGCCTGGCCCTTGTGGCCCTGGCCCCTAGCACGAGGGTTTGTTGCCAGAGCAGCCACCTCAGCCACCCAGTCCCCGTGGGGGCTTCTGCCGGGGTCAGCTGCCCGGGCTGTGGGATTTGCAGCTGGGTCCCTGGTCCTCCCCTCCCGCCCCCGTCCCCCTCCTCCCCCATCCCCAGCTCAGGTCGCCAGGCCCGGCAGATCGGCGGGGGCTCTCGGTTCCGACCCGCCTTGGCCGCATTCACAGTTCTTCTCTTCCCCCTTCTTTCCCTGTGTGTGCTTGTCTCCCTGCAGTCTGATAGATTTCACCCGGTTACCGTCTCCAACCCCCGAAAACAAGGACTTGTTTTTTGTCACAAGGTCCTCCGGGGTCCAGCCCTCACCTGCTCGCAGCTCAAGTTACTCGGAAGCCAACGAGCCTGATCTTCAGATGGCCAACGGTGGCAAGAGCCTGTCCATGGTGGACCTCCAAGACACCCGCGCGCTGGACGGGGAGGCGGGCTCCCCGGTGGGCCCCGACGCCCTCCCCACCGACGGGCAGGCGCCTGCGGCTCAGCTGGTGGCCGGGTGGCCGGCACGGGCAGCCCCCGTGAGCCTGGCAGGGCTGGCCACCGTGCGGCGGGCGGGCCAGACGCCGACCACGCCAGGCACCTCCGAGGGCGCGCCGGGCCGGCCCCAGCTGCTGGCACCGCTCTCTTTCCAGAACCCCGTGTACCAGATGGCAGCCGGCCTGCCGCTGTCACCCCGAGGCCTTGGCGACTCGGGCTCTGAGGGCCACAGCTCCCTGAGCTCGCACAGCAACAGCGAGGAGTTGGCGGCGGCTGCCAAGCTGGGGAGTTTCAGCAGCGCCGCCGCCGAGGAGCTCGGGCGACGGCCGGGGGAGCTGGCGCGGAGGCAGATGTCTCTGACTGAGAAGGGCGGGCAGCCCACGGTGCCGCGGCAGAACAGCGCCGGCCCCCAGCGCCGGATCGACCAGCCGCCACCCCCGCCCCCGCCGCCCCCGCCCGCCCCCCGTGGCCGGACGCCACCCACCCTGCTGAGCACCCTGCAGTACCCGCGGCCCTCGAGCGGGACCCTGGCGTCCGCCTCGCCCGACTGGGCCGGCCCCGGAGCCCGGCTGCGGCAGCAGTCCTCGTCCTCCAAGGGCGACAGCCCCGAGCTGAAGCCGCGCGCGGCGCACAAGCAGGTCAGTGCGCGGGGGAGGGCGGGCCCGTTACGCTGCTCCTCCCGGTCATTCCATCTCCACCCGCACCCGGCTGCCATCCCATGCTGAAAGACGCCACATCGGCCCCAGTCCTGTGACCCAGGGGCACTGCAGCTTCCGGGCCCCTTTGCCAGTTCCCCTCAGACAGCTGGGGTCAGGGGGCAGGGACAAGGACGGAGCGGTCAGTCCATCTCCAGTTCTGAGCCTGTGAAGGTCCTTCCCAGGGTAGGAGTCGATCTGTGCCCCACAGAGCCTGTCCCTGCTCTGAGCGGGCCTCAGAGCTCCGCCACCAGGGGACATGGTGTTTCCCGTCACCCAGGGCACGCAGCATACGTGGGCCTGATGTGCTTTGGGCGGAGCGCCCCGTCGTCTCACCTGGGCGGCAGAGGGCAGCTCAGAGGCCACCTCGGCGCTCGGCTCTCCCTCGGCCGCCGTCTGGGAGTCGGTGCTTCCTCGGTCAGGGGTGGCCCGGTCAGCTGGAGGTCACCACCCTTGTCCCCGCGGCTCGCTGGGTTGGACCCTCACCCCTGCCCCTCCCCTCTGCCACCCTCCAGACCTCACAGCTGTGTGTTTCGTTGTAGGGCCCTTCACCTGTGAGCCCCAATGCCCTGGACCGCACGGCCGCTTGGCTCTTGACCATGAACGCGCAGTTGCTAGAAGACGAGGGCCTGGGCCCAGACCCCCCCCACAGGGATAGGCTAAGGAGTAAGGAGGAGCTCAGCCAAGCAGAAAAGGTAAAGCTGCACCCTGGCAGTTTGGGACAGGGCGGGGCCGTGTCCCACGGCGGCTGGCAGGAGCCCTTCCTCTCGAGTCCCCCGTGAGGGGCACTGCTCGGGCCTGCAGGCGGCCAGGTCCTACAGAGCTGCAGGGGTACTCTCAGCTCCTGGTTCTGTGCTAGGACAGCGGTCAGGGGGATCTGGAGGAGGAGCAGCAAGAGGGGTTCAGCTTAGACCTGAGTTTGCTCCCAGGCTGCCCGTGAGACCCGCTGGGACTTGTACCAGGTCCAGACACCTGGGGCCTGGTGGTCGGACCTTTGGGAGGCCCCGTGCCCAAGTGGCTGGGCCGTGAGCTTTGGAGGGTCTGGGACTTGAGGGTCGAGGGTGCCGAAGAGTTGCATGGAGACCCTTGAGGGGGCCTCACGCATGAGGAGTCGGAGGCATGGTCCCTGAGACAGCTGGGAGACTGCCCCCCGCCAGGCTCGTGCCTGCCCGAGGCCTGGCTCTTTCCCAGTCCCATCCCCACCAGGACCTGGGGGAGAGGGAGCCAGGGTGGGGATTAGCGTCAGGTTGCCGTTGAGGTGGCTTCTTCCCCCATCGGAGAAATTGGTTCGTTCTAAAACACCCACACTCCACCCTGCCACACATCTAGCATTTTGTGAGCAGCGGGGTGCTTCTGTCCTCCCGTTCCCCCGGGGGTTGGGGCAGCTGCCCAGGGTCCATGGCTGGTTCCCGTCTCCTCCTGGAGGCCAGAGCCCAGGCCTGCCCCTGCAAGGCCCTGGCCAGCAGTCACTGCCCCGCTCGCCCCCAGGTGCCCTCACCCCCTTGGCCCCGGGGAGGCCTGTGGCAGCCCCTCAGGCAGGGGCGCGGGGGTCAGGTGGCCGCTCCCCTCGCCCTGCCCTGGGGCGAGGCCCATGTCCATGCTGCATTTCGCCACCCTTCACCACGCCCTGGTCCACCGCATCCACCTGCTTTCACCATGATTACGGGAAGGGGACCAGGGGACACGGGGCACGGTGCTCCGGGAGCCAGCGTTTGGCCGGGAAGCGGGGAGGGCTGGCCTCACCACAGGCTCCTGCGGGGACCTGGGGCCGGGCTCGGCGCCTCTCTAAGGGTCAGCTGTGGCCGGAGTGCCCCCTGTCCTCGGGTCCCTTGGCTGAATGCGCTGCTGCTTTTCTCACCCTCTGCTACTAACCCTCACAGGCAAACCCAGGAGGCCTTTGTTCCCTGAGCTCCCTGGACACCCGGTCCTGCCTCTGTCAGGCCCTTCCCTCACCCCTCTGGCCGGCTGAGCAGAAGACCTGGGATGGGGCCAGGGCCATTTCCCCCGGAGCCAGGCTCCCCTGTGGGTCCAGCTTTGCTTCAGGGATGACATTCGAGGTGGGGTTGGATCTCTCGGCTTTGCTGTCTCCTGACTTGGGGACAGTCCTTTATTTAGTATTGGCTGAGTTGGGCTCCTGTTGCCCCCGGGACTCAAAGAGGGGCTCTTCCTGCCCCCGCCCCCTCGCCCCAGTCATGTGTCCTCATGGCACTTTGGCCCCGGGCCCCTCATTCCGGTGTCCGCCCTGCCTCGCTCTCTGTCCACCCCGCACAGCCTCCCAGCTTGCTGCTTCTCTTGCTGCCTCACACACCCATATCTCCCCCAAAGGCCGAGCGTGCTAGGCTGGGTCAGATCCGGAATGCCGGGGCCACCCTGCCCCGAACCCCTCCCTCCCACTTCCCCCGCCACCGCCTCGGCCGTAAGGTCAGATGGAGGCTAGGACCTTACTCCCCCGGGCAGTCACTGCCCTCCACGTGCCCAGGGCACTTGGCCCTCGGGACCCGTTTCTACTCCCGAAGAGCCCCCGTCTCGCAGGGTGTCGTCAGGGCCCTGTGACACAGCCAGAGTGTCTTAGCCTGTTTTTGCTGTAAGAAGCTGAAAGCCCTCGTTAGACCCTCACTGCGTTAGACCCTCACTACCCAGTCTCCGTTCCCTCATAGCGGTCCCCTTGTAGCCGTGCGGTTAGGCTGGGGGGCGGGAGGCAGACTCGACTGCCCCTCCCTGCGCGGAGTGAGCGGGGATGGCGAGGGCCCGGGGCAGGCCGGCCCGGGCGCCCTCCCGCCCTGTGCCACCGCCCAGGCTCACGAGGCTGCGCTCTCTGTCCCGGCTGCCCTGCCCGTGGCGCGCCGCCCTCCCGGCAGGACCTGGCAGTGCTTCAGGACAAGCTGCGCATCTCCACCAAAAAGCTGGAGGAGTACGAGACCCTGTTCAAGTGCCAGGAGGAGACGACGCAGAAGCTGGTGCTGGAGTACCAGGCCCGGCTGGAGGAGGGCGAGGAGCGGCTGCGGCGGCAGCAGGAGGACAAGGACATCCAGATGAAGGGCATCATCAGCAGGTGAGGGTGCCTTGGTCCAGCTCCAGTTCAGGCCGGCCCCACGCCGCCCTCCAGGAGGCTGCCAGTCAGGGCGGATCAGCTGCAGGGCACGTGGGCAGGGAGGAGGAGAGTGCCCCAGGCAGTGGGGACACGAGGCACAGGCCTGGGGGATGGAGGCAGCCCGGAGAGTGTGCTGGGGTGGAGTGCAGAGCGGCAGAGTGGGGCCTGGCGGCAGTGAGGGCAGCCAGGGCCGGTCCTCGAGGTGGGAACTGCATGGAGTCCCAGTTTCTCGGTGAACCCGCTCAGGGGAGTTTAGAAGCTGGATTGGGGGTGCCAGGAGAGACAGTGAAGTCCCGGTTCAGGGCAGGAAAAGTAGGAAGGAATGTCAGTTCCCTGCAACAGTGGGAGGTGGGAGGGAGGAAAGAGGCGGAATGATCCTGACTCCTGCCAAGAGCGTCTGGGTGTGTCTTGGAGCCGGTACTGGGAGGGTACTGGGAGGGGAACTTGGGAAGAGAAGCAGCGGGTGGGGGTGGGGCGGATGGTGGTGCAGGGTTTGGATGTGCTGGGTTTTAAAGTGCCTGTGGGTGACACAGGAAGATTTCTGGGGGAGGGGGGTGTTTGTTTGAAGCTGACTGTCATCTTTGTGGATGGTTTATATCAGATTCTGTGTTGATTCCCCCCCCCCACTGGGGGAGGTGTGTTTAGGGTAGGCACCCTGCCCCTGTGTGGACAGCGGGTGCAGTCAAGGTGTGGCATCCAGGCCAACCCGCCAAGCCCCAGCCCTGGAGTTTATTTCCTTGTGACAGTAATACCAGGGACAGGAGGGACAGTGTAGGCTCACAGCTTGCTCGTGTACACGGTGCCAGAGCCTGCCCGTCATCAGGACGGATTTCACAGGTGTGCGGTGGCCAGGACGATCCCTGCAGGAACCCTCCCCAAATCCCCTGCTTATAGATGGCCTGTTTTTCTGCTCCAAATTCTTGTTTGCTTCATTTACGTGTGGGTTTTTTCTGTGGAAAATGGTTAGCACGAGGAGAGGGCCCAGAAACCACCGTGCACTTGGCCGCCAGCTCTGCCCTTGGCTCTCTTCAAGGGCATGGTCACAAATACGGAAGCACTTTTGTCCGAACCACCTCCCCCTCGCCGTGCTGTTTTCTGAGGGCCGGTGCTTTCCCGCGTTCAGTGGCCTATTGAACACACGTGTTTCTACCAACCAGTCCCGGTACGTTTCCGCCCCAGTGGAGCTGTCGGTTGGGTCGATGTGGTTGGTAGCGTGCAAGTCTTTACAGCCTTAACTAGTTTTTCTGCTGGTGGTGCTGTCAAGCACTGAGAAAAGAACATGGAGGTTTTTTCATCATAATTGTGGATTTGTCCACTTCTCCCTTCATTTCTGCTGGTGCTCCCTCTGTGTGCACGGAGACACCCCTCTTAGACGCTCCCGCCCTCAGGACTGCTGCGTGCTGTCGGTGGGCTGACGTCTGCGCCACCGCAGTCCAGTCGTCATCCGTGGTCCTCGCCACATTCCTGCCCCGAAGTCTCTGTTCCACGTTGCCACGGCTGCCCCGACTTCCTTTTCTTTAGTGTTCCCCTGGCGTCTCCTCCTCCGTCCTCCCGCTTGTCATGCACCGGTGTTTCTCAGTGTGAAGTGCGTTTCTCTTACAGACGCCTTACAGTTGGGTCTTGCGTTTTATCTGATGGTTTCTCCCTTTTAAATTGGAGACTTTGGACCAGCTACATGTCATGTAATTGTCATTGTAGTTGCATTTAAGCCTCTTTTCTCGCTACTCGTCTTCCATTCGTACTGTTTCAGTCCCTCTTTTCCTGCCCTCTTTAGTATCAAGTGATGTTTATGACTCTATTTCATCTTCGCGGTGGGTTTATTCGCCAGGTCTCTGCTGCTGCTTTGGGGCAGCGGTCAGAAACTCGCTCTAGAGGGGCCGAGGATAAAGAAGGTTCCCTGCGTCGCAGGCCAAGGGTGTCCGCCGCAGCGGCTCGCCCCCGCGCTGGAGTGGTGCTGTGTGCACGCCGCGGCTCTGCACGGAGACACGGAGACTGGCCGAGAGCCCCTCGCCCCTCGCCCCGGCCACCTTGGTTGCCCCTCGCCCCAGCTGGCTCCCTGCCATCGTCATCGTCTCTGTTCCTCTGGGCTCAGTGCGCCTTCTTCTCTGGTTGTTTTTAAGATGATGTATTGATCGCTGACTGCCAACAATTTGATGCTGACGTGCCGTGATGTGGTTTTCCTCACGTTTTGGGGGTTTGTCGAGCCCTTGGGTCTGGGGGCGGTGGCCACATCGTCTGAGTCTGTTCCCCAGGGCGCCCGCTCCACCCGTGTTCAGGCTGCTGTCAGTTACCCCACGTCCCCCGATGCTGCGGCGTGTCCTTTTCCCCGTGTTTCAGGTCCTGTCTCTTACTGTGTCCTCAAGGCCACTGGTCCTTTCTTCTTCAGTGTCTGATCGGCTGTGAGCTCCACTCGGTGTCTTCGTCTTCGTTTCGGATCTTGTATGTTCGCCCCCAGACTCCTCTTGGGTTCAGTCCCAAACGTCTTCCTGTTGTGCTCACGCTTTCCTGTCCCCTTGAGCACGTGGGACGTGTCTATGGTAGTTGTTTAAGTGTCCTCGCTACCAACTCCGTCACCTGTGACATTTCTGAGACTGCACTGATTAACTTTCTTCCTGGTCATGGGTTACATTTTCCTAAAATAGAGCTTCTCTGCATGCTTGGTTGGATGCCAGGCATTGCGAGTTTTATGTAATGGGGGATGTTTTGTGTGCCTTCCCATGTTTTGGGCTTTGTTCTGGGACACGGTGAGGTCACTCGGACTCCCTGCTCTTTCTCCTGAGGCTTTTGTTTAACTAACTGCACGGTGGGTCCTGGCTGCCCTTGAGCCCCGGGCTCACCAGGCTCCTCCCTTGAGTCCGTTTCCTCCTGGGGCTCCCCCCCCCCCCCAAGAGAGGCCTCTGTGTTTTCTCGTCCTCCCACTGCGCTGGGAAGGAGCACGAGCTGTCCCTGGGGTGGGTTTGTGAGCTCCTTTCCGACCCGGCCCGGCTGCTTTCTCACAGGCTTGCAGACCAGCCCTCAGCCAGACACCTGAGGGAACCCCTCAGGGAGACAGGTGGGGTTCCCACTCATGGTCCTCCTCTCCAGCGCTGTCCCGAGAGCCCCAGCCGCTTCGCCCCCCTGCCGGTGCTGGGCCTCCTCGACCGAGATGGCGAGTCCCTCCTTTTGTCTGGCCTGGATACTCGCCTCATGGGGTCCCTCCTGGTGGGAGCCCCCGTGCCCTGCTGCCCGTCGCCGAGCGTCCAGACCTTTGTTGCGCAGACGGGAGGGCAGAAGGAGGCTCCCAGCTGTGAGGACGCACACAAAGCTTATGCTTTGGAGTTGATAAAATTGTCGTAAACGTAATCTGCACGTGTTTTTCCATCCCATCAACTGTAAACCTACTTTTGCTCGCCCCTGTATTTGTCTGGTTTTCTTGTTTTTGTTTTGTTTGTTTTGTTTCCTTTTTATGACGGCAAGAGGGCAAATCCAGTTCCTGTTATCCCGCCGAAGGTGGCACCTGAAGCCTCTCTCCCCATGTCGTCTCCCTTCTGACGACACCATCCACTGTCCCCCTCCCCCTTCTCACAGGCTCTGCTCTGTGACCACCTGCCTGTGGCCTTGGCAGCGCCACAGCCCTGCCTCCTGCCTGGCGCTCCCGACCCCCCTGCCCTCTCGGGACAGCCCCGTGCAGTGCCCGCCCCAGTGTGCCGACCTGCCCGTGTGTCCTGTGCTGCAGGCCAAGGGCGCGCCCTGGGTGGGGGGTGCTCTGCTGGGCTGGAGAGTGGGGCTGGTAGGGATGGAAATGAAGCTGTGGGCTCGTCTGAGACGTGTCTGTGGAGCGAGGAGGACGGGGGTGGGGAGCAGAGCCCTCTGGAGCCCTGGCATCCTCGGGGGAGCAGGCCATGGTGTCTGCAAGCACCGGCCTGGGGGCCAGCGTGCAGACCCAGCGAGTGCAGGTGCCAGAAGCTAAAGGAAGGGAGTTGGAAGGTAGAAGTGATGGAGAGTGATTGACAGGCACGAGAGGGGCCGGCAGGATGAGGCCAGGAAGGGTCTCAGGAAAGGAGCAGCCCGGGACAGACCCACCCCGCCTCAGCGCTGAGCCTCTGCAGACGGCACTCCCTCCGTCTCCTGTGCTCAGTTTCTGCTGCAGACCTTGCTTGCCCGTCAGACGCACGGCCCAGTGCGTGTGCCACCACCCCCTCCCCCAGCATGGTTAGCTCCTTCCTGCTCTCAGCCCCTGTGGCTCCCGAGCTTACCGTGTGGAGCGGGGCTTCCGTCTGTCCGTCTGTGTCCCGGCTGCCTTGCGAGCTCCCTGAGGGACAAGGCTATACTTCCTTCGTCTCGCTGCCCCGAGTGCCCGGCACAGCCTTGGCGAGTACGGGGTGTGGGAGAAAGCTCCGGAGCCCTCCGGGGTCTCAGTCTTCCCACCCAAACCTCGGCTCCCACACCTGCATCCTGCCTGCCAGGCTCTGGGAGTTGGGGAGGGTCTGACACCCACTCCCCTCCCCCCCCCCCCGGAAGAACATCAGGACAGGGGCAGCCCTAGGGGCTTCTGGGGGTTTGAGAGCAGAATCAGGCGGGCAGAGTGGAAGGAAGGAGTAAGGTCTAGCCCACGTCGTGCCTGGAGGTCAGCTGGAGAGCCCCTGTCCCAGGCACGTGTGGGCGGTCTGTGGCCCAAGGTGGCGTTCCCCTAGCAGGCTTCCTCTGGGCGGGCGTGACCTCCTGTGCCCACAAGGCCCCACACCCACCTCCTCACCTGCTCCCTCAGGTGCCAGCCTGACCGTCCTTATCTCTGGTCACAGGTTGATGTCAGTGGAGGAGGAGCTGAAGAAGGACCATGCAGAGATGCAGGCAGCTGTAGATTCCAAACAGAAGATCATCGATGCCCAGGTGGGGGGCATGGCCCTTTGGTTGGCCACAGGCAGTAAAGGACCTGGGACAGGGAGGTGACTTTGGCTCCTGCACATCTTGGCCACGCCTCACTGCAAAAGCCACGGAGGGCTAGCAGACCAGACTCTCTGCCCCGGAAGCCAGACCTGAGGGGCTCGCTGGGACAGGCTGTGGGGGGGTGGGGCAGCTCCTCCCCACGGGGGCGGCTTGGTGGGCATTGCCTTTCTCCAAGGGCACTGACCAGGAGGGGATCTCTTGGGAGGGGAGTGGGGAAGGCTGGGGCTGGCGCTGGCACCCCGAGGAAGTGGGGGTGTGCCGGGGGCTCTTGTTCAGAGCGGCGGCTTCCCAGAGCATCGCCAGGGCAGGCGTGTTCGAGGCTCTGGCCTCCAGGCTCCTTCGTCCGGGCCCGTTTCCTTGTCCTCTCGGTCGCCCAGGACCAGGGCCGGGCCCTGCTCAGACCGTAAACTGCACACTCTGACCAGGAGCTGTGACACTGTGTGACACTGTGTGACACTGTCCTTGGCGCAGGGCACCTGCCTCGGGGCTCCGGTGGCTGACGGATGACACCCCCGGGGCTGCCCTGTTCCGGGCGGGAGACGGGCAATGTGGTAGAGGCGTTAGGAGGGCGGAGTTAAGAGGTGGCGGCCCGTGGGGGCAAGCCTGCCCCTGAATCTCCTCCAGGCCTCCAGGCCTCCTTCTTCCTGGCCCAGCCCCGGTAGGTGCACAGAGCTCCCCCTCCCGTGACCCACGGCATGCCCTCTCTGTCCACAGGAGAAGCGCATCGCCTCCCTGGACGCCGCCAACGCCCGCCTCATGAGCGCCCTGACGCAGCTGAAAGAGAGGTACAGCATGCAGGCCCGTAACGGCATCTCCCCCACCAACCCCACCAAATTGCAGATTACCGAGAACGGCGAGTTCAGAAACAGCAGCAATTGCTAACCTGCCCGAGGAGAGGGAGGACTGTGGTGGCCCAGGGCCGGGCCTCGGCCTGGGGAGCAGCACCCCACAGTTGCAGCCCCAGCTCGGGGCGGGGCACGAGGCCGAGGCTCGTCTCCCCGAGCCCCCCGCCCGCGGTCCAGGAGGCAGCCACAGAGGGAGCCGAGAGACACCGTCGCTGCTCGAGCCCCCCCCTTTCCGCCCAGGATGCACGCTGGGTGCAGGCCGAAGAGACTGCACGCGGGAGCGGGACAGCCTGGTGGGAGCAGGGGGCTGGCCCAGACATGGCTCTGTTGGTTATCGGGTTTGGCGTGGGTCACCTCCGCTCCTCAGCCTGGCCAAGTGCATGTCCCCCGTGCTCCCCAGGGAGGGAGCCGCCCGGAGCGGTGGGGGGTTAAAGCGCCGGAGCCCAGGCTCCCTGTGGGGCCTGCCCCTCGGTTTCAGGAGCTGACAGGTCGGCTGGCAGGCAGGCAGGGAGAGGGCGGGAGGATGGAGCTGCCAGAGTTCTGTGTCCCCTGCCGGGCCCTGAGCACCTGCCACTGCATGCGGCCCGTCGGGGACCCTTCCCGCTGTGAGGAACCGAGCATCCACCTATACCTGTCCCCACACTGCCCGCCTTCCCCTCCCTCTCTTACTCGCTCTGCCAAAAAGACCCAGCAAGGCTCACGGCTCTGTCCTCTGGGCCCTCGCACCTGCGGGGAGGATCCGGAGCCTCCCTCACTTGCCACCCGGGCCCAGGCTGACGCCCTGGGGCTCCCGACGCCAAAGATTCGGGCAGAGTTGGCCCAGACGACACTGTGCGTGCTGCTCGCCCTCCTGTGGCCCTGCAGGGGGTGGCCGCTGGTGCTCACCCTGAGAGAAAGGCTGCTCTTTCCCGATTGGTGGTTAAAAAAATTCTAATGCCCACGAGCCCTGGGAATGTGGATAACTGTGATTTTTTTTCCTTTCACAGTATGCATTAGAAACAAAAGCCCGCTTGCTCGCTTGCTGGAACACAGGGGCCTTTTAAATTGAGCGTGCGCACTGCATGGGAAATAGCGGCCCTGGAGGATGTTAGACTTGCTCCCTCTCCGAGACAGCAGCGGCCTGCACCAGGCCCCGTGTGTGCGGCCGGCCTCCTCCTCACCCCTCCCGGGCCCCCAGCCAAGGACCCAGGCGCTGCAGACAGGCGAGGGGCACCCCCACAGCTGGGGCCGGTTTTCCTCAGCTCTAGGCTGTTCTGTAGCTTTTCGGCCCTCCCCACCCCGACTTGAGGGACACGAGTGGGCAGGAGCTTGGGTCCCTCTGGGCTCCTCCCTGTTCCCAGCCCCAGCCCTGGCCCTGGGCACAAGAACTGGGGCGTTCGCCCTGCAGCAGAGCCAGGGCCAGCCAGGGCCACCCCTCTGCCTCAGCCTCAGGCAGCTGAGGACACCCTGGGAAAGAGCGCTGAGCCCTCCCTGCCCCAGGGGCTGAGACATGCCCCCAGAGCAGGGGTTGCCACAGGGCCCAGCAGGAGGGGGCGTGGGGGAGGCCCCGACCACACTGAACCCCCATCCTGGGCCCACGCTCAGGGACTGGGCTCCAAGGTGAAACCCACAGTACAGTTAGGCCAGAGACACGCTGGCGGGGCGAGGGCGGCCCCCAAGGGCCACAGGTCTCGGGAAGGGTGGCCGTGGGGGCTGAGGCCCTGGTTTCACTGCTGGTCTCACAGACAGGGCCCGGCCCCAGAGAGGTCCTCTGGTCCAGCTCTGTCCCCCGCTGCCCAGTGAGCCCTCCTTTCCCCTCCCCTCTCCCGGTGATGCCTCGTAGAGCGACCTCGGCCCCATCGCCTCTTAGCAATACGGGGGAGGTTCCCAGGGCCTGACGGCAGGCGCGGGAGGCCAGTGCAGTGGCTGGTGCTGGCGGCCCTTGGCCGGGCCGTGAGCTCTCAGGCCGAGAACCTTATTTACCTAGTGCAAAAACTGTAAAAGTGTACAGACTCTTCACAGATTTTTATCTGAATTGCAAGTCTGACCATTTTTGTAAATGTTCTTGGTGTTTGACTGTAATGTATAACTACTTCACCTAATGGCTGTACATAGTCCTCCGGTCCTGGTGCTGCCGAGGGCCGCCCGGGGCCGCCGCTCTCCGATGGTCTGTATTTTATTTTTTAATCTAGAGAACAGTATTGGGCAGGAAGAGGAGGTCCGGGTTGGGCGTTGGGGCTTACCCCCTGCCCCCGCACTTGCTGGTTGGCTTTGCGGTGCGCTGTGCCGGTGGGCCTGAGGGGGCATGCGCCCTGGCCGGGCCAGCAGGGAGGCTCCTGCCGGGGCCGCACACACGACCTGGGTCTCGGTGTTGGGCGCCGCCCTCAGACAGCGCCAGGCTGCGGGGGGGCCTGCAGGGAGGGATGAGGGAAGGCAGTTCCTGCTCAGGGAGGCCCGGGCCCAGGCCAGGCCCCACTGGAGACGGCTTTCCCCTCCTCTGCCGACACAGAGAGGCCTGACTTTTTTGCCTAACTTTTACATTTAGGGTGAAGGAAACTGCCAAACTTCCTATAAGTGAAGACTTTTTCCGAGTGCCCAGTGAGGGGGGTGGGGGACCGCGGCCAGAGCTCCACGCCCGCCCCCAGAGCATCTGCCCGGGGCTCACCTGTCCCCCTCCTGCCTGTCCACGTGGGGAAGGCAGACTGCCCAGGGAAACGCCCTCTCTCTTTTCTACACACTCGGCCCCCAGAGCCACTCCGGCCCCCACCCCCCTGCCCCCCTTTTGTAAGTATGTGAAAAGGACAAACCTGCAAACGTGGGGTCTCGGCTGGAGCCCCCCAGCCGCGGCTTTTAACTATGTAATACTGTACAGAGAAAGTGGTTGTTGTTCGAAGACTGTGTGGCTGTGCAATTTCTGTACATTTGCAATTAGAAATATTAAAGATTTATTTAGCTATTTTAAGCCTGACTCGCCTCTCCTTGCAGCGGGGTCTCAGGAGAGTTCCCAGGGGTGAGTCTTGAGCCATGGGCCGACGTCGTCCTTCACCAAGGCACCCGGCACTCGGCTCCCCCAGGGGGCAGCTGTAGACAGGGAAGACCCCTACAGCTCGTGGCAGTGGTGGTCTCAGCGCACTGAGTGATCCGGGATCGCCCCCTCCTCCTCCAGGCAGGGGTCCGTCTGCCCCAGGCGGTGGAGCAGATGAACTCTGAGGCCGCCCCCAGACCAGTCCCCCAGCCGCCTGGAAGGACGGCCCCCCCCCAGTTCCCTGCAGCAGCAGCGCCTCCGCCCAGCCCTGTTGCCGGTGCTCTCACCTGCCGAAGTCTGCCTCCAGGAGGGCCGGGCCCAGGGATGGGGAGAGGTTGCCCAGGGTCACCACCAAGTCATGGCAGAGTTGGGCTAAATCCAAGCTTCTGGAAGGTTCCGACCCCAGGGCTCTCCCAAGCCTCACCACTTTCAAGGCCCAACCCAGGACCTCCCTGGGAACAAACTGGCCCCCAAGTCCCTTCAGCTGCACCTGTGCACAGAGGACCTTTCAGCCCCGGGACCTACTCAGCAGGTCTCTGCCACAGGACAGTAGCACCTAGGGGTCAGCGTGCCCCCCTTGTGTATGTGGGAGACTGGCCCAGAGGCGGCAAGTCCAGGCCCGGGCCAACCTCTCAGCCCCAGCGCATGGGCCAAGGTCCTGCAGCGGGCATGGGGGTGCGTCTGGTCAGATCGCCAGATGGACACCCTGGCCTGTCACCTGCACAGGTGTGTCTGTCTCCTGCCAAGGACTTGGGCCCAGCTGTCCAGCATTTCCAGAGAGAAGCCCCAGGGCTGTCCCTGTGCTTATCCTTGAGGCCAGTGGGATAGCTGGTTCAGGGGCAGGATGGCCAGATGCAACAGAGCCGCCGACTGGTGCCCACCGTCGCCAGCCTGCCCCTGCTCCAGCCTGAACCCTGGGCCCTGGGGTAGCTCGACACCCTTGTGGTTTTACTGGGGGGGAGGTACATCCTGCTCCCCAAACCCATCCCCTCCCTTAGCCATTAGGACATGCTGAGCTCCCCCCCTCCCCACACTGCTGTCTCTGTGCTCTCCACCCATCAGCCCGGGGCCCTCGGCCACCTGCTCGGCACCCTGGCCTCTCAGGATTTCAACCTCCTGATGTTCCCTGTGAGGACCCCTGCCTCTGCTACGCCCTCCCCACCGTCTCCCACATCAACAGGCTGCTGTCCTCCCAGGCCCCTTGTGTCTCCACGGCTTCCCCACTTGGCTTAGCCCGGGGCCTCCCTCCTTGGTCCCTCTCCTGACCGTGTGCTCCCGCCCAGCCCTGGGTCCACCCAGCGCCTGCTCTCTGGGTGGCCGAGCACTGCTGGAGAACGAAACAACCAGTTCCCTGGGCCCCTGTGGGTGCCTGCCTCCCCCTCCCCTCTCAGGCCTTTCCCCCCGTTCACCACACTGGGGGTGTGGAGGCAAACTTGGACCTCCTCTCAGACTTCCCAGCCAGACGCTCTGCCTGCTCTGAGCCATCCTCCGACCCCTCTGGGGGAAGATGCCCTTCCCCGCCCCCTCCCAGCCTGTCCCCCCACTTCCAGCCTGGCTACTGGAGCCTGTACCCCTGCAGACACAGGAGTGGGGGTGACCCTCTTCCTTCCCAAGGCAGCCCCTGGCCAGGCCCTACCCTCTCACCCCTTGCTGCCTTAATTGCTCCTAAATCTTCTGCCTCCCTGTTCTTTCCCAGACGGTGCTGGGTCTCCACCTGCCCCAGGCTGGGTTTTCTTCCCTCTCCTTTAACCCGTACCGCCCCCAGGGACCTGGCACCTCCACCTTCTCACCTGTTCTTTCCCCAGCCCCCCACCACCTCGCTGCCAAGCCCATGGGCCTCCTGGGGCCTCTGCGCTGCTGTCCCGGGAGCGGGGACTGCTGTCCCTCTGCTGGGGCGGCGCCCTGTGATGTGGAATTCAAGGGAACCGCGACGAATGGGAGAGGACTAACTTCGTGTGGACGGAAGGCACGTGGGGCGAAGGCGCTGAAGCAGGAGCCTCCCTGGGGGCGGACCCCGTGGCATCAAACGGGAACAAAACCTGGAAGCGCGCAGAGGAATCGACAGAAACACAATCGCATTTCTCGGGAGCACAACTCCAGCGTTATTCGTTTATTGCAGATTAAAGAGACAGTAAGAGCCCAGAGGGGTTTAATAATGGATACGATGTAATAAGCAGGGATACATCAGGCCCCTAATCGAGAGAGCATGCCTTCTTTTCCAGTTTCCTTGGAGCATTCTCCCCAAGTTGACTTTGTGATGAGATGCGAAAACCTCAGCTGCCCCAAGAACAGTTTGGGCCAGACTCTGTACCTTAAAGCAATGGAACTGGAGACCAGCAATAAATGTTTAATCGGGGGGGAACCCCTATCATCAGGAAGTTTGAAAATAAATACTAAGACAATAGAATTAGATTTTTAAAACAAACTCGTCTAATGAAACAAGGTACATCGACCTCACCCGTCTATTTCCTCCCCAAACGCCACTCTGCTGACAAGAAAGGACTGACAAGATTATTGCCTTTCAGAACAAAATTCCAGTGGAAGGAGCTATCCGTCAATAAGAGAATTTGAAAAGCTTTGGCAGGTGGAAGCTGGCACCAGTGTTGACTGCGTGAGCAGAGCAAAGGGAGAGAGAAGGGAAATGAGCCGATCAGTTCCAAGGACCCTCCCAGCACCCCCTCCCCCGCCCCCCACCCCCAGGCTCAGGGCGGGCAGGCCCAGTTCTGGTGGGAGGCAGAGCCAGGGCACCAGGTTGGACAAGGGGGAACCAGACCCCGCCTGCTGCCCCTGCTCGGCATGGCCAGGAAACCCGTACTCCTCATTTCCTGATCGGGAACAGGACGTTTATTCTCTGGAACAATCTGACCAGTTATGCTCCAGACTTGAGGACACCGGGGAGAGCAGAGGACTCTGTGCGGTGTGGGGAGGACAGCCGGTGGGAGGGGTGAAGTGAGTGTCTGCTTCCCTCTGCAGCCCCGCCCCCCCCTTCACTGCTCCCAGGATGCCCAGAGCCCAGCGTCTGGCTTTCCCCCGGGGGGCTTAGTGGAACATACTTGTTTGGGAAAACTGGCTTCTGAGAAAAGACCTGCAGATATTTCCCCAGTGCAATGAGCGCATTGCTGTCCCAGCATCCCTTAGTGCCCCGCACCAATCAACGTGTTCTGTGTGTGTGTGTGTGTACACACGTGCAAAAAGCACAGATGGCTAACCCCTCCCCCACTCCACACAGCTGAGGAAAGTGTCCAACAAATTGTAGAAACTAGGTGTGATTTTCCCAGGTCTCTGCTTCATTAGTGGCAACAAAACCCCCTATTTGCAAATACAACAGCTAAAAAAAAAAAGGATGGAAAAAAAAAAGCAAACTTCCCCTGTGAAAGAGGAAGGCCAAATAAGTCTAAGAAAGAAAGCAGAAAATTGCGGTAATGCAGGAAATAGAAGAGCATTTTTAAAAAATAATGACTCCAAACTATAATAGCCTTAGGATATAAAACAAGAACAGGATACTATGAAAAACCAGGCACCCTGACTGGCGTAGCTCAGTGGACTGAGCACCAGCCTGGGAACCAAAGGGTCGCTGGTTTGATTCCCAGTCAGGGCATGTGCCTGGTTTGCAAGCCAGGTCTCCAGTAGAGGGCGCTTGAGAGGCAACCACACACTGATGTTTCTCTCTCCTTAATAAGTAAATAAAATCCTTTAAAAAGAAAAAGAAACCAAGATCAAGAAAAGAGCTCCTGATTCTTTTTTACATTTTTTTTTACAAAAAGTATCCAGTAGAAGTGCTGGAATGCCAAGCTGAGGCATTTTTCTAGAAAGTAGAACAAAATATGCAAATAGAAAACGGGAGTGGGGGGAAGAAAAAGCTAGAGGCTCTATCTAGGCCACCCAACGCCCAACTCTTAGGAATTCCTGAGGGAGGGAAAAGAGTAAAAGAAAATAATCCAAGGAATAAAAAGGGACATTTTCCAGAGCAGAAGGAAGCCGCAAGTGTCCAGGATGAAGGAACAGACGGGAAAAGACGCCTTCCAAGCCACAGCGTCGCCAGTTCCCCACCTCAGCCGGAGCTGGGCTGACCCGCACTGACCCTGGCCAGGAGCCCAGAGGAAGGGAGAGGAGGCCAGGTGTGTGGGCCCGAGTGAGGAGCTGTCAGGGGACGATGGCCCCCAAGGGTGAAGAGGGACAGAGGCCCCTGAGAACTCCTGGCAGGGAGTCTCCGTGAGAGATCCCGTAAGAAATGGTGGAGTTACAGGGGGACCAGTCAGCATGATGGTATGCTTTTCTCAGACTGTGGTCAAAACTAGTTAGTGCCCTACAGGCATAGACGGTAGTGGGGTTGCACCCTCGCTACCATCCAAGCTGTTGCAAAGGGTAGGAGCTCCTTCTTTCTCTCTGCTGCATAGAATTCCATTGTGTAAATGTACCATAGTCTTTTGATCCATTCATTTACTGATGGGCATCTAGGTTGCTTCCAGCACTTGGCTATTATAAATTGTGCTGCTGTGAACACTGGGATGCATAGGTTCTTTCGGATTGGTGTTTTAGTGTTCTTAGGATAGCACCCTCACTACCAAAGATCTACAGTGAGCAGGTAACAGTAGGTTGCTGCATGCACACTTACCACGTAAACTTATGCCGAGAGGTGTGTTCTCCCCAGGTGACGCAGTGGTCCTGGGGCAGGCCTTTTAAACTATCTTCCAGCAGGACGCTGGGCTGACAAGCTGTCCTCCTTTGGCCGGAGCTGCAAGTTTGGGATGAGTGTCTGAATAATCCGTGACAATGCCCCACGGTCACGGGGCATGAGGCCTCTGACATGGCAGGCAATGCCAGGGAGCGACTTACACAGGCCCACGGCCAATGACACTCAGACACAGTGTCGAGAGACAACCGGGAGAGGCGGGGGTCGGGGTGAATCGAAGAGCAAGCACCCTTTGTGAAGGCGCGGCTCCTCCTTGGCAGTGGGACCACCGCCGTGCATTTACAGCCATCCATTCTTCTCTCTGCCACCGCCCCCCCCCCGCCAGGTTCACACCCAGCCCCCCTGCTCCCTGAGTTCCACAGTCACGGCTGCGAGTCCTCTTGGCATCGCCGCATGGCCTCCAGTCTCACGCATCTGAAATGGAGCTCCTGACTTCTGACCCTTCAACCTGTTTCTCTTCTCATCTCCCCAACCCCTACCCCCAAATAGTGCTTCCATCCTCCCAAGTGCTCAAGCCAACAGCCGAATGTGACTTCTTGATTCTCGTGCATTGAAACAGACAGATAGACCTGGGGTCGTGTCCGTGGTAGAGTGTGTGTGAAAGCAGGCGGCGCTTCAGTGTGCCCTCATTCCACTGAGGAAAAGGCGGGAACTGCGTTACACGGGACAAATTACACAGCAGCACTGTGTCCAAGCAAACACAAGCTACTGGTGTGAGGACGGGCTCTTTCTACTTTATATTCCTGTTATTGTTTGAGTATTTTATTTTTTATATTTATTTATTTTTAGAGAGAGGGAAAGGGAGGGAGAGAGAGAAAGAGAGAAATATCAATGTGTGGCTGCCTCTTGAGCACTCCCTACTGGGGACCTGGCCAGCAACCCAGGCATGGGCCCTGACTGGGAATCGAACCAGTGTCCCTTTGGTTCCCAGGCTGGCACTCAATCCCCTGAGCAACACCAGCCAGGGCTATTGGTTGAGTATTTTACAACCAGTTTCTCTTTCCTGTTTTGATATGGAGCCATTGAAAAAATAAGTAAGGCATATCCATATAATGAAACACGAGGCAGCCGTTAAATTCATAGAATAATAATAAATGACACTGAAAAGTGTCAATAATATATTAGGTGTAAAATCTGGTAACAGAACGGTATGCCCAGGAGGACTCTGGTTTTGTTTTGAAAATCTCTTTGCAGAAACAGGCCTGGGTGAGGGGACAGCAGAGAGGAGTTATTTGCGTCACGGTCCTTTACCCCTGAATCCGTCAGCATGGACGCGCCACGACTGGGGATGTTCTCACAGTGTAGTTACCGACCTCAGTCAGTTTTTCCTCAGCACACACTCCTCTCTAACTGAGTGTTCAGTATCCTCTGTCGAACCAACAATGTCCTTCTACAGTCTTTTCTCGCTCGGCACAGGACCCGGTCTAGGGTCAGAGACGGCGTTTAGCCTGGTTTCACCTGGGACGTTTCTGTGTCTTTTATGGCACTCACATTTTAAAAGAATACAACCAACCATCCTTCCTGCTTCTTTTTTAAAGTAAAAATAGAGTTTTTCATTTGTCTGATGTTTCCCCGTGATTAGTTTCTGGTTACTCGTTCTTGGCCCAAAGCTGCAGAGCGGAGAGCACAGCCTGTCCTGTTGCAGAGAAACACGTGGGCAGGCCCCCGGCGCCCAGCTGTCCCTCACAGGTGAGGCTCGTTTCGATCGCCTGACCCAGGTGTGTCCAATTTCTCCACCGTGAAACTACTGGGGTGGGTCTGTTTTGCCTGGCTGACAACTAGTAAGCAGTCTGCGGGGAGACCCTTTGAGCCCCTGCAGGCATCCTGCTCCTTATCAAGACGTCCCCCTAGACTGGGCATCCACCAGGGACTCCGGACGGATCCAGTCTTTACTGGGATGGTCGCAAAGATCTGTCAGGTCCAGCACTCTTTGCACTTGGCCCAGCAGCTCTCAGACTTTTACTGACAGACAGCAAAGGTCCTCCCTTCTCCCCACGTGCTTGTTTATGTATTTGTCCCTGAAGTCCCATTTTTAAGGGTTTAGAACTCATCACTCAATTATTTTGGTGCTCAAGCTCCAACATTTGGCCACAGGGACCTCCTGCACACTGGTGCCCGTGGCCTAGCAACCGGCCGCCACTGATGTTTTCAAACAGTCCTTCATTTCTGGCCTTACGAGGTGTCTCAGGCTTTCCTTGTACCTACCTTGCCCAGCTGTGGAGTTAGTCGTTTCCCTGAAAAGCCCTGGGGAAAGGGGCTCCAGACCTAGGTCTGAGAGCTGCTGGAATGCCCTCTCTTTGTGACCTTTCTGGCAGACAGGAAATAAATGTATCCACAAATATACACACACGTACGTACAGTACAAATATAGATCAACACACGAGATGTGCACAGAATCATACACGTTTTATACATCGTGGGTTTGTATCTCTGCCCCAGTTCCACAGAGTCTGGAGTTTAGCAAGTGTCCCGGTGACTCCAGCATCAGGCAAGGCAGGAGGAACAGGTGTGGGCTGATCAGGGGAGGAGAAGGCCGCCTGAAGGAGGGACAGGGTGCAGCTGCCTCTGACCCCTGCCCTGAGGGGGGGCAGGGCAGGCGGGCACAGGCACGGACTGAGCGGCCCCCCTGAACGCAGGGTCTCAGGGAGCGTGCCCCCCGTGGGGCACCGAGCCTCGGCGTGTGGGGGCTGCAGCAGCCTCCCAGGAGGTCCCGAGTGAATGAATGCCGAACTAATTTGCTGAATGCTTCAGCAACACACAGGAGCGCACTGCTAAGAAAAGCAAAGCAGATGAATGTGACTATGAAAAATGACAAAATGGACAGCAGCCATTTTTTGGTCCAGCAGCGTTCAATTAGCAGAAACGTAAAGGAATCAACCGAAGTAGACAAAAATACCTAAGATTTTTAAGGATGCTGGGCTTCCCTCTGTTGTAGCAGGTGTCACGTCAGATTGTCACTATGGATTTATTTGTGTTCTCTACTATTAGCCCATAGGGTCCAAGTTCATTCAACTTTGTAGACTTAGCACCTAACATGGTTCCTGGGGGCACGTGACTAGATTTTTGGGTTTGGTCCCTGTTGGGGGTGGGTACGAGAGGCATCCGATTGATACTTCTCTCTCAAATCGATGTTTCCCTCCCTCTTTCTCCCTCCATTTCCTTCTCTCTAAATAAGTATGTAAATAAATAAATATTTAAAAACATAAAAGGAAAGGCCATATTTTTTGACCACAGAGCAATACAAGTAGGACTTTTTTAAAAATTTTATTTTAATCATTGTTCAAATACAGTTTTCTCCCTTTTACTCCCAATCCACCACCCCTCCCAACCCTCCCCACTTCCCTCCCATTACCACCCTCCCCCTAGTTTTTGTCCATGTGTCCTTTAAGTTTGTTCCCGTGAACCCCTCCCAATGTCCCCTGAAATTCCCTCTTCTCTCCCCTGTGGTCACTGTCAGCCTGTCCTCTATTTCAGTGTCTTTGGTTATATTTTGCTGGTTTCTTTGTTTTGTTGTTTAGGTCCCTGTTAAAGGTGAGATCATATGGTATTTGTCTTTCACTGCCTGGCTTGTTTCGCTTAGCATAATGCTTTCCAGCTCCATCCACGCTGTTGCAAAGGGTAGGAGCTCCTTCTTTCTTTCTGCTGCATAGAATTCCATTGTGTAAATGTACCATAGTTTTTTGATCCATTCATTTACTGATGGGCATCTAGGTTGCTTCTAGCATCTAGCTATTGTAAATTGTGCTGCTATGGACATTGGGATGCATAGGTTCTTTTGGATTGTTGTTTCAGGGTTCTTAGGATATAGTCCCAGCAGTGGAATTGCAGGGTCAAAAGGCAGATCTATTTTTAGTTTTCTGAGGAAGTTCCATACTGCTTTCCATAGTGGTTGTAACAGTCTGCAATCGCACCAACAGTGCACTAGGGACCCCTTTTCTCCACATCCTCTCCAACACTTGTTGTTTGTTGCTTTGTTTATGATGGCCATTCTGACCGGTGTGAAGTGGTATCTCATTGTGGTTTTAATTTGCATCTCTCTGATAGCTAGCGATATTGAACATCATTTCATATGTCTTTGGATTTTCTGTATGTCCTCCTTGGAGAGGTGTCTGTTCAAGTCCTTTGCCCATTTTTTAATTGGATTCCTTGTCTTCTTAGAGTGCAGTCGTGTAAGTTTTTTATATATTTTGGAGATTAAACCCTTGTCTGAGGTATCATTGGCAAATATGTTTTCCCATACAGTTGGTTCTCTTTTAATTTTGATACTGTTTTCTTTAACTGTGCATAAGCTTTTAATTTTGATGAGATCCCATTTGTTTATTCTTTCCTTTATGTCCCTTGCTCTAGGGGACAAGTCAGTAAAAAAGTTTCTGCGTGAAATATCTGAGATTTTCCTACCTATGTTCTCCTCTAGGACTTTAATGGTGTCACGTTTTATATTTAAGTCTTTTATCCACCTTGAATTTATTTTTGTATATGGTGTAAGTTGGTGCTCGAGTTTCATTTTTTTTGCATGTGGCTGTCCAGTTCTCCCAACACCATTTGTTGAAGAGGCTATTTTTACTCCATTTTATGTTGCTGCCTCCTTTGTCAAATATTAATTGACCATAGAGACTTGGGTTTATTTCTGGGCTACAAGTAGGACTTAATAACAAAAGTTTATCTACTGCTTGGAAATTCACAGTGCATGTAGAAGCGTGTGTGTATGTACCTGTGTGTGTGTGTGTGTGAATGTGTATGTGTACCTGCGTGTGTGTGTACCGGGGATATGTGAGGGATATGGTGTGTGTCGGCGTCCGCAGGTACAGCCCACACGCTGGGAGTGGGTGTCCGTGGGTGTGCTTCTGCGTCTGGTTCTGTGCAGGTGTGGCCTGTATATCAGTGTGGGCCCAGCTGCGGCCGGCAGTCAGAGAGCCAGGCCCGTGCTTAGGGCTTCCAGGAGGTGACCGGGGAGACAGACACAGAACTGAGAGCAACAGGCGGAGGGCAGAGGCAGGAAGATCACTCAACGCCTGGAGACCCTCTCTCTGCAAACAGCACCCAAGTTCAGCCCCACCATGGTGCCTGCCCCCTACAATGTCCCCTCCACGCCGTCCCCTCTTTCTTTCCAGCCGTAGACAGGGAGTGAGTTCTAGATGCTTCCACTCCCGTTTCCCTGGCGGAGGTTTGAGAAATGGTCCTGGCCAGGGGAGGGGCACCGTGTTCATTACAGGAAATGAGCAGCGTGATTGCATTCCGATACATCAATGCAGACTTCCAGGCAGCGCGGGGGCTCGCGGGCTCTGTCGGCCGTGGAATTCAATATGACATGCTTCAGCCTGTCAGCTAATGGGCTGCTGCTGGATGGCACGTGATCCAATCTTCCCGGGGACGTTAAACGATGCTGAAAAGTGGCCCAGATTTATTTATTGGGACGGTGTGTGTTCCCGCCTGTGGGTGTGTGGCGAGATGACAAGTTATGAAAACAGGTATCTGTGAGTGAGGAGGAGGGAGGGGACAGGGTTTTCATGATGCCCCCGGGCCTGGCCAGGCAGCCTGCGGTCTCCCTCTCAGAGGTCACCACCAGCTCACGCAGCTGACACACCACCGCACGACACAGAGCATCAGTTTCCCCATCTGTTAAATTCATTCATTCCTTTACTATTCCCTCTCGCCTGGCATTCATTCACTCACTCACTCACTCACTCATCCATTCATCCACTCCCAGGACATTCCACCGACCACGGGCTGAGCTGAGGGCTGGGTTCTGTGAGTGCTGCCAAACGGTGGCCCAGACCCTGCGCTCACACAGGCAGGCGAGCTGGTGTTCAAGATGCAGTGAGAAGGGCCATCAGTTTTCCTCCTATGAGCTTCCTGAGTCGGTGCCTTTCGTCTCCAGAGCTGCCACCAGGTTCCACCTGCCACTCCCTCCCCCCCGGACACATGGTGCCCCCCAGCCGGCCTCTCCACGCCCGGGCGTGCCCCACCACCCTCCAGAGTCCACCTCCAAATCGGAAACTCGGTTCTCTTTCAAAACACATCCTTTAAACCCTTTCCAGCGGACAGAGGACATCTTCAACTGGCTTGCGTGTGGCTGGCCTCTCAGAGCCATACACACAGAAGGCCCTGCAAAGCTCTCCTCTCTGCTCTGGGCTCCGCCCTGTGTACTTGGTCACTTAGGTTCCACTGACCTCAGTTCCGGGGGGGCGGGGCCACGTCTTCTCACAACGTAACCTCACTGGGGCCTGGCTGGTGCTTGAGAGGCTCTCGGTAGTTACTGGGTAAGGGGAGGAAGGAAGGCAGTGGTAATCGGAGCCCTGCCAGCTGAGCAGCCTTAGCCAGGGGACGTGGTCACCCCCGGAGGGGCGGGAGAGGCACATGGAGGCTGTAGGGGTCCTGGGGGCCACCCAGGGACCATGGTCTTACTCTTCAGAGTGAGAAGCCATGTGGGGAAGAGCTGCTGGGAGGACCTTCTCCAACTTAGATTTTCATGGGGCCCCAGGACGCAGGGGAAGGGCTGATGGCAGACAGAGGGCTGGAGGTGAGCTGAGTGGCAGGAAGCCCTGCAGGGGCCCAGGGAGTGACGGCAGCAGAGCCCTTGAAGACCAGGCAGGGCCCCTGGGCTCCTGTCCCCAGGGCAGTCCCGACAGCAGAGGTGTCTGTGCCCTCTTGGGGTGCTCCTCCGGGGGGAGATTAGCGGAGGGAGGCAGACCTGCTCCCTGAAAGGGCCTTCCACACAACAGGCCTACTCAGTAGGAAGGCCTTCATGCAGACTTCAGGGCAGACTGTGGTTCCCCGGAAGAACCGGTCTGCTGCATTTTTAAGAATTTGCATTTTTCAGGGTTTAATGGACATTCATACAGAACAGCCTGTTGGGTAAATGCACCACTTTACATTAGGCTGAGGAGAGGGTGGGTCTTCACCCCTCACTCTTCATGTGAAGGTGGCCTTCACTCATTCACTCATCCACTCATCCATTCAATCACTCACTCGCCCATTCACTCACTCACTCACTCACTCTTCACTCATTTCTTCATTCACTCATTTATTCATTCATTCCACACACATTTCCTGAGCTCCTCCTCTGTGCTAGGCCCTGGCAGAGGGTGGCATCCACACATGAATGAGCACAGCCATTCCGTAGAGTGAGAATCACCTTGAAGTGGGTTACAGGGACACGTGAGGACAACGGGGGACTGAGGGAGGGATGAGCCAGCCTGAGGGAGTTAGGCTCAGCTTTGCAGAGGAGGTGATTGTCAACTGCAGGACGAGTAGGAAACACCAGTGCACGGGGAAGGAAGAGTGTTTGGAAATAAAAGGAAGAGCATGGGGGTAGCCCTGGGGGCCTGGAAGAGCACGAAGCATTTGGTGAATGGCAAAAAATGGGGTGAGTCCGAGGTAAGGTTTCTGGGAGAAAGGCTGCTCTGTTGTTCACCTCAAGGGGGCGCTCCTGAGGTTCTCCGTGTGTCATTGCCCCGGTGCCGTGAATGCCCTTGAGGCTGCACTTGGTGGCTGTATTGGCCCACCTGGGGGAACAATGGGCCTCGAAAGGAGAACCCCCAAAACCAAGTTAGGAGCTTGAGCTGGATCCAGGTGGCATTTCCGAAAGGCCATTTTGGCAGCCTGCGTAGAATTCGTGGGAGGCAGAGGGAGCGTTGGCTGCCGAAAAATGGCTCACATAGAACACATTTTGCAAAAATATGACAAAAGGCTCATTGTTTTCATTTGCAAAGAGGTGCTACAAGTCAACGTGAAAAAGACGAGTAGAAATATGGGCAAACAACATGAGCAGGAAATACAAACGGCTTGTAAACCAATCGTCTCAACTTCACCATAAGGAGAGAAACAGACATGAAACTGGTCCTCAGACAGCGCCACGCGTTTCAACCATCAGGGTGTGAGATTGCCATTCTGACAGTATGCTGTGTCAGGAAGACGGGGGAGCTGGGCCTCCACACCGTTGGTGGACTGGAAATTGGTCCGGCCCCTCTGGGAGGTGGTCTGACACAGGGATTGCAGCTTAAAATGCGTGTACTCTTTGATCTAGGAATTCGACCTCTAGGACACACTGTACGTGTACACAAAGATGCATGTTCAAGGACAGTCCCTGAAAGACGGTACGAAGTAACAGAAAAGTGGAATCAGCCTGCGTGCTGGGACCAGTGACGTGAACTGCTGTGTTCTACATAACTGAAGCGCCTCATACAGGGGTGTGCCATGGCACCACCGAAACCCCGAGGCCCGCCTGCACGTACGCATCGTGCCACCATCTCCTGGGAGCAGTGGTGAATGGAAGACGCAGAGTGTGGGTTGTTGTATAAAAGGGGGGAAAGGGGCGGCACTCCATGAGGGAAAATTCTTGCACGTTGTGGCCGTCTCAGAAAGGACACACAAACCCCAGAAACTGTCACTGCCTCTGGGGACAGACTGGAGGACCGAGGGGTGGGCGTGGCTGGGGATTATCAAAGTATGTCTTTGTGCTGTTTTTATTTTTTTGGCCATCACGAGTGCATCACGAGTTAACATCATGAGTGCATTTGTGTGTGTGTGTGTGTGTGTGTGTGTATCCATTGCATATTTTAAAAAATAAAACACCAAGACGCCCGAGTGGTTGCTTTTCCCCAGCAGTGGGCTCTCATTTTATCTGTTGTCCTTGAGGAATGAATTTCCATGAAAGTGAATTTTCCAGAGATATTACCAGACTCAAAACTCTTCAAAAGCTTTTTTTTTTTTTAAAGGAAACCCAACTGTGTCAAACGAGGATTGCAGAATGTGCGGGAACCCTCCCTGGCTGGCGGTGAGGCGGAGGCCTCTGAGTCCTGCACCGAGGGCCCCTCTCTGCCGTGAGAGGCTCTCGTCCCCTCCCCTCCCCTCCCCTCTCGTCAGGTGCCCCCTCCCATGGGGCATGTGAGCACAGAGAAAGAACTAAAACGAGCGTGTCATTTCTGAACCCTCCGGGGCAGCCCCTTTCCAGGCTATGGAGCCAGGAGCCCTGGCTCTGGGGCAGGATGCTGTGGATGCTGCAGCTCTATCTGGGGTCCTGGGGCATCCTGACCCCCAGTAAGATGGACAGCTGCTCCCCTTGCCGTGCTGTCCCACCAGAGCCCCTAGGGGGCCTTGACTGTAGAAGGGGAGAAGTGCCACCCACTCCGCCACCATGGCCACCGTGCCTCTCCACCCATGGTCACCACCGGCCTGCCCTCCCCACACTGCCAGGCACAACCGAGGCAGACACGGAGGCTCGCAGTTGTCAGAATAGGGCCTCTCTGTGTCCCCCTCCGCTGTCGCTTTGCTGCCGAGCTGAGTGATTCCCAGGGCCTCCAAGTCCTGTAAACCTGGCTGGGGGCAGGCAGCCCCCAGAAAGCAGGGGCTGGTGAGGCCCTTCCTCGGGGACAGTCACACACAAGGGCTTTTTGGAGAAACGTTTGCCGACACGGGGCCACTCCGCACCTCCCGCAGAGCCTCTCACGCACACACACTGCTATGTGTTCATTGTGACACCACGGCCACCAGCTGCAGCAGGAGCCCCGAGGCCACTCGACTCACTGCCCTGAGGCTGCTTTGGGCAGGCTCGGTGAGGGGCTCCCCCCCACCCCAGGAGCTCGGTGGGGGGCCGGGGCCCCTCCCTCCCCAGGGACCACTGGAACTGGCTGCTCTGGGTCACCTGTTTCTAGGTCCAAAGGCCCTGGGGCTTGGACTGAGTGCTCTGCTCCAGCCTGGGAAGGGCAGACACCCTGCCTGGGATCCTCAGCCATTCCTGGAGCCAGGCCTGGCCCCCAGGAATGGCTCCTTGGGTGCAGCCTGCATGGGGCAGTTCTCGGGGGAGGTGCCCTGCAGTGAGCTTTCCCTGTGCAGGCAGAGTGTGCAGCGTGTACCCGTCCAGCCCGGAGCTGCAGCAGTGGGTGCTGTACCCACAAACCTGGAAGGGGCCGCCCTCTGTCCCAGGGCAGGTGTCCTTGCCATGGAGTCTCTGACAGGTGGCCAAACTCTAGGGACACGTCTCTCCCTCCCTAAGAGTGGCTGTCCCTTGAAGATGAAGGGTTGGCGGGGTGGTGGTGGGGGGGTTCCAAACACCTCCCTTCAGGTCCAAACACCTCCCTTCAGGTCCCCCAGAATCTCAGTTTCCTTGGGGCAATATTTACCTTCGCAGGCTAACGTTCGCCATTACAGAAAGAAAAATTAACAGGAGCCCTTTTCTCGCCAATTGACCCGAAATGAATAAGCTTTGTCCACCCAGTGGATTTGCTGTCAAAAATTATCACGCAGGAAAACCCTGTCAGTACTCTGCAGCCGTTGACATACAATGAGCCTGCGTTAGCAACACTCAGCTTCATTTTATTATTGCATTTTACGAAGTTACCAAGACAACTGAGGCCAAGTAATGGAACCTTGACTTTATGCGCCATGAAAATTTAATAATGAATTTTTAAAGGCTCTTAGGAGGCAGGAGCAGCCTAGCAAGCAGCAGAGCCTCGCTCCGGGGGAGGAGGGCTCCGAGCGCAGGGGCCCACCCCAGACCTCCCAGGCCCTCCTGCCAGGGTTGTCGCGTTGACCGAAGGACATCACGGTGGGCGGGGCGTGTCCCGGCCTTGGTCCGGTTCCAGCACGTGGAGGCAGGTCCTTTCCTCCGCAGACACTTAACTAACGTCGGGCCCAGGGGCCAAGTCCCAAGCCAGGCTCTTCACATTCCTTGTGGCGAGCTCTCCCCTGCACACACCAGGACTCCGGCGAAGGGGTGGAGTCTCTGGTCCCTCCGTGAGAGAGCGCAAGGCCAGCCAAATCCAGACCCTCCTCCACCTCCCTGCCTCCCTCCGCCACCCAGGGCCTCCTCTGGGAACGGAAAACTTCCCAGCTGATTTCTTGAATCCTCCAGCGCCTCGCTTTGCCTCTGCTGCCTGGGAGGGGCCCTGGTGGCCCGAGGCTACGGCGCTGGTCCAAATCCAGCGAACGCCTCCACGAGGGAGGAAATATTTCCCAGGAGTTCTCTGTGGGCCCGGTATGAAATAAGAGTCGGGCAAATTGCCGGAAAAATGAGCAGAATGTTGGTAATGTTGCCGTTTCGCACCAAAGCTCAACGGTGCTCACTCTGCGCGTGTGTGGGGGGGGGTACCTTAGACACAAGCACTCTGCCACGTGTTTTTTTCTAGTTATACACAAATCAAGACTTCTGATAGCTAGAGATGGAGGTAATTAAATATGTTGACTTCTGCAAAGCTCTGTGGTCCCTGGGAACAGAAGAAAATGTGAACTTACACTTCGTGAGGGAGAAACCCATATGCCATCTGGAGACTGGCAGAGGGTCAGTCAAGGAGGGGGGAGGGGGGCGGGGGGCGGGGCTTGAGCTGCTGCGCCCCATGCTAAGAGGAGGCCAGCTCTCAGCCCCAGGCGGTTCCTGCAGGGGCGGCGTCCCCCGCTCTGAGTGTCAAGGAAGAGGGCTCAGGTGCCCAACAGCTCAGGCCCAATGCTCACCTGTAGGGCCAAGGAGTTTGGGGCATTACTCAAGATGTTTTTTAAAATTAAGCGACTTTGGTGCAGTGATGCTCTGCCAATGACAGGGCAGCTTCCAGGTGTCAGAGGAGCGGCGGAGGCCGCGTTTCAGCCCTTGGGTGTGAGGATGGCGGGAGGGGCGGAGGCCGCGGAGCCCACTGCTGCGGCTTCGCTCGTCTTGACGGGTCACAACGTTCAAGATGAACCTTTTCCTCCACCTCCTTGCACCTCGTAGGAAGCCAGGGGCCGGTCTGAAGACGACAGGGCACTGGATCAGCACTTGGTTTTACGACACGCTTCCACGGGTACTATACTTTCCGTTTCTCGTTCTTTGTTCCCAGAGAGCGAGAGGGAGAGAGAGGCCTCATGCCCGCAGCATGTATGTGGGCCGCTGAGCCCTTCTGGGTGCTCGGCAAGAGACCACCAGATCAGAGAGCCCCCCCAAGTTGAGCCTCCAGAACCCCAGGATCTCCCAGCCGCTTCAAGACATGGGTTTCCGTCTGTGAAATGGGGCCAAACCCTCTCCCCACTGGGTTGTGGGAACACTGGGGCGCCGTGGAGAGCAGCTGTGGTGCTGAGAAGGAGCAAGGGCCGGGGGCCAGGGGGCCTCCCTGTGAGTCCTGGCTCAGCCCCGAGGCCTTGGGCCAGTCACTCAACCTCCTGGGCATCAATCCCCACCTGAGGAGAGACGGCAGCGAGATCTTCAACCTTCCCTGGGCGTGGGGAGGAGGGCCGTAAAAGTACTTTGTAAACCGTGAAGTGAGCAGGTGCTAAATTTGTGTCAGAAGGGGAGGTGGTTCTAGAAAGGCACAGAGCCACAGGTGTGTTGAGGGAGCCGAGAGGCAGGACACGGCCGAGGTCCAGGTGAGGGAGGGTGAGGTCTGAGCTGGGGCGCGGGGACGGAGGCCCAGGGAGATGGGAGAGCGGGCGAGGGGGCTTGTCCAGGGGGTGGAGGCACCTGTCTCCGCACGGGGACCAGCACTGCTGACAGCGGCCCTGAGCTCAAGGTGCCCTGACCAGCACCGCGTGCTGGCCCGCTTCTGGCCGGTCCCTGGTGCCTCGACTCGAGCGCCCTGTGGTGCATGCTCCCCAGACAGAGGCAGGGCGAGCTACCTTCCGTGGAACCCACGCTGGAGGGCCGGCTGTCCAGGGGCTCAGCCAGAGCTGTCTCCCGCTACCTGTCGTCAGTGTGCCTTGGACCCTGTCTCACCCGTGGCTATCTCCCACGATGCCACTGTGGCCACCGGTGAGCAGGGGACACAGGTGGAGACAAGAGCAGGCTCTGGTGCGAGGGGAGCGTGGGCCCCCTCTCCCCGCACGTCTGGCACCTGGGCTTCGAGCCTCGTGCTCTGCTCGCCCCGACCCTCACCCGGGTCTTGTTTCCTCCCCTCGGAAGGCCCCTCCCGTCGTCACCCAGGGCACCCAGCCTGTGGCAGGCACACAGGAGCCCGTGGCAGTGCTGGCCGCACGGTGAGCACCCCACCCGTGAGGGCTCCGATCGGAGGCCCTACGCCCGTGGGACTCTTGCTTTGGGGTCAAGGTCAAACGAAATCAGGCAAAATAACCTCTGTGGCTCATGCCAGCTTTAAGACTCTAGGAGCCTTAGTGACTTCTTAGTTAATTATTTCTTAATTAATAGCGAACCAGCCACCGCAGCAACAGGCGAGCTAATGAAATAAATGAGGCTAATCTGTTAACTACACCCGCGTAGCACATGATTGGGATGGGCGCCCCCTTTCGTCCTCACAGGGTGGTGGCAGGCAGCGGACACGACGCTCGCTCTCGGCGCTCCCCAGGGCGTGCTCCCGCGGCCCCGGCAGGCCCCTGACTCGGCTCCCGCAAGTCCTTTCTTTCCTGGGCACCCTAAACCCAACAGTTCTACCCCTGTTGCTGCTTCCCATGAGCTCAGGATGGCAGGCGCCACCTGTCACCTTTGGGATGTCGTGTGTCCTACCGATGGCTGGAAAACAGGGTCACCACCCAGAGGCACCGGGAGGAAGGCGAGAGGGAATCGACCGGCCCCTCGAGGCACAGCTCCGCACAACAGGGGACCATGAGCAGCGCCCCGGGCGGGAGTTCTCAGCAGCCCGAGTTGCTCCACGGGCGGGACGTCCAGGGCCTCCCTCGGGCCCCGGAGGGCTTGCTCTCCTGGGAGGACGGAGCGGCCCTCAGGCTGGGGCGTGTCTGGGATGGGAGAGCTTGGCTGTGCAGGGCCGGAGGTCGCTCTCTGCTGGCGGGGCTGCTGGGGCGGCTTCCTGGGGCGTGCCGCTGTAGGGGGGCCGGCCCCCAGGCCTGCCACTCCGGCCACACACCAGACGCTTCTCGTCCAGCAGGGACAGGTGGTATTCGCACAGGTCGATCAGTGAGGCCACCTGCTTGTGGAGGGGGAGCAACTTGAACTTCCGCTGAGCCAGGTAGAAGAAAGCTTCCACGAAGGCCTGCAGGCACATCCCTGTGGGCAGAGAGACCAGCGTTAGAGGCGTGCACGCGACAGCTGCCCGGCGCGCTGCCCTGGGGGGCCCGATTCCCACCACCAGGCACTTCCCTGCCGTGGTTTCCATTCTGGAAACGAAACGGGGCTCGCTCACCGGGCGCCCGCCTACCCTGAGCCCTGCTGGGCACACAGCACCATGGGCAGATGCGCTCTCTTGAGCAGCCCTGGGGAGGAGGTTTAGTTAGCCCTATTTCACAGATGAGGAAACTGAGTCTCAGAGAAGCAGGGAGACCTGGGCAAAGTCCTATTGGTGGAAAGGGGTGGAGCTGGGGTGTAAGCCGAGCCCAAAGCCTCAGCCCTCTGTACCACCATCACATGTTCCGGTTAAACCAGCCCCTGACTGGGACAGTAGGGGGCAGCGTTCTCAAGGTGAGGCCAGTCTGCTGGCAACGTGCCGTGTCTGGATTGAGGTGTTGACTTCTGGGTGTGCGTGTGTGTGTGTGTGTGTGTGTGTGTCAAAAATCATCAAATTGGACCTTAGAATTTGTGCACGTGGCTGCATGTAAATTTTACTCAAAAGGTAAAATACACCCAACCCCTTCTCTCTACCCAGAACGATAATCTGGAACATACTGATAGCAGTCCCCTCTACGCTCCCGGAATGTTCTTCCTCACTTTGCAACATAAGCCCCTCCTCATGTTGGGGTCTGTGCTCGGAATCACTCGCTCAGTGGAGCCCCCGCTAACGCCGGCTCAGACCGCCCTGGCGCAGCTGCTTGCTCTCGTCTCTGCAGCGCAGCCTGCGGCTCGTTCTGTGCTCGCGTGAGTGGGGCTCCGCCGCTCTGCCCTCCCTGTGGGGCTGTGAGCTCCGGCTCAGCGCTGCGTCCCGGGGCGGGGCACCCAGAAAGCGTCCAGTAGGGACAGGCTGATGCACGACTGAGAGGATGAATGAAGGAGTCGGTTCCAGCTGCTTTACAGACATGGTCACTGATCCTACAGCACCTTCTCGAGGTCAGTGTCGTTATGCCCCACGTTCCAGATGGGGAAACTAACTCAGAAACGCTGAGTGACTCCCCTGAGGTCACACAGCCAGGGAACAGCGGCCTGGAGATTCCAACTCTGACTCCCACATGGTAAGAGTCACTGAGTCCCGCCGCATGAAAGGTTCTGAGTCTTCCCCAATGTGCAGGTAAAAGGAACCCTGTGATGCATGTCACAAGACCTGTGGGCTCCTGGGGGAGGGAACGTGAAGGCTGGACTGGATGCCGCCGGCATTTCCGACGAGGCCGGCTCTGAGTCTGTGGTCCGCATCTTCCTGGCAGCCTTGCTTCCCAGCTCAGAGGCCTGAATCCCCGGCTTCTGTCGCCACAGGTAGGAGCCAGGCCTGGAGTTCGTAAATGCCAGGTTATAATACTTGGGCCCTGGAAGCTGGGTGCTTTCTGCCTTGGGAGCTTGAGCCGCGCAGAGTTGTTTTGTCTCTTTCCAAGTCCATCAGGGCTTTTCTGCTCAGCTTCTTTTGGCCCCAGATGCTCTGCCGGTGCCCCGCTCTGTTTGGCCCTGACGGGAGGGCCTAGTCTAACGAGAACAGTAAAGCCCTGGTGCAAAACCCCGTCCTGTAAACAGAGGCCTGCGGGATGGGGAGGCAGGGAGATGGGGCCTCTGTCTGAATCAAGAAACAGATGTTTCCTATCTCGGGCCAGGCTCTCCCAGGGTGCGTGTGCATGCCTGCCTGTGTGCCTGCCTGCGCGTGTGTGTCACAGGGGGTGAGAGGGTCGGACACGTGCAGAGTGCAAGCGGCCGGGATCTAGAGCCAGAGAGACACAATGTGGTCCCAGGCCCCGACTTCCCAGCTTGTGATCTAAACAGCACCACCCAAAGTGTGGTCTGCAGCCTGGTGCCAAGTCCAGAAACTGTGGGTCCCCTGGTCCCCAACAAGATAAGGAGCTCGGGCCAGAATGTAAATCACACTCCTCATCAATCACATTGTTTAGTTCAGCTGGCAAACAGCACTGCCCAAAGCATGGTCTGCAGCCTGGTGCCAAGTCCAGAAACTGTGTGTCCCTGGTGCCTGACAAGATAAGGAGCTCGGGCCAGAATGTAAACCACGCTCCTCATCAATCACATTGTTTAGTTCCGCTGGCAGTGTTTTATAGTGAGTCTGTCTTAACAAGGGAAGCGGCACCAGTTTGCATTCTGGCTCAAGCCTCTCATCTGGGGCTGTGAGGAGCAGCTCGTGGACTGACTGCAACTTTGAGTAGCTCTGGTCCACACAGGCGCACCCAGCTTTAACGCGCACCCAGCTTTAACGCGCATGCCAGTCACCGGGATCTTGTCACAATGCAGATTCCAAGGTGGTGCCCAGGACACTGTGTTTTCAACAAGCTTCCCGGTGATGCCCCGGCTGCTGGTCCTTGGGGGGCACTCTCGGCAGCAAGGACCGAGCAGCTTTTACTCAACAAATATTTGTTTCCTTCCCTTAATTGAAGGCAGACAGTGATTAGAGCGATAATGCACAGAAAAAATACACCGAGGACCTTTTCTGGAAAAAAATGCACGGCTAAATGATCTGGAAGAAGCCAGCCTAAAATGAGAAGTGGGATTTAATGTGTTCTCCTTGGCTTGCTTGTCTACATTTTCTGATGGTTTACGGTAAACACGGATGCAGTGTAAAAATATGCAATGGCAACTTCTACAGGGTGGAAAGAGGCGATGCAAGGGCAGCTGCTTTTAATTATGAACCCTTTGCTACTATGTAAAGTTATGTACATGTATTACTTTGAAAAAAATACCATGTAAGCTTTCTGCATATATGTTCTACTTGAATACATGTTAACTAATATGTATATAGAAAATACGAGTAGAAGAAGTAGTAAAGGGGAACGGACATTACTGACTCTTGCCTGAGGCAGGTGTGCTACGCGAGGTGCTCCGATCCCCACTGCTGCTCCCATTGTGCAGATGAGGAAGCTGAGGCCCAGAGAGACGAGCTGACTTGCCCTCAGGTCTCACACTGCCAAGTGGCAGGGCTGGGATTCAAACCCGGGCCTTAAGCACCACTGATTTTGCATTCCTGAAAAGCCTTCCTAAGCATCCCTACCAAGAACACTCTGAGGCTATCTATGAACTCCATGGTGGAGGACAGACATGCTTCCATATAGAACCTGCAGGAACCGCAAAGCCAATGGCTGGGGAGTCCGGGCAGTGAGGGGAATCAGCAGAGGCTGATGGGGGAGGAGGCATTTGAGTTGGGCCGTGAAGGATGGGCAGGGATGAGCCGGGGGCGGTTGGCGGGGCCGGAGAACAGGGCTGTGCAAGGCAGGAGGTGGGTGTGTTCCAGTAACAACCCCAGGCGCCTGCAGCAGGGCAGGCTACGGAAGGGGCCAGGGGACTAGACTCTGGAGGGGCCGAAGGCCAGAGGAAGGGAGCAGGAGCCGCCGAAGGTACTGGGCAAAGCTGCAGCCCAGCTATGCGCCTGCACCTACAACAGCCTGAGTACATTTCCAGTCTAAGGATTTCGTCTTCTTTTTTTTTCTTCCTGATAGTGCCAGAAACTGTGGGATTTTTTTGGGGGGGAGAGGGGTTGGGTTTGTTTTGTTCTAGTCCTCCAGTGAAATCTTGCAAGGTCAGAGCTCTGCCCATACACAGCTCCCTCCCCCGTCAGATTCTTGCATCTTTGTAACCAGCAAAGCCACCGCCCCTCCCGATGCTCTAGAATCTTCATTTTACAGAAGGGGGGGCAGGAAAGGAGGCCCCAAGTCACATGGCCAGCAACTAGCAGAAGTGCGGCTCGACCCCAGGTCTCCTGAGCTCAAACTGCACCCCAACCAGCAGCGCCAAACACTGCTCAAGCCGGGGGCTGGTGACCCACAGCCCTGTGTCCTCTTGCTCAGTCCTGCTGAGTGTGTCTGAGCATGACCGAAGGCCAAGGTGGGCTGGAGGGAGGGGCCCCTCCAGACTGCAGCCCACTCACACACAGGTCCCGGGCCCCCACAAACGAGGTTGCCACTTAGTTGTAATAACAACGCGCACAGGGCTTTATACCTATTTTGCTAAAATTGTAAACATTTTTGTATGTTGCTATGCAACCTTCATAACATTATTTTAATGGCTGCATAATATTCCTTCAAATCCTGCCTCCCGCATCATCTCGCTTCTCTGCCAAGCACCGCGCACGGCTAGTCACATTTTCACTGTTATTGACAATCTGACAATAAACACTTGGTATATCACTTGGTTTTGACTTCTGATTAATTTATTCTCTTACAATAACACCCTAGGAACCTGTTTTTTTAATCGTAAGGTTGGTTTAGTAATTAATCTCGTGTTAAAAATATTTAAAACTTATACTATACCTAGTTCCCTCTGAAAGCTTAGCTGCCGAATGTCATTTCAGCTCCTTAACAGTCCAGGAGTAGTTACATTTACACAGTCCTAACATTATTTCGGCCCTAGGAAGGCAACCTCCGAGGCTGATGGGGCCCCCGGTGAGGACGCCCCTGCCTTACAGAGTCCCCGAGTGGACCAAGCACACAGCGGGGCAGCCCCCACACGTGAGCCAGTGAGAGAGAGGACACGTCCTGTCCCCCGAGGCCGTGGAGGCTGCTGCTCAGCCCTAAACCAACAAAACTCTAAAATCCGATCATAGCGAGGTCGTGGTGAAATCACTATAGACTTTTAAAAGGCAATTTGGCAAAGGTTTCTCTTTTTCCCATGTTTTCTCCCCCCCCCCCCCCCCATTTTTTAATGTATTGGGCTGGTGAGAGTTTTAAGAGCCGCTCACGTGCTTCAGAGCAGTCCTCCCAAAAGCCCAGCAACGTGCTCTGGGCACTCGGGCCGGCCACCTTCCTCACTGCAGGGGCGGGGCGCGCCGCCTGACTGGGAGCGCACTTTTAGATCCTTCTTTCTACTCTCCTGTGTTTTCCAAATAAGAGAATGCATGATCATTGCGGGCAGTAATTAGAAAAATGAATATATTATTTTAAAAATGCCCCCGGCCTGCCTCCCCAGTAGGCCCCTGTGCTCCTGGGAGCAGGGGGCCGCCGCCTGCCTCCCCTCGGACCTGGAGCAGGCAAGGCCTGGAGCATGGGCGCCACTAGAGAGGCCCAGGTGACCCGCTTCAGTGGCTGTGACCCTTAAACAAGCTGTGACGTGGGCGTGATTCCCACACTGCCCTTGACAGTGGGGGGTGAGGGAAAGGCACCCTGTGAACACGCTTCTCCTAGATGATGTGCGGACTCCCAGACCCAGAGGGGGCAGCCCAGAAGCCCTCAAAGTGCAGTCTCCACTGGAGGGCTCGGGAGAGTGCAGGCGTGCCCCAGAGACCCCGGTTCTGAAGGGCCGAGAACCTGCGCCTCCACGGAGTTCCCAGGCGGCGACGATGAGGCTGTCAGCCCAGGGACCCCAAGATGAGAACCCCTTCCCTCCCCCTCCCACGGCCAAGTCCAGGCGGTACCTAGCCCCCTCTGAAAGCTCAGCTGCTGTTTTGCTAGAATGCAAAGTATCTGACTTTGGGCTAAAAACATCTTCCGCTAAGACACTCTGAGAGCACTGTTCAATCTGTTATGTTTTTTAAAGATTTTATTTATTAATTTTAAAGGGTGGAGAAAGGAGGGAGAGAAAGATTGATCAGCTGCCTTTGTACACGCCTCATCCTGCAACCCAAGCATGTGCCTTGACTGGGAATCGAACTGGCGACGTTTAGCTTTGTGGGATGGTGTCCAACCCAGCACTGAGCCACAGCAGTCAGGGCTCAATCTGCTATTTTTTAAAGATGAACAATGGACTTGGAAAGTCATGGCATTGTCCCACCTTTGCATTAAGTCTTCTCGGTTTCTGAGGAATGAACGGCATGTCCCCGGTTTCTCCCGTGGGCCCTTCGGAAGGAGTGCCTCTAACACCAGCTGAGGGGACTGGCCTCCCATCGGGGTCCATGGTTCTCAAACATCTGATGCATAAAATGATCTGGGGACGGAGCCAGACATGCAGGTTCCTGCCCCCGTGCCCGGGAACTCTGTCCATTGGTGATGAGGCCCCAGCAGCTGCGCTGGTAATGTCAGTGCTGGGGCCTCTGCACCCGTGGGTGATCAGGAAGCTTTGCAGCAGATGCTCCCACTTGGCCATCCATCCACGGGCCCCGGAGGAGGCAGTGGAGTAAAGAGGCAGGAGCGTGGTATTTGAGAAGCCCGGCGCTGCCCTAGCTCTGCTGTGGGCCATCAAGACCCTTTGGGGTGCACAGAACAAACCTTCTTCTCTGCAGCCCACTGCCCAGCCCCCATCTCCACTGGCTTGGGCCGCCATAATAAAACACCGCAGCCTGAGTGGCTCAAACGGCGGGCATTTGTTCTCCCACCCTGGAGGCTGGACGCCTGAGGTCAGGGTGCCGGCAGAGTTCGATCCTGGTGTGAACCCTCTTCCTGGCTTGCAACTGGCTGCCTTCTCGCTGTGTCCTGCAGAGTGAGCGAGCCAGCTCCCTGGTGCCTCCTCTTACACGGACGCCAGTCCCACTGGTCAGGGCCCCACCTTATGACCTCATTTAACCTCAGCTGCCTCCTCAGAGGCCGGGTCTCCAAATACAGCCACCCTGGGGGTGGGGCTTTGACATAGGGAGTTGGTGGGGAGACAATTCACTCCACAGCTCTCCGCTGTGCCTGGTTCTGCTGGCATGCATCCTGCATCCGGGACACTCGTCTGCCATTCACCAAGTCTCTGGGTTACCCGAGCCATTCGGAAGAGATACAAGAAATCCTACGCCTCTTCCCTGCTCCCTACCAGTCCCCCGGAAAAACCCCTCCGGGCTCTGACCAGAGTTGGAAACGCCTCTTGGGTAACACTGCTGGAGCGACCTGTTAGCAGGAAAAGTCGTGAAAGGAAACAATAACAGGTAGTATTTACGGAGCCGTCGCTGTTTAACTGGATTCCACAGAAACCTCACGCAGCAGGTGTTACACCCATTTCACGTCCGAGACTCGCCAAAGTCTCGGGGCTGCGGGGTGGCAGATCCCAAGGACCGCTGTCCTAACTTCTTCGCTCCACTGCCGCCGCCGCGCCGGCGTGGCGATTCCAGCCGTGGAGAGGGAAGAAACGACACCCGCCTGGCAGCGCGTGAGGGGTGGGCCTCATCCACCTCTGCCTTGTCAGCAACACGGCGCGGCCGGGTCCGGCGGTCTCTGCACACGCGCTGTCCCCACCTGCCTCCTATGCCTGGAGATAGGCTGCTGAGTATTTTCTGCGACTTCATCTGGGCTGACGGGTGTCGCTGGACAAGGCAGGCTTTGAAACATTCCAGTTGTAGCCAGACGCACGTCTCGCACCGAGACGGCCGCTCGGATGTCGGCGCGCGGCCCCTGACAGATGCCGGCCTCATTCTGTCAATCAGTCGGGCGAGGGTGGGCCCACGGGCTCCTCCAGCTCTGAGCCGGCTCCTCTCCACTCCTGGCGCGGGGGCGGGGGGGTCCCTGCACACGGGACCTCAGGGAAGCCCTAGTGGCTGCCCTCCAATGATCCCGTCATCTGGTTCGGGGCTTGAGGATGGAAACAAAGACAACACCTGCGTGTGCACAGCCCTTGCCAGTTTGTGAAAACTGTCCGTTTCCTCCTCTGGTTCTCAGAGCAACGTTCAGAAGGGGAGGTTGTTGCCGGTGTTCCCCAGTTACAGGTGAGGGACGCAGGCCCCGGGAGGCCGCGCGGCCCGACTAGGGGACCCTCAGTGGATGGGGTGGCGTTTAAGCGTGTGCCCATCTGCCTCTCAGCCCTGAGTCCTTCTTCCCTACAGCACGCCCTTTCCTTATTTCTTTTTAAAAAGATTTTACTTATTTATTTTTAGACAGGGGAAGGGAGGGAGAGAGAGAGGGAGAAACATCAATGTGTGGTTGCCTCTCGAGTGGCCCCCACTGGGGACCTGGCCCGCAACCCAGGCACGTGCCCCGACTGGGGATTGAACCTGTGACCCTTTGGTTCGCAGCCCACGTTCAATCCACCGAGCTACACCAGCCAGGGCTCTAGCATGGCCTTTCTTAACATATGACATCTATGTATTATTTTATAGTTAACAGAGCATATCTGCATATTTGACAGAATTAAATCATCGCTGACAGCCAGGGATATTACCCCAGACTAAAGAGAGATATTTCTTTTCCTCTCCAATATCTCCGAGCTTCTTAGCACTTCAATTTCAAGGTGCTGGTGTGCTGGGCTAGGACAGCCCTTTCCAGTTCCTTCTCTCTCCCCAACCCTTAAATCTCTTTCTTGTTACTCACACAGAATAGATGTTTCTGTCTCACTGTACAACCCTAAATGTGTAAGGACACTAGCCTCTGTTTGGAGTCATCGGTAGGAAATAAAGTTGAATGATCTTGACTAGAATGAGCTCAGTGACTCCTCTCCGCGCGGCGGAATGCTCCCCACAAGAGCTATCTGTGGAGCCGCGTCGGTTCCTGGTGGTTAATCACCGCCGTCTCGGCCGGCTCTCCACCCCTCGGGTGCCGCGCTGCCTGCCTCCCCATCCGAGGCCCCACGGTCCCCCCAGACCGTATGGTGGTCTCTCCAGGCCAGCGGCTGGCGTCTCGGAGGGCTCTGTTCCGGGACCTTGAGCCTGGGCATTTCCCACGGGACGGCGTTTGGGTCTGTGGGGTGGTGATGGGGAGTCGGACAGGCTGGGTCCCGACCCTGCCGCCGGCCAGCTGTCTAGTCCTCGGCAAGTCCTCTCGCCCCTCCAGACCTCTCCTCCTCCACCTGTGAAGTGGGGGCCGTGTTATCTGCCCCCGTGGCTTTCCCAAGGCACCGCCCCAAAAAGCCCAATACGTGCTTCCGAGTGGCAGCGGTGGCACCTCCCGTGTCCCCCACTTTGCTTGTGTACTCTCCCCTCCCTGGAATCACAGTGCTGTCCTAACATCGGTTTCATGTCTTCTTCTACGGCAGGTCGCTGGCTGCTGGTCCCCACCCCAGGCTGTCCTCGTGAGGCCGGGGGCCTTTGCCCCAGCCGCAGCTCTCACGGAGCGGGCCCTCGACAAGGGTTTGTGGGACACGTGAGCCCACTGACTGGGGTCTCGGGAGGAAACCCTGTGCGGGGAGGTCAGAAGGCCTTTGGCCCTGGGCACTGGGTGGCTTTGAGCCAGCCACCTCCTGTCTCCTGGCCTCACCTTCTACAAAATGCACGTCAGCCTGGGCCATTCCGCAGGATTCTGGAAGTATTGAAAGTGATGCTTCTGAGTGTTTTGAAAGTGGAAATAACTAAAGTCACACACCACATTTGTTGAAGACGCTCTGCCCGCCGGAACTCATACAGTGCATTTTCCCTGTGCACGCGTATTTAATCTCACGGCGACCCAGGGAGGCCCGGCCCAAGGTCATACATCCCTTGCCCGAGGTCGCGCTGTTGGAGAGCGGTGGTGCTGGGGCACCCACCACCGCTCCACAGGGCCGCTCCCCACACGAGGCAAACACCTCCTCAAGGCCCACCTTTCAGGAGAGAAAGGGAGAGCTCGGGGACGGAAGTCGTGCGTGCGCTGCCATTGTGTTTGAAGCATCACAGGGACACGTCGCTATCACCTTTGTCCTTGGCTAGACAGAAAAACTAACAAGGGCCAGGAGGGAACCATAAGTCAACTTTGCAGGAAAATCATTACCCCCAGAAGCCGGCAGCACCCAACCAGCAAACATGGTCAAAGAGGAGGCAGCGCTTCCATCTCTCCACTGGTCCCAGTTGTGCCGCGGGCCACCAGGTGCCCCGGAGGTCCCACCCCAGGCCCATCCAGCGTCATCCCTCCTTCCGCCGCGGCACGGACCCAGGCTCCTGAATCACGGTCTGGGCAGACAGGCGAAGGACTGGTCACCACTTCCCGCAACTCCTTCGTGCTATTCCAGACTTTTCTCGTGGGAGTGACGGCTCCAACGGGACCTTCTGCGGCTCGACACCCACCCCTCAGCAAGTGGTCACATCTCCGGCTCGGGAAGGCCTTGGAAGGTTATGCAACCCAGACCCTTGCAGGATAAGAACACCACGCATATCTGGCACTGCAGCAGTGCATTGTGGGCACTCTCAGGCAAACTTCTGGGTGGTAGGTGCATTTATGACCCCCCACCCCCACTGCACGCTGTTTAATGGCATAGCGAAACTTCCGTTTTGTCTTGGGTTTTCTGTGTGGTGGTTGAGCCCTGAAGGCTTCTGGGGTGTGGGGAGACATTCACCCAGAGTCCCCCAGACTGGAGGCAGTGGTGGGATCTGAACCCAGGCTCGGTGGGTCTGCCCTCCCAGCATCAGGCTTCCTCAGAGTCAGGGAAGAAACCGTAAGTCATGAGTTAGCAAGACTGTTTCTCGTATGTTTGTCCAGCTCCCTGAAGCTCCCCTGTGAGATCCAGAGCTGCAGCTGCCCTCCCTGACATTGTAGACCACGGCCACCCAGCCCACGCAAAGCCATCTCTGGGGGGATGGTGCTCGTCACCTCCCGAGGAGGCCCCTTCTCACTGTGTGCTCTCCGCTTTCAAGCTGACAAGGGCAAGGCCTCCCCACTGGCCCCGCTTTCTCATATCACAAATCTAGCTCTTCTTCCCCACAATGGCCTCCCTCTCCGGGATTAGCAAGGTAGTGGCCAGGGTGATTCAATCCACACACACTCGCAGACCACCCGGCAGGTGGACGCAGGGATGTGTAGGCCCTTGTGCAGAGGGGAGGGGGATGAGGGGAGTGGGAAGAGGGCTGGGGAACCCAGAGCGGAGAGTGCTGGAACACAGAGGAAGAAGCCCGGAATTGCTCACAGAGCACCTAAGGAAGCAAAGGCAGGCGGCCTGGCCTCAGTGCCTGATGCCCCCAGCTCACCGGTTTCGTCCCTTCTCCCGGATCGTGCCCACCAGCCCTGGGTCTCACATTGTTTCAGAGGCTGCCTGGACACAGCAACTCCCTGTCATTCCGCTGCTGCTCCCCGATCAGCCAAATTTCCCCCCAAGATCCTGGCACACAAGTTGTCTCCACGGCCTTCCTCCTGCTCATCGGGGTGGACTTTCGCTGTCTCTCTGCAAACTGCTGGTGCTGAAAGACCGGGCCCTGTCCCCGCCCTTCCTCCCGGCTCGCTGGGTCTGCAGCATCTGCCAACGTAGAAACCCCCCTCCTCAAGAAGCTCTCTTCCCGCTCCTCTGACACCTCACTGTTCGCTTTTCTTTGCAGCTACCTGCTAACTTCTGGCTCAGGCTCTGCTGTCCTCGTTGGCTTCTTTCTGCCTGGGGTCCTGCAAGGCCCTCCGCCCCCGTCCAGCTTCTCCTCTCCCTCTTCCTGTCATTCATGCCCTGGGCTTTAGATAGTGATGCCTCCAGTCCTTATCTCCAGGCCAGGCTGACTTTTTCCCCCACTGAGGTAACTCATTAGCATCGCAAAGAGCCTGCTAGAAATGGATCTCCTGGTCTTCCATGCCCAATTCTGCTTTTCCTCAACCCCTACCCATTTCAATAAACATCTCCGCCCATCTCTCTGCTCAAGCCCAGGAGCCACCTTTGAAACTCCTCCCCCAGCACCCCGAGGACTTCACACACGTGCTCTTCTTCTCCGCCATCACAGCCACCCCCCCCAACCCCAGCTGGGTGGGCATCACTCCCCGGGCTCCTACGCAGCCTCCTTGCCGCTGTCCCCACTTCCACCGCTGCCCCTCCCAACACAGAGTCCAGAAGGGCGTTTTGCAAACATGAATCAAGCCACAGGTTCTCCTGCTTTACGCTGGCTGACAACATTCAGAACACGAGCCACATTCCTTAGCCTGCTCTGAGCACACTGCAAGTTCCAGCCCCGCCTGCTTTGGCAGCGCCCCGAATTCCAGTGCACCCCTTTCTCCTGTGTGCTACCCTCTGCTCTCTTTCATTTCCCAGAAGCCGCACACCTTCCCAGAGGAGGGCTCTTGCCACTGGCCGGCCCCTCTGTGGAACGCCCCTCCCTAGGCCTTCATCTGGTTTGCGCTTAGATCTCAGCTCCAGTGTCGCTTTTACAGACTGACCTCCAACCCACCTCCTACCGTGAGCGAGGTCTTCCCTGCTGCTCTCCTTAAAACTCAGTGATTTCATTTTTGTGTTTCTGTGTTTAATGTCTGTCTCTGCAACCAGACGGTCAGGGGCATGAGGCCCGGGTGCCCTATTGGTCACTGCACGTACCCACCACTACCGGTGTCTGTCACGCGGGAGGCGCTCATTGAACACCAGCCGACCGACTGAATGAAATCGACAGGCGTAGCGCGTGGCACATGGTAGGTGTTTGATAAATGTCAATTCTCTCCTCCCTTCCCTGCTTGGGTCATCGACTAATTTCGAGAGTATGCCTTCAGCATCCACTTGGGGTAGAAAGAACCCAGGCTTCGTATCACAGACGCCTGAGTTCAAATCCAGGATCCGCTAGGGAACCTTGGCTCATGTCGGGAGCCTCAGCTCTCATGGACCCTGCCTGGCTCTGGCTAGGAGGGGGGAGGGGAGGGAGGGTCCCGTGAGAACACAGATGTAAAGGGGCCCCACCTGGTGTCTGGCACTTGGAAGATGCCCTGTAAATGTGACCTTCTTCCTCTGCTGTCTTTCAGGCATCAGAGGGGCTGAGCCTGGCGGATAAACACTCAGCTGCTGGGAGACAGGGGCTCAGATCCTCTATCCGCGGTAGCTGTTTTTTTGTTTCCCGGTCAACCCGGGGCAGCAAGACCACCCTGACTCACCCACCAGAGGCAGCCGTCCTGCGCCCCACTCTCCCCGGGCGGGGCGTGCCCTCCGGAGAACTGGCTGGGGCTCCTGGAGCTCACAGAAGACCAGAGTCCGGAGCCTGGGGGTGGGGTGCCCTCGCTCCCAGAGGACGGAGCCCTGTCCTCAAGGAGAGACCCCTCTGAGGAGCTCTGAGGGACCAGCCTGCCACTCGGAGAGGTGACAGGAGGCAGATCAGTGTCAGAAACTAGACAGAGAAGTGGGTTTCAGCTTGACTTACATTAAGAATGTCACTTTAGAGTACAAATGAGCGAGAAGAGAAATGCTCTTTTATGCCGGAGTTTATTTTTGTCACTTTGTCAGCGAGAAATTACAGCCCTGAGGGCATTGGAGCTGCACAGAATTACCCAAAACATTAACATGCAAATTGCCTTCTTTAGTGAAGGTAATTTTATTAGTGCAGGAAAATGTTCCTTTCACTGAACTCACATTCAGGAGCGGGGCTGTCTGGGGGCCAGTGGGGGCCACCGCAGACGCGGCATTAGGGAGAGTCCTGGGCTTGGTTAGATTCTATAACCTCCTCTTCTGGGGACCGCGCAGAGAACATGCTACGGTGTCACAGCTGGCTACCGTGGGTGCGCTGAGGGTAGAGGGCAAATAACTTGTTCAAGAACATGCAGCATTAATGGCAGAAGAGGAGGCAGAGCTGAGGTCATGTGACCTGTGTCTCAGTTAACCAGGCGAGCAACAGGGAACCACGAGGGACCCAGGAAATAGCCACTCTGAGAATAAGAAGCCCAATAAGATCCCATCCCTCCCTCCATTTGTTCACTCACGCACGCAATATGCATTCATTCAGTAAAGCTTTCGTGGTGCAGGTAGGACCTGGGCCTGAGACATCAACCCGGCACCAGCATCAAGAGGCTCAGCACCCACTGAGGACAAGTGTGGAGGGGGTCAGACATGTGCAGACACTCGTGAACCTGCAAGGCCAGGCCTACTGCCGGGGTGCCGAGAACCAACGGAGCAAAGGGAGGGCACGGCTGACTGAGGGAAAGCAGGGAGAGGGGCCAGGGAGCTTCACAAAGGAGGTCACCCACGAGGGCACCGTCCAGGCAGTCAGGATGGGGAAAGGCACTGTGGGCAGGGGGACATGCCTGACCAGAGGCACCCATGGAAGCATGACGACCTGGCCCAGGGGAGCCCTATGGCTGCCACACAGGGTGAGTGGGAGGAGACTGGGGGTTGCAGAGGATGATGAAGAGGCCGGCCAGGCCAACCTCAAAGGCTGAAGAGCTCCGATTTTATTCTGCAGGTGACAAGCGGACCCTGCAGGGCCTGTTCAGAACAGAACCAAGTTCCCTTGAGACTTCAGGAGGGAGGGGTGTCCCAGGCCCTGGAGTGCCACAGTGGCAGAAGGTTGTGTGAGGCTGCGCTTACATAAGGCCTGCTGCTTCCTTTGCAGACGCAATCAGTGGGGAAGTGTGGGCAGAGACACCCACCTGCTACCACGAAGAAAGCACCTCGGTCACCTAAGGTCTCACGGAACCGTTCAGGTGCACTCCCCTTCCCCAGAGGCCGCTTTCCTGTGCGCTGAGCTGGGGGGGCGGCTGCAGCGTGTGACTGCAGTGGGCCCAGGGAGCTGCCCCCACAGCCCTGGGAGCTGTCTTTTAGGGAAGCAAAGGGGAAATACAGCTATTTCCAGTACACTGGAGGAGCTATTGTGCAGATCCTGAAGGGGCGTGCTCTCTCTCAGGGTTTCCCTTTCAGACTCGAGGCCAGATAATTCTTCGTTGTGGGCTCTGCCCCAGGCATGCCAGGCCTCTACTCACCGGATCCCCATGGCAACCTCCTTCCCCAGCTGTGACAACCAAAGATGTCTCCAGAGGGACGTGGCTAAATGTTCCTGGGGGTGGGGATGGGGCAACACCAGCCCCAGCTGAGGATCACGGGTTTATCTAGACCTCAGGGACTACATGGAGGTCAAGGACTCCTGACCGCTGGAAGTCTTCCATGTCATCCGGTGGGATGCAGGGTACCCCAAGTGCATGACCCTGCCTCCTCTCCTCTCCATGTGGCCAAGGATGGGCAGAGTGTAGGCTTCATCACAGACTTGTTTATCGGCTCTCTCAAAAAGAGGTGTGTGATGTGCTCCCCAGAAAGTCTAGGGGAAAGAGCAGGGTGGGAAGGTAGAAAGCCAACGGACAGCAGGGGGTTCTCCCCTTAAGTTGCCAGGGCCTCAGAGTCCCGCGTCTGCAGAGCACAGGCGTTGGAACAGGTGATCTCTGAGGCCGTCCTGGTTTGAGCGCTGCGGTTCTATGGCAGTAAGGGGAGCACACCCTGGAGAGCGCTGCCCGTGAGTACTGGAGTTGGCCGCACGTGAGAGACGGTGAACTACGGGCTGGGTAAGGCTGTCTCAGCTAAATCGACTGGTTTTTTAAAATCCTCAGCTGAGGGTATGCTTATTGATTTTAGAGAGAAAGGAAGGGGGAGAGAGAGAAGGAGAAACATCGATGTGACAGAGAAATATTAGTTGGTTGCCTCCCATATGTACCCCAACTGGAGACCAAACCTGCAACCTCAGTATGCGCCCTGACGGGGAATCAAATCAGCAACCTTTCGGCATATACAGGACGAGGCTTCAACCAGCCAGGCCACCCGGTCAGGGCGTGGCCACTTTCTTGGCTAGAGACAGAGAGCTGACCAGACGGCTCACGAGGGTGCCCCTGCCCTCTGAGGTTAAATGACTAGGCCCATATTTCACCAGGAATTCCATGGAAAGTCTCTGAAGGGGCCTGTGTAGTAAACATTTCTGGAAAGCCTGTGTGATTGGTGCAGTTTCTCACAGGCCATCGGAATGTAAAGGCAAGGAATTTCAGGTCAGAAACGCTTCCGGAAGTCTCGGCCCAGGGACTCGGGCAGGTGCCCTTGGAACCTGCGATTTGACTGAAGGGTTGCAGCGTGCTCGCTCCGCCCAGCGCCTCGCACCGCCCCTGTGGGGCTCCGACGTGATCTCGGGGGGACTGCAGCCAAGTGGGCTGCCAGACAGAGACTCTACTTCAGGAGTTTTCAGGGAAACCCGAGGACGACAGGGGAAGAAAGTAAAACCGGGAAACTAGAGACTCTGGTGCCTACAGCTGCGGCGAACATTACGTGGAGTCCAGCTTCGAACCTGGTTCACATCAAGCCTCGCACTAAAAGCCTGATTACCTTAATTTCTAGTTAGTGCCAGATATATCATGTGCAGCTTTCAACAAAAAAAATCACAAGGCCTGCTGAAAGGCAAGAATAAATGTGGCCTGAACAGACAAAGGGAGCATCAGAACTGGCCTCGGATGTGACACCGATGTTGGAATACTATCGGATGGGGAATTCAGAAGAAAGATAATTAAAATGATAAGGGATGTAACGGAGAAAGTAGGCACTATTCAAGAACAGATGGGTAATGTAAGGAAAGAGATGGGAACGCTAAGAAGGAATCCAAAGCAAATGCTAGAAATAAAAACCTTGTAACCACAATGAAGGATGCCCTCAGTAGACCTGTCGGTAGGCTGGACATGGCCACAGACGGAGCCAGTCAGCCTGACGCTGTGTCAACAGAAACGCCACACACTGACCTTCAAAGAGAAAAAGGCATGCAGACACAGGAGAATGACCAGGGGCAGTGGGACGGCTATAAAAGGTGTTACAGACATGTAATGGGAAGACCAGAGAGGGAAGACAGGAGAAGTTTCCAAATTCATGACAGGCTCCAGAGGAGGAAAACACGAAGGCAAAAATAAAATCTTTTAATTTTTCTTATTCTTAGTTGATTCAATAGGTGACTGTTTAAAGGAACAAGAGCAGTGACGTGCCGGGTGGCGGTATCTCAGGAGTAAGTGAATGGGCGACAGCGACGGTGCCAGGGACAAACGGGAATATTCTGGCCCAGGGTCCCTGCGCTGTCTGTGACGTGGCGCCATGTCACTTGAAAATGCACTTATTAGCTGGGAAAGTGCATGGTAAACTCTAGGGCAATAGCTGCATTTAAATATATATATATATATATATATCTGACATGTTAAAAGACAAGAAAAATGGAATCATATAAAATGCTCAGTTAAAACCAGAGATGGCAGAAAAGAGGGAAAGATGAAAAAAAAAAACACAACAAAAACCAGTGGACAAGTACAACAAATGGAAAGCAGTTGTAAACTCAGTGGATATTAACCCAACTATATCATTAACTACCTTAAATGTGAATGGTTTGAATATATCGATGAAAAGAATCTGTTTTTACCCCCATTGGCGTGGATAAAAAAAAACGAAGCCCAACTCTCTGTTGTTTATAAGAAACCCACTTTAAACACAGACACAAAATTAAAAAGTAAAGAGATGGAGAAAAGTCACACTAACCTCAGCCAAAAAGGAAGTTGAAATTGCTCTATTCATTTCAGGCAAAGCAGCCTCCAGAACAAGGAAAATCACCAGCGATAAAAGCGGGCATTACATGATGATAAAGGGTCAATTCTCTGAGAAGATGTGACTACCTTTATAACAGGTATACAGCTGAAAACGGAGTGTCAAAATGCACGGGGTAAGGCTGATAGAACTGCCCGGGAAAACAGACAAATCCACTCCCGGAGTTGGAGATTTCGACTCCCTTCTGTTGGGAAGGGACAGACCCAGCAGGCAGAGAATCGGCACGGGGACAGTCGGACTGAATGGCACCATCCATCAACTGGACCTAACTGACATGCGTAAACTACGTCATCCAAAAGGAGCAGAACACACATTCTTTTCGGTCCACGTGGAACCCTCACAAGACAGACCACCTTCTGGGCCATAAAAACACACCTTAACAAGTCACCTCAACAAGTGTAACCGAGCACGATTCCTACAGAGCGGTTCTCGGACCGCAGTGGAGTCACACCAGAGCTTAATCCCTGAAGGAGAGCTGGCAAGTCCCCGGCGACTTGGAGATTGAACAGCACACGTCTGAACAACACACGGGTCAAAGAGTAAGTCTCAGGGGAAATTTTAAAATACTTTTAACTAAATAAATCTGAAAGTGGAACTTCGTGAGCTTTGTGGGATGCAGTGAAAGCAGTGCTCAGAGGGAAATTTCTAGCACTGAATGCCCATGTTAGACAAGATAGAGGATCTAACGTCATCTGAGCTTCCACCTTGGGAACTAAGGGAGGAAAAACAAATAAAGCCCAAGGTGGGCAAAAGAAAAGAAATAATAAAAATCAGAGCACAAATTGCCCTGGCTGGCGTAGCTCAGTGGATTTAGTGCAGGCTACGAACCAAAGTATCGCAGGTTTGATTCCCACTAAGGGCACATGCCTGGGTTGCAGACCAGGTCCCCAGTGGGGGCCACATAAGAGGCAACCACATATTGATGTTTCTCTCTCTCTTTCTCCATCCCTTCCCCTCTCTAAAAATAAATAAATAAAATCTTAAGAAAAAAATCAGAGCGCAGATCAATGACATTAAAATAGGAACTCAACAGAGAAAATTAACCCAAAAGGTGAGTGTATGAAAAGACCAATAAAATCAGTAAACCCCTAGCCAGACTAACCAAGAAATGGAGAGAGAAGATTGCTAGACCACTAATTTGTGACTTAAAATTACTAATACCAGATATAAAAGAGAGGTCATCACTACTGATCCTCTGGACATTAAAAGGATATTAAAGGAATAGTATGAATAGCTCTATGCCCACAAATTTGGTAATTTAGATGAAAGGGACCAATTTTTTGAAAGATGCAATTTACTGAAACTCACACAAGGAGAAACACATAATCTAAACAGGCTTATATGTGTATTCAAGAGACTGAATGTTAACAATTAATAATCTTCTAAAAAAGAAGCACTAGGCCCCGATGGTTTCACTGATAAATTCTACCAAACATTTAAGAAAGAAGCAATAGAAATTCTTTACGTCTCTTCCAGACACAAAGCAGAGGGGCACCACATCCTACTTCATTTCACGAGGCCAGCATTACCCTAACACCAAAGCCGGATAATAACATTTCTAGAAAGGAAAACTACAGACCAATATCGTGTAAACATGGATGTGAAAACCCTCAACAGAACGTTAGCAAATCGGACCCCACGATGTGTAAGAAGGATTCTGCGCATGGCCCGTGGGATTTACTGCAGGCACGCAAGGCTGCTTCCACATTCAAAACCCAAACTGTGTAATCTTTTACAACAGGCTGAAGAAGAACAACCCTATGACCACGCCCACAGATGCAGGAAAAACGTTTGACAAAATCCAACACCCATTCATATCACCACCACCACTACCTCCCAGCAAACTGGGAATAGAGGGCACTCCTCTGCTCGGTAAGGAACATTCACGACACACCACACACCTGTTAGACTGGCCTAATCAAAATGCTGACAATACTAAGTGCTGACAGCATGTGGAGCTACAGGAACTCTCACTGATTGCGGACAGAAATCTGAAATGGTAAGGCCACTGTGAAGACTAGCAATTTCTCAAAAATCTAAATGCAGTTTTAAAAAAATCCTCATACATAGTGGGGGACAGGGGGTAGGAGGGGAGAGAGGGAGAGAGAAACAGAATCAGTTGCTTCCCAGACACAGCCAACCAGGGACGGAACCCACAACCTTTTGGTGCATGGGTTGTCGCTCCAACCAACTGAGGCACCTGGCCAGGGCTAAACATAGTTTTCACATACAATCCAGCAATCGTGTTTCTAAGCATTTTCCCACTTCTGTTGGAAACTTGTGTTCACAAAAACCCTGCAAACTATTGTGTACAGCGGCTCTATTCATACTCGCCAAAATTTACAAGCAAACAAGGCGTCCTCCAGCAGGTGAGTCCACTCGGACTGACAAACTGGCACATCCATCCAAAGGACTATTCAGAGATGCCGAACACCCGCCCAGCCCTTAGGGCAGCCTCGGCCACTGAACTGGACCCTTGGGCCAGGGGACATTTGGGATCGGCATGGCCCTTCCATCTTCAGGAGCTTGTGACCATTGTCACTTCCCAAGGCAGCACAGGACCGAGGTTTAGGACCGGGCTCCTGCTCTGCCCCCGACTCCCTCTCTACCCCTCCAAGACCTGGTTTCCTCCTCCCGACACGGAGTCCTGGGGGTAAGAGCGAGGTCACCAGGACATGAACACGTGCACTGGAAAACCATTTTGTAACCTGTAAACCACATACACGCACACGTCAGGAATGACGATGGTGGTTAAAGCAAAGAAGAAAAGAGCTCCCGTGTACTTCCTTACTAAATCCTCTCGAGGCCAGGTGGGTGTCCCCTGCCCTGCTTTAGGAGAAGCCGCAGCTCCCAGAGCTGAAGTGCCCCCTCTCGGGGCCCCCGGAGGCAAGTGCAGGGTCTCGAACCTGCCTGTCTGCCTGTGCCGCTCATGCTTTCCCCACCATGCTCTGTGTGGCTGCTGCTTCTCCCATGAGCCCTGGGGAGGATGAGCAACAAGTGGGAAAAAGGGGGCAGCTGCATAAATACCATCCTGTTTTCCTCTTGTCAGCCAGACAGTGGGTGGGGCTCCTGGAGCTGGCAGAGAGGGTGACGGAGGACAGGCGCCTCTGGACGGAGGGGCTGGGTGGGAACGCAGGGCTCCTGGTGGCCCTCAGCAAGGGGACGAGCAATCATGGAAAGCGCAGCCTGCCCATAATGCCCCAAAGAGAAGCGTCTGTGGGAGGGAGAGGGAATCGGCGCTTCTGTTGGCTCACTTGCTTTTATTAAAAATAATTCTGACTGCGACTGTTCTGTAAGCGTGTACGGCACGCATCCCGAGGGGCCCATCTGACTCCGAGATGATTCCAGGGCTGGAGAATGTCGCTCGTGCCAGACGCACCTCGAGAGGTGCTGCGTGCAACCTGCCTCGTTATCCGTGGCCCCCGCGTTTCAGAGGGAGGGGACCGGCCATGTATATGTATAAGCGAGGCTGCGCTAAACATTCCAAGTAAAAATAAGTGCCTTGTTAACCAAATACGTTTCAGTGGGGCTCATTCCAGCTGATGAAAATTTAGGAGGCAGGGTCGGATCTGGGGTCCACCGAGGCAGGTTGTAGGGAGACAGTAATACGACTCAGAGACCCACAGGATCGGCGGATTATCAGGGCCTTGGGTTTGCCACACACCTACTGTGTGCCAAGCACAGTGACAGGCTTCCTTAAGGTGGGAACAGCTCCGCCTAAGAGTCGAGCTTAGGGGGTAGATACCATGCTCCCATGCCAGCATCTAATGAACGTGTGTGCCGGTGTGGTCACGGAGGAAGGCTGGGTGCTGCTGGAGTGCATGGGAAGGCGGACCCGGCCCAGCCTGAGGGCCGAGGAGGGCTTCTGGAGGAGACGGCCCGGGCAATGTGTGCAGGGGGAGGGAGTTTCCTGCACAGCCGAGTGCCCGAGGTGGAGAACCTCCACGGTGGCTGGCCACTTGGCTGGAGCGAGTGTGTGGACGCTGGTGATGGGCGGGGCTTCTGCAAGGCCCCACTCATTCAGGTGCTGTCCCTGAGCTGGAGTCGTGAGACCAGCGGCTGGCAGGCAGCTTGCTGATGGTCTGCTGTGAGTTGAGAGGTGATGCCAAGGGAGGGCTGCAGCCAGCCAGTGCCCACTACTGTGAAAGCAGACACACAGAGGGACGGTGAGGGCTGGTCACCTGAGACCTCCGTGGGGGAGGCGCAAGAGAGACTGGTCCTGGCTGTTCAGACCCACAGCCCGAGGCCTTCGTGCTGGTGCCTTTGGGGACCTCTCAGGACCCGGGGGTTACTCTTCCCAGCCACACAGTGTGGTGTGGGACGAAGGGGCGGCCAGGCACCCAGCTGTGCACAGCAACAGTCCAGGCCGAGGCGGGCGAGGGTGGTCTTGGGGGATAGGAGAGGAGGGCCCTGCACTGCTGGGCACCGCGGGAATGTCTGTCACCCCCGCCCCGCCCTCTCCCATGCTGTGTCTTGAGGCAGGCACTCCTTTTCCGTTCCCAGCACCTCCGAGTGCCTGGCGTGAGTAGGTGTGAGGATGCATGTCCCGAGACAGGGGCGTCGTGAGAGTGACGTGATAACAACAGCAGTGGCCCCGCTTCCTGGGCGTCCCGCGGTGGACCCTGCTCCAAGTGCCTCCCGGGCCTGTGCCGCTTTCATCCGAGGCAGTGGCTTCGTGATAGGTGGCATCATTCTCTCCACTTGACAGAGCATGAGCATGAGGCACAGAGGAAGGTACGTAACTCGCAGAGGCCACACAGCTGGCGAGTCAGCGAGCCCAGACTAGGAGGCAGGTCTGGCTGCTCCCAGAGCTGCGGACTTTGGCTACATCGCCAGTCAGACCCAGGCAGCCCCGGGAAGGAGGCTGCGTGGCTCAGGCGCTCTCCAGGCAGTGGGAGAACTATTTCTCACTTCGGTCAGAGTCTGTAGCACACATCAGACATTAACCCATGTCACCCCTAGACTTCCCTCTGTAAACAAGGGGTGTGTGCGTGTGTGCTCACGTGTGTGGCGTGCCCATGCTTGCACGGGTGGAAAAGGAAGGGGTATGGGGAAAACCAACCAGTCCATTTTCTCTTGCTTGGCCACCACGTTTCCCTTGCTTCCTGGGGTGGGGGACCGTTAGCTGACATCTCAAAACAGCAACACGTCTGGCTGCAAAGTGAACAAAGCTGTTCAGGGTCAGAAGCCCTGAGACACCTGTCATGTGCTGAATGGATCAGATGCCCAGGGGTTAGGGCTCCAGTGTCCCCTTTGCTAGTGAGGTACTTGCCCCTCAAAGATGACACCGGCGATACCTCCTTTAAAGTGTACGGCCTGCTCTTGATTCTGCCCTGGTCTCTCACTGCAGAGAAGTGAAATTGCACTCCGGGAAGAGTTGAGAGCAGAGTCTCAATGAGGAGGAGGAGGGGGAGGAGGGGTGGGGGAGGATGAGGAGGAGGGGCCTGTGAGTGCAGTTTACATGAAATAACTTCACCTGCACTGACAAATTTGTTTCTTCATCTGGCGCTGGGCCACGAGAGGGCCACCACACCCCTGCTTTGCGGATAACACCCTCATTTGGATTCCTGTGTTCTCCCAGAAATTCTAACATTGGAAACTGAAATCCTTCATTTTTTTCAATGACAATTACATTGGCCTGATGGAGACTGAGATTGCATATTACTAAATTCCATCAAGTTCCCGAACAGTCATTGGCATTCTAACGAGAGAGGAAGACGAGCCTATTTGGGGGCCCACGAGCACAGGATGCAGAGGAAAGCTCCTTGGGAGGGGAGAGGTGGGGGATAGGCTGGTGTTGAGGAGAGCCACGTGTTACATGTGGGTTATTGTCAAGTCCAAGTTTTTGTTTTGGGTGGTGAGTTAGTGAATGCTTATGCCATTATTAAAAACAACTAATTCAGAGACACTTGGAAGATGGAGGTGTAGGTAGATACGCTTTGCCTCCTCACACAACCAAAAGGAGGACAACCACCACTTTAAAAACAAAAAACAACCAGAACTGCCATAAAGGCAAACTGCATAGCAGTCTGACAATCAAGGAGCTAAAGAAGAAACAGTCATCCAGACTTGTGGAGGGGTGGAGACGGGAAGTCCAGGAGGAGAGGACGTGAGGCAAGGTGGTGGATGGCTGACCAGGGCAGGTGAGGCAGCAGCTACTGGACTGGGCAGTCCCACATTCACATGCAGATAAACCGGGAGGAACAACTGGGGAGCGAGACAGACTGAGCAAACCAGGGTCCCAGCATGGGGAAATGAAGCCTCCAAACCTCTGGCTATAAAAATTTGAGGGTGTTGCAGTGGTGGGAGAAACTCCCAGTCCCAAAGGAGAGTCTGTTAGAGGGACCTACAGGGTTCTAGAATGTACACAAACCCACCCACCCAGGAATCAGCACCAGAGGGGCCCAATTTACTTGTGGGTAGTGGGGGAAGTGACTGAAAGCTGGGCAAGAGCCAAGCAAGTGGCACTGTTCCCTCTCTGACCCCTCCCCCACATACAGCACCACAACACAGCAATGTGGGTTGCCCTGCCCTGGCAAATACCTAAGGCTCCACCCCTTACTAGTAATAGGCATGTTGAGACAAAGAAATATGGCCCAAATGAAAGAACAGATCAAAACTCCAAAAAAGGATCTAAGCAATGAGGAGATAGCCAGCCTATCATGTGCCCAGTTCAAAACACTGGTAATCAGCATGCTCACAGAAATGGTTGAGTATGGTCACTTAATAGAGGAAAAAGTGAAGGCTATGAAAAGTGAAATATAAAAAAATGTACAGGAACCAACAGTGAAGAGAAGGAAACCAGGACTCAAATCAACTATTTGGAACAGAAGGAAGAAATAAACATTCAACTAGAAAAGAATGAAAAAGCAAGAATTCCAAAAAATGAGGAGAAGCTTAGCAACCTCTGGGACAACTTTAAACGTTCCAACATCTCAATCATAAGGGTACCAGAGGAGAAGAGGAAGAGCAAGAAATTGAAAACTTATTTGAAAAAATAATGAAGGAGAACTTGTCCAATCTGGCCAAGGAAATAGACTTCTAGGAAGCCCAGAGAGTCCCAAAGAAGTTGGACCTAAGGAAGCATAAACCAAGGCACATCACAGTTACATTACCCAAGATTAAAGATAAGGAGATAATCTTAAAAGTGGCAAGAGAAAAGGAGAGTTACCTACAAAGCAGTTCCCATAAGACTACCACCTCATTTCTCCAAAGAAACCTTGCAGGCAAGAAGGGGTTGGAAAGAAGTATTCAAAGTCACGAAAGGCAAGGACCTACATCCAAAATAACTTTACCCAGCAGTTATCTTTTAGAATAGAAGGGCAGATAAAATGCTTCCCAGATAAGGTCAAGTTAAAGCAGTTCATCATCAACCAAGCCCTTATTATATGAAATGTTAAAGGGACTTATCTAAGAAAAAGATGATAAAAAATATGATCAGTAAAATGACAACAAACTCACAACTATCAACAACTAAACCTAAACAGAAAAAAAAATAACAAACTAAGTAAACAACTAGAATAGGAAGAGAATCACAGAAATGGAGATCACATGGAGGGGGAGGGGGGAAAATGTACAGGAAATAAGAAGCATAAATGGTAGGTACAAAATAGACAGGGGGACGTTAAGAATAGTATAGGAAATGGAGAAGCCAAAGAACATGTGTATGACCCATGGACATGAACTAAGGTTGGGGGGATGAGGGAGGGAGGGGGGTGCAAAATGGAGGGGGACACAGGAGAAAAAAAGGGACAAATTTAATAGCATGATCAATAAAGTGTACTTAAAAAAATAATTCTCAAACAGCTAGCTAAGTAAAAGTAGGCTATGCTAGGGCCAGGATGAACGTGTTTCATGAACCAAGGATTATGATTAATCCTATCTTATGTACCTGGCCCAATTTAAGAAAAAAAAGGGAAAACAAGCCTATTCAAAAGTATGGTCTGAGATTTAGATTTCAGAACGTGCGTGTTTATTCTCATTAGTTTTCCCCTTCACTATTTTTCCTCCTTCTTTTTAACCATCATTTTTCTTCTCCATTTCAAGAGTAGGCTCACAAAGGTCTCAAGCCTTAGGAATCTGCTTACCCCCCTTAGTGGGCACTGAAGTCTCATTAGGACTGACCTGGGCTGGCTCCTGTGAAGGGGATGGAACACGAGCATGAGCACCTGGATACAGCTGCTGAGGGTGCTGGGTGGTGACCTCATCCAGACAGGCTGGCCTTTCATACCGGACAGTGAGGAGAGGAAGGGGAGACCCTGCCAAGGAGACCACCGCTACCCTGTGCCCAGTGCAGCCCGCACACCCAGAACTGCCTGCTTTGGGGATGGGGGCTTTTTTAATTTTGGTATTCGTCTGCTCATCAGACATTATCGGGCACTTAGTGAGATCCTCCTGCACGCTCTGGGGCACGGGCTGGGCCGTCAGGGCTCCAGGGCACACAGTGCCTGTTCTGGGTTGCATACCATGCTGTGTTTGGGGAGCGCTGGCATTCCCCAAAGGCTGGGAGCTGGGTGGTCATCTGACTCCGGGACCAGTTAGAAGACAAAGCAACCGAGAGCCTAAGTACTTTATACGTGTTCTGTCTCCTAACCTTCACAGCACTTTCCCTTGTTGTTTCCCCCACAGAGCTCTGACCATACCTGATGATATGTGTCAACTGCGCATCCTTTGCACTTGCAAGGCTAGAGACACCGGGTATAATGGGAAGGCAGTGGGCAGACTGCTCTTGGCTTTAATCCCAGGGCCCCCATTGGAATACTTGCCACATCAATGTACAATCACCTCTTTAAGTCTCAGGTTCCTCATCTGTCAAAAGGGAATAAAAGCCCTTATATCACAGGGCGGTGTGAGATTAAAGGAGATGATTCTTAACAAGCATTTTTTAGTTCTGACATAGTAAATGTCACATGGTAAATGGTCTCTTCTTTTTTTTCTTGAAAGTGGGATCGTAAATATAAATTCACTCTTTATATTTCCATAGGGCCCAATACCTGCAAACATGTTCAGTACCTCTGTGTGAATGAATGAATAAACGAATGAATGAATGAGTGTGCCCTTTGAGAATGAGCTCCCACGTTCTACTACCCTCCTGACTTCCTTCTTGTCGGCCCCACAGCAGCTCTGGGACATGGTACCTACCCCGTTGGCCAGGAGTTATCTGAGAAGCCCTGGGTTCGGCACCGCGGGGGGAAGGAAGGGCCCTCTCGTCTCCTTGCCGCCACTTGCCAAAAGGAGAACCACCAATCGGCCACAGATATCTTCTTTGGCCATCCAGTAGCTTCCTGAATGGTCCTAAGGACGTGAAAGGCTTCAGAAGCTCCTTCTCATTGAGAATCAGGGCATCCCAAGGGGAGGACAGGGCCCTGGCTGGCACCAGCCGTGAGACGGCAGTGTCCTGAGGTCACCAGCACAGCCCGCACTAGCTCCGCCCCAGGCCCTGTCAGCTCCTTTCGGGAGCGATGGAAACAGGGGCATAAGTGCAAGGGGCAGGAAGGGGAGACAGGCACCTGGACTCCACACCGCCTCCCACTTCCATTCCTTCCTCCACAGGTCTTGTGCCTCACAAGTCCCACCCCTCCTCAGTCGATCAAATAACAGAGCGCTGCTGGGTGGACCCTGGATTGGGGACATGTCCTGGGCCAGGAGGGCCAGAGGCAGGAGGCTTGAGTTCAAATGTGACTTCTTTTTTTTATTTAAGATTTTCTTTTTTTTTTAATTTTCTTTTTATTTTTAGAGAGGGAATGGAGGGAGAAAGAGAGAGAGAGAGAAACATCAATGTGAGGTTGCTGGGATCATGGCCTGCAATACAGGCATGTACCCTGACTGGGAATTGAACCTGCGACACTTTGGTTCACAGCCTGCGCTCAATCCACTGAGCTACGCCAGCCAGGGCCTCAAATGTGACTTCTGCTACTCCGTGGCTATGGGACTAGTCCCTTTGGTTCTTGGAGCCTTAGGAGCCTCATCTATAAAATGGGACACAACCACCCACCTCGAAGGTCGGTGTAAGAATCAGCAGCAATTGTGCATCTAGGAGATGATCTCAAAACTGTAGTTACCACCATTCTTATTCCACGCGCTCAGGCAGAGGCAGGGAAAGGCCTGGAAGATCCCAGCCCAGGATTTGTTGGTCAGAATGGGCTAAAAGTATTTTTCTCATCTCCCTGGCTTGGTCAGCAGACCCCAGAAAGCTGGCAGACCCCAGAAAGCCTCACCAAGCCCATGTTGCTCATGGCCCCCATGGGTTCCGCTTATGGGGAGCAATTTAAGAGGCAAACAGGACAGGAAAAGCTACTCACAATTAACAATGGGCCAGATGGTAATGCTAGTTTGAAGCAATAAAACATGATAAATAGCTTCCTGCTGCGACTCCTGATCAATTCCAATATTTAATAATTCCACTGGCACCCCACCCCCTCGTCGGGCCCCCTCCACGGGATCCTGCCACGGCTCCCCACACTCAGCTCACAGAGCACACACACTTCTTCGCTTTCTGAAGGCGTCAGCAGAAAGCTCTCTGCTCCACTGTCACACGAGTGCTCTCGGCCCTCGCAATGATAATTAGTCTGCCTGCCTCTCCCGAAGACGCTCTGTCTCCAGCCTCTCCCTGCCTGTTGCCAGGGAAGGCTGGGAGGGAGCGCCCACGGTGGAGACCCCTCGGAACACCCGCCCTGTGGATTCAACGAGTGTTGCAATTCCCCGAGGCTGGGAGCTGGGTGGTCATCTGACTCCGGGATCGATTCGTAGGACAAAGCAACCGAGAGCCTTACCCACCATCCAAGCCTCTGAGCCTCAGTTTCCCTCTCTGTACAATGGAGGTAACCGCGCCTGCCTCCGGGAGGATGCGAGCCAGCGCTGCGCAAGTAAAGGGCCCGGCAGAGGGCTTGGCATGGAGGACACGCGCCCCAGCGGGCAGCCAGGAGCATCATCATCACTGTGCAGCCCGTCAGCAAAGGAAGCCTGGGCAGAGCCTGCAGGGAGGGCCTACCGGTCCCTGCGGCCAGGAGACTGCAGCCCAGGGCAGACCGCAGGTGTGTGCAGGCTCTGCTGCCAGCGGTGGGTCGGACAGGCCTACCCCCGGGTGCTCGCCAGGTGGTGCCAGCCGATACAATTAACTGCCTGGTACTGCCCCCGAGGGCTCCTTAGGTTTCCACGCCCACAGACTCGGGAGGCCTCAGGCGTCCTGCAGAGCAGGGGCTGTTGGCACCATTTACGGAACCAGACACGGAGATTAGGAGGCAAAAAGGCTTTTCAAGTTTACATCCTACAAAAGGCACCGTCAGTTCTAACCTGGATCTCCCAGCCTCCGATTTCATGTCCTCTCCACCACATCTCAGGAGAAAGTTGCTCCCCTGGGTGCCCCCTCCTCTCCGAGTCCCTTTGGGAGGGAAACCCAGGTGCCAGGTGACCCGTGTTGCAGTTCACTCACCTGTGAAATGAGGCTGGCCATGCCTACAGCACGGGGACGTCTAATGAGGGCATGTGCATGAAAGTGCTTGGTAATTTTGTGAGGAGCCGTACACATGTCATGTACGGTTATGGTGACTTTGTAGAAAAATGCCCTTTGTGAGGAAAAAGATCAGAAATTCACCCACCTAAAGGTGGATCTTTCTAACTGAAGCCTTAACCCCACGGAGCCTGGGGGATCAGGAGCAAACTTCTGTGTGGCCTTCAAGGCCTCAGCAGCCCCTGCAACCCCATCTCTGCCCCTTCGCCCTCCCTTCTTGCTCCAGCCCACCTAAGCCGTTTGGGGTTCCCGGAGCCTTTCACAGCCGTCCGTGCCGAGACCAGGTGGCATCCCTGCCGGAGTGGGGTCTGTCCCGCCCCGTGCACGGGCTATTGCATCCCCGGTCCTCCAGGACGACTCCGGTGGGGCCCCTCTGGGGCCCCGAGAGCCTCTCTGCACTCCCCTCCTCCTAGCACAGACCCCACTCCGCCCACGTTGTGTTCTCATCTGCCTCCCCCTCCACAGCGAGTGTTTTCAAGGCGAGAACACACGCTCTTCACTCCAGTCTGTCCAGGGCCTGGCCCAGCACCAGGGCCTGCGCTCAGTGTATGTGCGCACCGAGGGACGAGCGAACGAATGGGTAACGGAGCATTCCCCGTGTGAATGGAATCAAAAAGCCTTAGGCAAGAACGAGGGATTCTAATGGGGGAGTCAGAAGGTGGGTGGGCACAACCTTGTGGCAGACAGGGTCCCTGACCTCAAATTCAGCTCAATCCCTCAAGCCGGGAGGATACGCTTCCTCCTCCCCACACCCTGACCCTGAAAGAGAAGGAACAGGAAATGTCCTGCCCACCCCTGTCTGAACTGCCACGGGGCACGGCGGAGATCGGTCACCGGGTACCTGAATCCCGCTGGTCCAGGGTCATGGAGTTCCATCTCCTTGTGATGTCGATGTACAGGATGTCCACGGCGGCCATGGACAGGCTGCTGCTGCTCAGCTTGCAATTCCTGCCGGAGACAGGAAGGCACACGTCACCACGGCACCAAACTGGTCCTCATCCCTCTCGCCTCCATGCCTGTGCCTGGGCTGCGCTCCCTGCCCAACAGGCCCCCCCTTCCCAGAGCCGGAACTAATAAAGGGTGCATGGCAGGGGAGGCTGGAAATGTACTGTGACTCGAGGTTAGACCATGTGGGCTCCTGCAGCTAGGCTAATTGGGGCTTTTTAAAAAAAGATTTTATTTATTAATTTTTAGAGAGGGAACGGAGGGAGGGGGAGAGAGAGAGAGAGAAACATCAATGTGCGGTTGCTGGGGGCCGTGGCCTGCAACCCAGGCATGTACCCTGACTGGGAATCGAACCTGCAATGCTTTGGTTCACAGCCCGTGCTCAACCCACTGAGCTACGCCAGCCAGGGCCCTATTTGGGGCTTTAATGGGCTGCAGAGGGCAAGGACTTTAGGAGGGAACGTCTTGAGTCAAACCTGGCTCCTCCACTTGGAAGCCAGATGGCCCTGGTAAAACAATTTCCCCTTCCTGCGCCTCAGCTTCCCCACCTACAAAACAGGCGATCGCCCCCACAGTCACGTGTGCCGGCCTGTCCCTGCACAGCCGGTGCAGGCTCAGTCTGTGCGGAGGGGGGACTGTCTGCACCTTCACCTCCACTGGTCTCTGGAGAAGGAGACCAGCTGAACCTGCCTGGCTGTGTTCTCCTGCCAGCGTCCGGGCAGCTGACGGTCACACACTCAGAGGACCCGATGACAGCGGTGCATCGCTGGGACCGCTGACAGCGTCTCTGCTGTGCAGAGGGACTCCCCCTGGAAACTCGCACCAGGAGGGTCCCGGGGCCAAAGCTGCAGACTGGGGCTCGAGGCCTCTGCACTTCGCCCATCTGTCTGTCACCTCGAGATTTTAATGGAGGCCCGAGTCAGCCACAGCAAGCCCAAGACTCTCAGAGCAGAGTGGTGCGGGCTCCCCACACCCCTTTGCGTGGGCTGAGGCAGCAGTGCCGGGGGTGGGGTGGGGGCTCGGGGCTCATACCTGACTTTAGGGCAGTCACCTGGAAAGGACAGGAAGAGGGAGGCGCAGGCTTCTGAGGTTTAGGGGTGCCCCTAGTTCGGGGGCAGAGAGGCCGAGATGGCCAGCTTTCAGTCCGATGTCGGCAGTGGCATGCCCTGAGTCACAGCAGGGTATTTAGAACCCTCCTCCTCCCCGCTTGTATTTTTTCGGAGGGGTGGGGTCTGGAAATGTGGGGTGGCAGTCTGGCACGCCGAAAAGAGCAAGATTTGGGCGTGTGACAGACCAGGACTGAACTCCTGCGACTCCGGGCAGTCTACTTAAACCGCCGGGCCTTTATTTGCTGGTCCCTAAATGAAGATAACGATGCCCACCCACATGGCAGTTGTGAAAATGAGGGGAGGGGCCAGCATGGTGCCTGGCACCTGGCTGGTTCCCAGCAACTGCTGGTTCCCTTCTTGGTCTCTCTCCCCCTTTCTCTCCTTCTCCTCTCCCAGAACTGGTGCCATCTCAGCCCATCAGAGGCTGCCTGAGGTGACCTCCAGGTGAGTGGCCCTGTCTGTTCTGGAGAAATGCTGCTGGCCAGTCAATGTCTGTGTGCCAGGGCTCGAGCTCTGCCCAGCGCACAGGATCCCGCCGTGAGGCCAGTCCCAGTACTGGCTGCATCTGCCCTGAGAATCCTGACAGCTAGACCCCTGGGCCAGCTGTCCATTTGACTGAACTACATTCAATGCTGCTTTCAACTTTCCAAACGTGTGCACATCCATCGGCCCAGCTAATGATAAAGTGGTTCTTTGATTTCCCATTTGTCATCCTCCCTTGTGTGACTAGCTCCCCGAGGAACCCGACAGGCCAGGGATTGATTGGCAAGCAGGATGTGGGCATTTCAGAGGCCCCTCTCCAAACCCATGCACGCCCCGAACAAGGGTGGTTGGAAGCCTGCCGGCATGGTGCCTGGACGCTGCCGGTGCTCCTTATATGCCCGCATGTTCGCTGGCCCCCCGCCCCGCCTCCCTTTCTTCCCGCCCCACACGCATTTCTGAAGCCATCCATTCACATCCTGCTTCCTCCTGGGCTGGCCCCATATTTCAATCACAAGTCACCATGGCAGACTTCAAAGTACATCAGCACACAGTTATTGAGCCCCAGTAACAACATGTCAGTGGACACAGAGCTTTTCATGTCCCCTGTCACCGAGATGGCTATCTCTATTGGGCTCCGCCGGGGTGGGGCTTCCGTGGCTCCCAAGGCCTTCCAGCAACCTGCCCGGCTCATTCCCAAAGCTTCGTCAGGAGCGGCCACGGTTTCCTCTAATTATCATATCAGTGTCCTCCGGGCTCCAGCTCCTGCGCAGGACGGGAGCTCCGCCGCCTGGCTCTGCAGGTTAATAGAGCACAAAGAGCGAGGCTGAGCTGACCACTGGTATATAGTTATTTTTTTCCTGACAGGTAGAAAATGGAAGTGTCAGACCGTTAGCAGGAGCCGTAATTTACCAGAAAGAATTCTCCATTTATCCCTTTTCCAAGGAAATGCATCCTCCCTCGCGATGCCCACAAGTCCAGCCGATTGCAACATCTGCTGTGGGGATGGGAGGGATCTCTCGGGCTACGGCAGGCAGGAGATGCTGCAGAAGGGCTTGGACTCTGTAGGCATTTGGGGGGGCACCATCTGCAAGCCAGGCCCTTTCCTGCTCATGCAGTGCCCTGGATCTTTATGACCACTCTACGAGGGCGGTGTTCTGAGTTCCACTTCAGGGATGGCTAAGCTGAGACTCAGGAGACGGGACAGGATTTGCCCAAAATTTCACAGCTGGGACTCGCATTCGGTTCTGCCCTGGAGGAGAGTGGACTTGGGAGCTTTGGGGAGAAGTCGGGAGGGGGCCCAGCCCAGGGCCCCAGGGGGGACCCGGGATTTAAGACACAAAGTCTCAGCAGGGGCGCAGGAAAGCTGGAGCCTCTGGAGAGCCCCTGCAGGGAAGGGTTGGGACAGAAGGCTGGGGAAGAGGACCGGGTCGCTGGGATACAGGTTCTCCCGGGTGTGTCCCTGTGGTCATCAAGCAATGTTGAGAGACTCCAAAAGGGAATGAACTGTCACCCACCCATCCACTCAATGCAGAATTTATTTTGTGTCCACTACATGGAGGCGGTGTCCTGGGCCTTGGGTACCGCTCTCAGAGGTGGAAGTGATCTCAGAGCCTGGGGTAAAAACGTGAAGCCTTGGTAGCTCTAAAACATTGAAAACAGTTTCCCCTTGTGTCCTGGGATGCAGTTCTTCAAACTAAAGGATAGATTCTTCAGCAGAAGAGAAGCCCAAGCAATATGCTAACACGAGAAGCCAGAAACATTCCTAAGAAAAAACAAACAGGCTAGAAATGTACACGGAAGAAATGCGCTGTGGAGTCCGAGTCCAACACGCATGAGCTGGGACCCTGAGTTTGCCGTGTGACCTTGAGCAGGTCACTGAAGCGCTCTGCATCTCAGTTCCCTCATTCCTACAGCAGGAGTCAGGCTGCTCACCGTGTGAAACTAGTTTAAGGACGAGCTTAGTGCCTGGTACCTATGGGGAAGGGACAGATAGCAGCTCCCAGCCCTCCTTCAGGACGCAGAACCAGTTTGAAGAAATGTTTTTGTTTTGTTTTGTTTTGTTTCTGTGATCAAAGGAATTTGGTCACGCGTGACGGGGAGAGAATCACAAATCACTCAAGTTCACTAGGACCCTGAGTACAGAGAGATTTGAGACTATCATCCCCATTTCCTGTCAACGACTACTGGCGTCTCACGGGAAATGTAGGCGCCAACTTTTCGCACTCCATGAAATCCTGTTTATAGAATTTCTTTGTGTCCATCCTTCTCTGTGCAGACAAGGAGCCTATTTTTCCCAGAGAGGTGTCCATCAGGTGAAAGTTAACAAATGACCAATATTTGTTCAAAAACAAACAAACAAAACACCTCTTAAACATCCAAGGAAGGGGAAAAGAAAGCTCCAGGTTTTGATGTGAACATTATTTTAAAGGCCATTGATCTCCCAAGCACTCACAGTAGTGCCAGAAAGAGGTCATCACAGAAGAGGGGGATTCCCACAGTCACGGAGGAGTTAATGACAGAGGAGAGGCAAGGCCCCTTAGCTTCCATTCCAGAACTTTCTAACACACCACGTTGCCTCTTAAGAGAATAAAACCCCCCACGGCTACCAATGATGTGACATATTAGCATCTCCTTGTGAGAAAAAAAGGCAGAAGGGAGTAAGAAAGAAAAAGAGAAAATTGTTTTCCAGGTTAAGAGGAGACAAGACTCAGGGGCCACAAAGTGGGTGGTGAGCAGGAGTCTCCAAGGGGCAACGCCCCACCTGCAGCCCCAGTGCTCCGGGTGCGGAGTGGCTGCCTCCGCTTCCTTGAAATCAGCTCGCTGTGGCGAGCGGCTTGGTTTTCGGGCTTCGGAGCTGGAGAACGCAGCACGTGCGCACTGACGTCAGATCCCGACGCAGGATGCCCTTGGAGACCGCGTTCTTAGCGCGTTCCCCAGGACGCCCCTCCGCGTTAGTAGTCCAGGGGCAGGCAAATAACAAAACCGCGTTTCCCCTCCGAGAAAGCTGTCACACTGAGGAATCAGATCGTTTCTGTTTCCCAGAGACGGAGAAGTCTCCACGCCCCAGCAATTACTGTGAAATAATAATAATAAAGAGATGGGGAAAAGAGGCACTTAATTCATGCTAATATGTGCTACTGTTACGGGCCTCCCGAGGACGCGACAGGGAAAGCTGGTTAGGCGGAGTTAGGTCTGGACGGAGCGACAGTTCATTACTTCTCATTTCTTGGTGGACGAGGCAAACAGAATACGGCCGGGCAGGCATTAGCATAACTCACTCCCGAAACTGCTGATCCGTGCAGCGCCCCATGAGAGATGGCCACTGGAAACAAACTCAACCGGAATGTGTGCTGTGTTGTCCCCTCCAGTTCTCTTCGAGGAACTTGGGGAGAGAGAGTGGGTGGTAGAGATGAAAGCCAAGTTCGACCTCTGCCGTGCGCAGGGCGGCCCCGGGAGGTGGGCCCGAGCAGTCAGCGTCTGTCTCCTGAGCAGCGCGGCAGAGAAGGGCACTCGGTTCAACTCAGCATATGGCATAAATATTATTAATTCATAACGAAGCAAAATTTAAACCGAGCGCAGAGGAGAGAGAAGAGCTGTTAGCAGGAGAAAACGCCTGCTGTTAAATTTAGCAGGCGAGACTGAACAGACTCAGGTAAATCTAAAAGCAGAGTAACCGTCTTTTACGATTAAGTTGCTCCTGGGATCTCTGGGTACATTTTAAAAAGGAAAAACCTGCTAACGGCTGTGCGGCGTTTTCTCCATTTCTTCCTGCATTTTAATTACTCAGGACAGTTGCTGGTGGCGTCTGTGTCGGGGGAGGGCTCGCTGTCTGAGTCCGCCGTCTGCTCGGCTGCCTGGTCCCCACTGAAGACATTGTGCTCCCGCCTCACGGCCACCACCGTAGCTCCCGCCGACACAGACCGGGAACGACGGCGGCGGGACCTAATCGTCTCCAACATCACAGAATCAGTGTTTCGTGCAAACGCACTTAATTACAGAGAACAAAGGGATGGAAGAGCTTAAGGTCGATCACGGTAGAGACAGATTTGTTGGCGATATTTCCGACATCGCCCAGCTCCCGTCTGAGCACAGTTTAGGAATCCTCTCGCCAGCACCCTTCCCGATTCAGTGTTCTTCTCAGGGCGGGGCGAGAGCACCGTGGCCCTCCCTCTCCACGCGCGCCTTGGCTCCTCACACGCTGGCGGCCTCCGTGGGCAGTCGCGCTTTGATTGAACCCACAAAGGGTTTAAAAATTTCTGCCAGAATGGCCAACACTGATATACATGTATTGAGGTTTTACAGAAAAGTCAGTAGTTCCAGTTTCTTTTGAGAAATCAAAAGCGCTGGGGCTACTAGCACAGCGGGATCTTTCCTCCCCCAGCATGTGCGCCGCCGCCCCCCCCCCCCCCCCCCCCCCCCCGCCGTGGCATCTGTGTCGGCTTCCCGCCTGCTCCCAGAGGTTCCCGAGACCGTAATTCTTAAGGTATACTAGTTTTTCTCATCTCCCTCCCTCACATTTAAGTAGAATTTTATCAGAAGTAAGAAGGAAGCATTTCGGTTTCCACTGTCGAGTTAGCCTGGATGACAGACCTTCTCTAACCTCTGGACACGAGGCACACTCCTGAAAGCCATCCCCCCGCCCTCCAGCCGCCCCACAGGTGGCCCCCCTTCAGTGACAGGTGAGGTGCCGCTTCCAACAGTCCAAACCCTGCCTCCTCTGTCAGGGGGCTGCCTTGGTTCCACCTGGCAGACAAAGGGTCCCCTATTCTGTCTGCTACCCCATGACTCTGCCAAAGGACTGCATTTAATTTTTTGTTCCCCATGAGCCGCCTGTTAGGCTGAGAGTCCCCTGAGGGCAGGTGGGGTGCCATTATTCATCTCGGATTGCTCGGTGGCTACTGGGCACTCAGGAGAAGTTGCTGGGTCAGACCAGACACGGTCCTTTCCCACACGAGGTTGAGACGGAGCAGGTGTCCCAGGGTAAGGGTCCCCTGCAGCACCCAGACCGTCGTCCCCATGAGGCCGAGCCGTCCCTTACTCTTGTGTGCCCTGGATGGACGCTTCTGTGCAACGGTGCAGGCGGTGGGAAGGGCGCGGGAAGCTCCTGCCTTGGCTCCAGAAGGTCCCAGCCCCTGGACGTGTGATGCTGAGAGAAGACGGCTCCCCCTCACCATTCCCCTGGGACCCTGTGCACTGCCATGGTGCCTGGGGGCCCTCATGACCTGGGGCCTCAGTCACAGAGCTCTTCCCCGTGTCCCAAGCCACAGTAGTCCCAAAGGGACAGAGAATGTCTACCTACTTTTCTCCCCCTCCTCCTCTTCATTATATTGGGACAGTGGTATATGCAGTTAGAAAATTCTATTTCCCAGCATCCCATGCAGATGGCGGAGGCCAAGGAGATAGACGGAAGTGGAGGTCACTGAACACAGCCTCTGGAAAGCTTTTTAAAGGGTCTAATTCGCTTAGCAGAGGACTTTTGCTCTTCCTCCCTTCTTCCTCCTTCCTGCCTGGAACTTCGCCGTGACCACAACGCAACTCTGAAGCTGGAAGCTCATGCTTAGGAGGGATGAGCAGAAAGAAAGAAAGTGGGGTGCTGATCACTTTGTGGAGTCATTAACCAGCCCTAGAACCCCCATTGCCAAACTTCCTGTTGTACGACAAAAACTAATTGCACTATCGAAACCAGTTATAGGTGGGTATCTATTACTATACAAATGCAACTCCTAAATGAGTCAGAGGGCATCACGTTAGGTGGTATTCTCGGGAAATAACAACACGTGTCTGTTGTCTTTCTTGAACATTTCCACAGCCTGATGGGAATAATAACCATCAAACTCCCATTTAACAAACAGCTCCCCCGAACCAGGCACTGGGCCAGGTGGTCTGTGCTATGTTACAGCCCAACCTCATCACAACCCTGCAAGGCAGGGGGGGTTATCCCTACTTGATAGATGAGGGAAGCCTGAGACTCAGAGAAGACAGGGGACTTGCCCAAAGCCACACAGTGATGCCCTTGGCTTTGCAGCCAGACCCCAAAGCCTGTGCTCCTCCCCTGGGCTTTGCTGTCGCCCCTGAAAAGAACACAAAGTCCTTCTCACAATCACCAGGCAAGTGCTACTTCAGGGTTACTGAAAAGGCAAAAACTCCTGCTGATACTCTTGTTTACCAACCTATCAGAAATATCCGAGGGCTGTAGCTGGAGTTTATAAAACACACTTAGAGAAAAGTGTAACAAAAATGGTTTCTGATTTCAGACTTCTAATTATTTGCTTTAGTGAACAAACCACGAAGAGTGTGACTTTTGGGCGCATGGTAGAAATATTAAAGCCAACAATGAGAAAAACAACGATGACATCAAATGTGGGCAGATAGGTTCTTGGAGGCGTACACCACAGTACCCCGGGGCACAGGCAGCTTGCCCCCATCGTACAGGACCACCGAGGTTCCACGGCACCCTGAACTTGTCTACGGGTCACATGGCCAGTGTTGGTAAGTGCTCCTGGACTGTGCCAGGTGCCCCAAAAGTAGAGACAAGGAGCAGATAATCTCAGGAGATCAAGTGGCAATGGCTTATTTTGTAGGTTTCAGCAAAAAACCTCATGTTTTATCTTTCAAATCATGCAAAATTTGTATCATACTCTATAATAGAAGCTTGTTATTTTTTATAGTAGAGCAAACATATTAAATTATTTATCCACTGAATTATTTAACTTTTCCCTCCTGAAGCTGACACCCTGGAATGATGTGCCTTGTTTCTCTGCAGCAGCTTCATAAACGCGCCACGCTCAGCCACGTGCCACTGGGCGGACGCTCGCCGGGCATGTGAAGCACAGGTCTGTCTGAGCCCGTGGGCTAGTTATTTATGGGTGGTTTAAGGACCTAGTTCAAGGTAGCACAGAATTGTTTTTAACCACAGCATAAGGTTGTGAATGCTGCCACACTCAAAACATTCATTAATTCATTCAACAAACAAGACGCTGGGCCAATCCCACCCCAGAGGGGACGCTGACAGACCCCTGCCGGGAGCGGTCAGACAGATCGGACCAGCCAGAGGTGGGGCCAGGCCCTACCCTGCCCAAAGCCCAAGCTGGAGGGACGGGGCTCACTGACCTTATGAAGGTACGGAAGCCTGTTGGTCCCAACTTCATTGTTCCCTTGATTCCCAGGAACCGGATAAACAGATTGGCCATCCTGTCCACCAGGCGCAGGTAGTTGAACTGCTTCGCATACTTGGGGAACACCTGCTTGAGGCAGATGGAGGGCAGGTGGGCTTCAGGATTGAGGTTGCCGTCGGAGGCGAAGGCCAGATCACTGTCAGAAGGATCTTCCTTTCCGGCTTCTGGCTTCTCCAGCTGCTGAGACCTGAAGCATACAAGGAGTTAACGACTGGACCTACAACGGGCGCGAGCTTTGCAGCAGCAGACAGGGAGCGGTTTCTCTTGCACATTCTCCTTTCCTTGAGATTCACAGCAACCTCGGGAGGTGGGCATTGTCACCATTTTTATCGTCCAGACCGGAAACCTGACCTCAGAGAACTGACCTGCCCACGCTCACAGCAAAAGGCAGGACCGGAACCCAGGACAGAGTAAGGACAAGAAACACATGCTTCCCCCGTTCTGCGATCCTGGCTGCCCAACTCGGACAGTTCCTTTGCTGTACTCACGATTCAAGGGAACACTCGCTCATGGCGCAGCCTGGGTTAGATTTTAAACTCCTACTTATGGGTAGTAATTGAATAATTAAGAAATATAAAAATCTCCTTGAGGGCTGGCAAGAAGCCGTCGGCACAGTTCAACGAACAATTTGCAAAGATGCTGCATCTTTGCAATTCTAGAAACGGGCGCAGTCACGTTTCTGGCTGAACCATTTTCTTATTTGGAAGTCATACAAAAAAATGACTCTAGTGCTGTGATTCCTTAGTCTGGGTGACTAAGAATTTTATTCTGAAATTCTGGTATTGGAGAAAATTCACAGCTAGTAATGCTCACATATCCAGCTTTGTCCTGGAATGTTCTCACCTCCACACCCACATGTCCACCTACCTACAGGCACCTCCCTCCACCTGGAGTGACCACTGCCCCTCACGCCAAATCCTCATTCCTCGTCTCCTTGAGTGTGACATCTGCCAGTTACCCAAGCAGGAGGCATTAGAATAAATGCTACCTCCTCCCCGTCCACCACCGCAGCCAGTCCTACCTCTTAGTGTCCCCTGAAACCAGCTCCTACCTGGACTCTCACCTGAACTGTGGCAATAGAGCCTCCTGCCTCCAGCCTTTGCCAACCACAGCTCTATCCCGCACACGGCAGCCACGGTGCCCCCTTTAAAGCAAACCTGGCCAGGTCACCCACTTGCTATTGCTCTTTCGTGACCCCCAGGAGCCCACACAATGAAGTCATACTCTTCATTCTGGCATTCAGGGTTGTTCCCAATGTCTTCCCCACCCTTCCTCATTTCCTGTTGCTGCCCAAGACACGCTATACCCTAAAAGGCCCCGAGCCCTCCCTGCTGCTCCTACCCTGCTGCCCCTCGGCCTGGCCTGGAACCAGACACTCGGCGCTCACTGGACACCCAGCTCCCTTCTACACTCAGCGCGTCTCTCTGCTCTTGCCCCTCATCTCGCTCCCCTGCCTCCTGTCCTGCCCAGAGCTGAGCTGGGGCCAGGGGCAACCCTTTCCCCCTTGTGTGCGCCCATTCCAGGGACAGAATCCTGGGCACACTGAACATGGACAGTAAATACTGCCCAGCTGATTAACCGATGCAGGAGAACTAGAGGCACATCTCATGGTGCTGAGCGCAGTGCCAAGGCCATTTTCTACTCTTTTCTCTATTAAATGGCCTTGTCCCTGGTGCTCCCACTTTCAAGCACGCCATCGGCTCCAAGTTGCACCATCCTGGTCTCTGGGAACCTGCTTTCCTCGGCCTTTAAGGCCTTCCCTGACCCTGGCTGCCGGCCACGCTTCCGGTCCACTTGCAACAGGAGCTCAGATGTCTGCTCACCGCGCTGACGACTCTCTCCCACGTCCCACCCCTGTTCCTTGGACTCGCTCCTCGGTTCCCTCGTCCAGGTGCGCTGAATTTATTTACATGCCAATACCTCTATTTTGTGCGCTCCTTCAAGGCCAGGACCACATCTTATTCAACTCCACTTCCATAGGACCTGGCATGTACTAGGCAGGCCCTTGGGAAATGTTTCATCGAATCTGTCGAGTTGGGGAAGTTTGCTTTCAATAGCAAGGTAAGCCTCAAATAAAAAAACCAAGGTTATGACCATTTGTATCCCATAAGCTCTTTTAAATGGGAAGGATGTTTGAGTGCTTGACAGCTCTCCGCAGGGATCTTCTCTTTACCCCAGTCCAAGGAACCAGCCTCTGAGGGAGAGACCCCCTGCGTGTGACTACAAAGTCCTGTCAGTTCTGTTCATAGTTCCTTCTAAGTGGGTCTTGACACTGGTCTCAAAGAAAGGACAGGGGGCAGACCAGAGGGGAGAACCCCTTTCAAATTCAACGGTGCACATGGCTCTGGGGCAACAGATGTGCCCCCCGCCCCCGCCAAGGGGAGCAGCTCAATTCCTCGGGAGGAGTCAGTGTTCCCAGGGTGGGGCACAGGCCCCCCGCAGGCCCCCCCCCCCCCCGCCCCGCCCGGCTTTACCCACATCTCTGTCAACTGGAGACAGTAAATAAAAGTCAGTGGGCTCCTCCTCGAGTGAAATGAAAGGTTCTCCTGCTAAGGTTACAGGGGAAATCCTGAGTGAAAGAAAGCAGCACCGTTACTGGAAATTAGCTCTTAAATTACTGGGTAAGCGGCCATCACCAACTCTGTTTAAGTTTTTGTTACAGGGAGATTTAGAAATGTGCAGTGTGGACACACTCGGCGACCAGGAAAAGCGCTCAGAGGACTCCTCAGTCAACACGACCGTCTTGCCCGTATCATCTCATCTGCTCTGCACACGACCCTGGGAAGGAGACCGTTGTTGCTCTATCGCTGTTTCAGACGGAGAAACTGAGGCGCAGCAGGGGGAGCACTCCGGTGCCTGGCTGACCCCAAGTTACCAACCCATTCTTCTAACCTGTGCTCACTCCCCTTTGCCACCATCACTCAACAGCAAACCACGCTTCGCGCCGGGCGTTACAAAACCCTAAGCACTGCTATTTATTGTTTGCGCGAAATCGTTTTTATAGATTCTAACAGTGATTCACGCCCTCAGCAGACAACTTGAGAAATGCACAAAGGAATCAAAGCCATTTGTAATCCCACACGTCAGGGATGAACAGTATTAACGTTCTGATTTATCTGTAAAGTTAGGATCACAGGACATGCAGTTAAATCCTTCTTCTTACACGTTACAAGTATTTCCCGCAGCACTAAATATGTTTCCAGGAGCGTGATTTCTCACGGACATGTAATACTCGGTATTGAATCGCCTGAACCACCACTTAATTAGCCACGCCCCTCCGTGCGGGAGGGAGTGTCCGTGAGGCCTGCTCGCCCCAAACAGAGGGACGCGCTCCCTCGGAAACGACACGGCACCACCAGAAGCAGTGTCAGAGGTCATTCTGTCCAACGATGACTCTATTTTCTTTCATTATGGCCCAACACGCATCACACATATTCGCCATGTTTAACTGTTTTAAAGTGTACAATTCAGCGGCGGCATGACCTCCGCAACATTGTGGGACCCTCCCCAGTTCCAGAACATGTTCACAACGATGCCGTCTTAGAGGAGACACCTTAATCCTGCGTAGACAGGGACATCCGTGCCCATGGGTCATTCAATCGGCAGCGTCTCCGGGGTGGTGGCCTTAGCTTGGGTTGCCCTGGTGATGGGGGCCCTACCACCCCCAGGGACCCGGTCGGGTTTTCCCAGTGGCAGTCAGAGGCTGTCTCCCCCCCCCAGTGTCCGCAGCCCGCACCCCACCCCGCCCCAGAGCCACAGAGAATGAGGAGTCTGCTTTCCCTTCTACGTGACGGCCCTTCACGTTACTTCCCAGGGTTGCCGTATGTCCAGTAGGATGACTCCAATTTCCCTTCCTTCCTGACCCCAGTTGATAACCTCAAGATGCAAAGGGCTTTCCATGCCACACACATGTCGTTTTCATGGACTCAAAACCACAAATTCAGGGGGAAACGGGTTTACTCAACTGGAAGAAGGCAGTCAAGATACAGCTGGTGTACAAGAGGAAGCAGAACAACAAGAAATAGTACCTTTGCTGGAGATAATTTCAACTATCACACCGAGATCCAGGTTATCACAAATAACTACAAAATCCTGTTTTTACTTAATAGCGTTTTAATGGAACTGTCAGGCTTATAAAATAAAAGTGACTGGTAAAGAAACTATAAATCAAGCTTACTAGTCCTTTGGGGTAATTTTAAAAATTGAATTTGGTGTATTCATGATTCAGTAAAACAGGGGAAAGAATCTCGAATGTTCTATTTATCACCGTTTTTCAAATAAAATGGAATTACTTTTTATTATACCTCTTGGGGAAAAAATACCTATCTTTATTTTGCCTGGCAAGCCTACTGTCAAATGTCAGCAGTATTTATTGGGGACCTACTACATATAGTTCATGCATCATGCCAAACAACTTACCTATGTCACCTCAACTGTCCCTCATAACAATTCTATGAGGTGGGTGGAAACCGGTCCCATTTTACAGAGTAGAAATCTGAGGCCCAGAGAACCTGATTACATGCCCAACAACACAAATCAATGGTGGAACCAGAATTTATGCTTCTGTATAAGCTGGATATATTCCCAGAAATGAGCACTCTAGGAAGGCAGACAAAGCAAGGTCAAGTTGAAGATTCAGAGAAGGTGCTTAGATTCTCTCAGAAAATAGTTTCCATTTTTAGTTAAGCACCCCTTCAATAATTTATTTATTCATTCATGGCCACTTCCCAAGCACTTACCGTCCCAGGGCCCTGGGACACACGGGTGAGGCGCACACAGTCCCCTACCCAAGGGGGGCAAGACAAGCCCCGTCTGTGAACAGTGACTGAGGGCGGTGGAAGCGGCCAGGCCAGCGTCTAGAGGTGGCGCCCAGAGCAGGCGGAAGGAGCAGGGTTGCTAGGCCTTGGTAGTAGACCTTGGGGGGAAGGGGGTGGGAGTATGATCTGAAAGCCCACGTGCATCCGGGTCTGACAGGCTCCGCAACGGCAGACAAACGGGCTTGGGTGTGGCGGCACCCGAGGCGAGAAGAGTGTGATGAGCTTCAGGGAGAGAAGTGGCAGGATCGGAGGTGCGTAGGGATGAATGCATCTGTCAGCGGTATGTATGTACCCTGATCCGGGTGGGGGATGGATGAGGTCAGGAGGCGCGGTCCCCAGACCAGCAGCACCAGCACGGCCTGAGAGCTTGTTAGAGATGCACTTCCTTGGCCCCACCCCGGACCTGTGGACCAGGAGCCTGTGCGTGGCACTGTGTTCCAGGAGGCCCTGCAGTGTTCCAGGAGGCCCTGTGTTCCAGGAGGGCACTGTGTTCCAGGAGGGCACTGTGTTCCAGGAGGGCACTGTGTTCCTGGAGGCCCTGCAGTGATGCCGATGCAGGCCCAGGTCTCGCTGAGAGGTGACTGTGGCGACTGCTTGACCATGGGGGACAGGTCAAGCAGTCGCCAGGCTCTGGTTCCCGGGGGATCCTGTGGTTTGGCGGGCCTGGTGAGCAGTGGCGCTGTGCTGGCCGAGGAGGGTAAGCAGGTTTCCTTCCCCAGAGTTCGGCTGAGACCCGTCCCCGAAGTCACTTGGGGATTGCAAGCGCACATTGGCATTCCTGGAGAAACTGCTAGCTGTGCGCCGCAGAAGTCCCTTAAATTAGCCCAGCAGCTAATTTAAAGAGTTGGAGGATGAAGTCACTAAAAATAAGCATAACTACCATGCCGCCCGGCTCTGTCACTTGACAAACGTCTGCCAGCACAGAGGCCCCCTTTGCCTGACGGTGGTGCTGTGCTATTTGGAGAGAAGGCGATGAGACTACCAAACGGGTGAGGCATGTGTTTCCACACTGATGAGCAAAAGGACTGAGTAAGGGACCTTCGTCTGATGTGCAAGTCCCTGCAGGACCCAGACCCACAGGGAGTCTGTTCCCACCGGCTTCCCTTCCTGCCGCCAGCCTCCCAACGCCCGCCTGGCCGCTCCCGCCTCCCTCGGCCCCCTTCCTCCGCAGCAGCATGAGATGCCAGCAGCACCACGCACAGTGGTGATGCTGTGGGGAGGACTTACTATGTGCCAGAAACTGCAATTTAAAAAAATTGAATCTTGATCAAGTCCTACGAAGTTGGAGTTCTTATCACTCCCATTTTACGGATGAGGAAACCAAGGCACAAAGACACAGACCGATAGGCTCTGGACCCGGGACAGAAAGCCAGGCAGGCAGAGACCTCGGTTCCAACCACTGCGTGGAGCTGCTTCCACGCACAGCAGCTGCTGGGCCCCGAGCACCTGAGGGTCAGGCAGGTCACTTGTCACATCTCCTCTGGCCCTGGCAACGACCCTATCGATTAGGTACTGTAAGTGGCCCCCACTTTTAGTGGCGAGAAAATGTAGCGTCAGAAAGGTTCAACTGCTTCCCAAGGGTCACTCCTCTATTAAGTGGCCAAAGGGAAAGTGGGGATTTGAACCTGGATCTGTCTGAGTTCAAAGCCCAGGCGCTTTCCGCTCAGTCCCGCTGCAGCTCATTGTGGTCACTCGACTTCTCTGGACTCCTTTCCCCTCCCCCACAACGGACAGACATCTCTGACCGAAGGGTGGTGTGGGGCTTACGAGGGAGAGTGGCCGGCAGGGCACTTAGTCTAACCCTAGCACAAGACCGTTGCCTTGTTTAGAATAAAAAACACAGCCTTTCTAGAAAGCATCAGGGGAACCTGCTGGGGGAGCTTGAACCAGACTCAAGGTGACGCCCTGGGAGGGAGCAGCACTGATCTGGGCGAGGTTGTTCCATTGTGATCGCCAATCACCCCCATTTTAGTCGCGGGCTCTGGTGAATCACTGACGCGCAGGGCTCGTGGCGCTCGGGAATTAACGAAGGCCCCACGGCAGCAAGCCGTGGACCAGATCTCTTTCCTTGTTCGCGATGAATTCCCGGAGCTGCCCGCCTGGGTTCTGCAGGGGCATCGTCCTGCCAGACCGAGCTGTGAATTGACAACAGGACAAACACGAGGACCTACTCGAAGGCCCTGTTCCCACACACCAGAGCTCACACCGCTGCAGAGCTGGAAGGGCCTTTAGGGGTCATCGGGCCCAGCCCCTCTCGTTTTCTGGATGAAGGAACTGACAGCTCCCTTTACAGCGACCTCCCAACACGCGTTTCTGACAGGGCTCTGTCTGCTGGCCCCTCCACACAGAGCGCGTGTCTCAGCCTCGACCCTCCTGCTCTCTGGCTCACCGGCTCGGGCAGGCAGAGGCGATCTCAGCAGCCCCTCCCCACGGGGTGCCGCCCAGTGCTCGAGCAGGCCCAGGGGGTCAGCCAAGGCTGCACTGGAATCCCAGCCCTGCACTCCGAGCTGGGTGACCTCGGGCAGGTCTGATAACTGCAAAGTGTGTTTCTTCTTTTGTAGAACGGGAATAACGATGGTACTTAACCTTTAGAACGGATGCAATTACAGAGAAAACGGATGCAGGGTGCTCAGCACAGCACCTTAATACCTGTCAGACACTTTTATCAGAATCACCAACGTCTTCATCTTCCACGTGCCACCATCTGGAGAGGCTCCCTGTCTAGTCACCAGCCCCAAGGGGAGGGGTTGGCTCTGGGAACTCAGGACCTTGCGGGGTTTCTTGAACCGGTTCCTGACATTCCATGCCGCCCCAGCCCCCAGCCCACATGACCAGACACCAGACAGTGCCCCTGCTCCTCCCGGCCGTCCTGGAAATGTCACTGTTGGCTGCTTCGGCTTGGACCGCACCTGCCTCTGTCCCCACCTAGCAGAGCCCCCAGGAGTCATCTTCTCAGGCCTCACCGGAGACCTGCCCCTTTCCTGATACCCGGGCTCTCCATGGGAGGTCACCGATGTCAGAGAACGACGCCGCAACACTGACGCATCTCCCCACCTGCGGGACAGGGTAAAGTGCAGGCTCAGGAGGGGCCCCGGCGGTGACCTCGTTTTGCTCTACGGGGAAGGAGAGGCGATGTCACTTGGTTGAGAGGGTGGCAAAGGCAGGCCCAGTTCTCCCGACTCCCTGTCCAGAGCCTTTAAAAAAGAACGAGAAGGAAGGAACAAAACGATACACCGCTATCGAGCGCAAATGCCAGAGCGGCCACGACTCGGACACTGAAGGAGACGCTTCAGGCTCTACCTGTCACTCGGGCAGGCAGGGCAGAGAACTCTTGTGGCCCGAAAGAGCAGTGGAGTCCCTCTTTGGCCCCGTGAGTAGATGACCGCTGTCCTTCTGTGGCTGATTGGGCTTGTCCTCGCTTCTCACGGAAACCCGGGCAACCATTTCTCAAGGTCTCCGCCTCGCCTGCGCTGGCTGCCCGCGGCACGCTGGGCAGGGCCCCGCCCGGTCAGGCCGCTGCGTCTGCCGCCTCGTCTCCCCCACCGAGCTCTGCCCCCTCCAGTTTTAAATGGTCTTCCCCAAACGATCCACTTGAAAAACACGCATCCCTCAAGCCTTAGACTCCGCGTCACCTTTCCCGAAAAGCTTTCTAGAGCTACTGGGAGATAGAGTCAACCATCCCTTTCTAGATAACGTCCCGGGCTTCGCACAGTTTTTCTTCATAGTCATTATCGCCACTGGAAAGGTGATTTGTGCCACTGTCTGTCTGTTTGACGCCTGTTTCTTTCACCAGGTTGAAGCCTGGGCGGGCAGGGAGTGCTCTCATTCATTATGTCTATGCTTGTAGCCCCAATGCACTCCTGGCACGCAGTAGGGGCTCCAGATATCTGGCAGTAAACATAGGAATTGTTCCCGGGAGTTCTCATGATAATCCCACTCCTTAGACACAACTACTGGTTCACGTTTACAGGTGAGGATACTGAAGCTCGGAGAGGTCAAGCCAGCTGCCCACGTGATAAGGCTGGGACTGAGACCTGGTGGCTGTCTGCGGGGGTCGCATTCTTAACTCCTCTGCTTCTGGTGGCCAGAAGGAATCTTTCTTCCTCCTTTTCTCTCCTAATCACTGGGCAGATCCTGTCACACTGTCTGTGTGACAATTGTAATCAGTGGTTGTATTAGCCTCTGTTTTACAACCTCCCAAATTAGCAGGGAAGGCCAACTTAAGCTTTCATTGTCTAGTTCTGCTAATGAAGGGATCCTTTTAATTACACACTCAGCGCCGATCTGCAAAAACAAAGCATTTCAGTGTTTAAACACAGTTCTGCACCAAAGTCAAGAGCTATGTGAGCACAGACAGTAAGGGAGAAAACTACGAGTGGAAGTTATTTTTCGTCGAGACTGTAATTCTTTCTGGCATTCAATTTCTTCCCAGCCTGGTTCATTTTCTGCAGGCACCTCAGTTCTCCTTTGTACACGGTGCGCCCGGCGCACGCTTATCCAGGGAGCCGGTCGGCGCGTCCCACCTCGAACATCCTTCCCCCTCGGATTTCAGGTGAAATGCTCGCTTTGTGAATTTCTCTTGTCACTGATCCGCCCCGAGGGTGCTCCCCACCCAGGGGTGCCTGTGCGGCTGGCTGCTCAATCCTGCATTGTGGGTGCTGAATGCAAGGCCGTCTTCCCGGGCATGTGTCCCAGGGGCTCTTGGAATTTGCATCCTGCTTCCTAGGGCAATTTTGTGCGTCATTCTGTGTGAGACCTTCACTAAGGCCTGTGAGGCCTGTGATCCCACAGACTGTCCTCGGGCAACGCTGCCCTGACCTTGCATTTGCACTTGGCCGGGGGGAAAGGAGAGTTACTCTTACTGAGCCCCTCCTCTGGGCCAGTAACTCTCCGCCACATTAATTACCCCAGTTTGGCCACACTGAGACCCAAAGAGGGAGATGGTAACCTGTATTCAGAGCCAGATGCCTGGGTTGGAATCCTAACAGGCTGCAGATCTTGGAAAAGAGTCCTCACCCATCAGTGTCTTGGTGTCATTATCTGTATCCTGGGGATAATCATTCTCCCTACGTCACAGCACTTGTGAGATTTAAGTGGGCTGATACACGTAGATCATTTAGAACCATAGCTGGCAGGTGGCAAGCGCTTGGTAGGTGGTAGCTGGTAGCTGCTGCTGTCTATCAAACAAAGCTAAAGCCAGGTTAAATAAAGTATACACGGTCACACGTCCCCTAAATGGTGTCAGGTGGTCATCTGGGTCTGACTGACTCTTGTGACCCTGCTCTTTCTAGGCTTCCGACGAGGTTAGGGGACACCAACGGGGCTCCCTGCCAGCCCTCCACTGGGAGATCCCAGTCTCAGCCGTCGCCCTGGGAATGTGACCTCAGGACATCATCCTTTGTGCCCCATAACCTCCTGACCTCAGTACGAGCACCCTGGTTTCCGCTTCTGCTGCTTCCAACACACTGCTCTCTCAAAGTCTGCTTTGAGACTTCCTTTTCTTCCTTTTCTAACTGGACTTCCTCACTGCCACTGACCTTGATCTTTCTCCAGCTCAGCTTCTTCACACACCACTCGTGCAGCTGGCCACTTGTTCTAAAACTCTCATTCTGTGTCCATGCATTCTCCTAGTGTTTTCCATTCTCCGTTTTTCTTCCTCTAACGGCCCTCAGTGGTGGGGGGTTTCCTAAGCCCCGGTCCTTGACCTGCTCCCGGCCCTGCACAGTCTCCGTGGGCCGTCTCAATTACACACGGAAACGACTCCTAGCTCCTCTCGTGCCTCGGAGCATAAGCAGCCCCCGGGCCTGGCGCCCGTCCTGCTCACCCCTGCACCACAGCCAGGACCCGGCCCTGATCGTCCCTCCAGGCTCGCTGAGAACGCCAGCCGGCCCACAGGCCTTCCCCGACCCCTCCCACCCAGAAATCTTCTCTCCTGGATTTCCCACAGCACTTCCTCTGCACCTCTCTTGTGGCATTTGTCATTTTCTAAACTTACATTAGGGCCATCGAAGTCTGTGGCTTCTTTCTCCCGCAGACTGCTAGTTTGCCAAAAATAAAATCTGTTTTTGCTCCCCTCATAGTACTCCACATCTACTAGATGATGCCAAAAAAAAAAAAAAACCCCAAGTGCTGAGAAACAACTGTGTAAGAGAAGTATTCTTTAAGACAAATAACAAAAGGAATTTGGTGTAATTTTGTCCAAAGGCAAGGAAACAGGCAGAGTTACTTCTGGGTGTCGTTTTCAGCTGGAGGTTCTATAGAGACATTGCTTAGCGTGAGAGTACAGCGATGATAACTTGGAGTAATAACAAGAGTGACAGTCATCGGGGCCCACTCCGAACTAACTGCACGGCCTTGGGGAAGTCCTGCTATTGCTCAGCCCGTTTCTCTTCTGTAAAGTGGAACTGGACACTGGGCCCTACCTCATTGAGGGTCGAGGGACACGGTGGGGTGACTTAAGCTGAGAGGCTAGCGTCCTGGCTGGAGCGCTAAAGAAACAGTAGCTGTCACCACTCATTTGGCACATATTGACTGTATAGAGCCTCAGAAACCAGGGACCTGGGTCGGCTCAAGCCCAGCCTCCCCCCGGGGAACGTTTAACCACGTCCTCCAATCCTCAATGCTCTTCTCCTTTGAGAACGCTGGTCCCAAGGAAATTAGGTTTTAAAAAATACAGCTAGTGAATTAGGCATGCATATTAGCAATCAGGTCCAGAGAGGAAGTCTAACTTTTTTCTCCGTGCGATTTGAATTCCCCGAACATAGAGTTGTTGTCAAAATCCATTAAAGTATTTAATTTCACTTGTCATTGAGCAATTCCCCGAGAAGACATCCAGACAGTTCGCGGGGCTGTTTCTCACGGAAGTACTAAATGTTTAGTTATCGTGGTACATTTTTTAGATGATGTCTCCCCGATGGCTGTAGGTACTCTAAGAGATTGCCTAAGTTCAAGTACAAGATTAAGGCAGTGTGGTAGTGTTGTAGGAATTATGCATCAAACGCCTGGGTTTTAGCTCCAACGCTGCCACTCACCAGCTGAGTGACCTTGGAGAAGGTACTCAACCTCTCTGAGCAGGAGTTTCCTCCTTTGGAAAACGGTGTCAACACCACCAGGTGCACAGGTTTTAGTGAGCTCTGAATGGGATGCCAAGTGTAAAGAGATTTGAAGAACGCCAGACGTATCATTGGTGCTCGGTACGAGACAGCCTAAACGTCTCCAAGACTTGGACACGCACAGATTGGGGTCCAAGGACTGCGGCACACACTCATCACCCTCTGCTCAAGCGACAGCCTTATGGCGCAGCATGCTTACCGTGACGCCGTGGGCAGAACCGTCCCATCCTGACCCTTCCTCCCTTCACAGCAGCCTTTCCAAACACCCCTTCACATACATGCAACACCAGCCCGACTGGACCAACTCACCTGGTGGGGGTGAAAGGTTTCCGTGCCAACAGGCCTAGTGGCAGGAACCCCTCCCCAAGAAAGAAAACGAGGGAGAGTGTATCATTTAGTTCTCCCACTGACAAAGAGCAAGCAAGCTGAAGTCAGAGCTGGCCTCTTCCTTGGTTGTCATGGCAACATTGACTGACCTACCCTGTCCTGCAAAACCTGGAAACTGGGAAGTAAGGGGAACCTTTGGGAGGTGGTGGGCAGGGATGAACCACAAGGTTCACGAGAGAAGTGACACCATCTGTCTTTACAAAAACTGCTGGGAGAAGTGCGTCCCTCACCGGGGAATGGAGAGATTCCCGTTTTACCATACAGTCCTTTGGTGATTATAACTGGACTGAGAGGTCAGCAGAAGGGCCCGTTCAGACCCAGCGAATGGGCAGATGCCACTTCCTCAGGAGACAGAGGAAGGCACCACTTGTGCCGCTGGGTCCCGTCGGTAGTCGGGGACCGTGGCCCGTGCCCCATGCCCAGGCTCCTGCTGCAGCCCAACCCCATGGTCCGTGGGGCGGCTTCCCGTCCGTGGGCTCATGCAACCTGAGCGACAGCTCGGGAAGAAAAGGCAGTGCACCCGTTTTCCAGGCAAGAAGACCGAGCGCCGTGACCAGGGACCGGCGAGTCCCGGCACTGCCATTTTCTCCCCGTAGTTTGCTCTCTGCCTCTGAAAAAGCTCCACCTTGTGGCCCTTTTTCCCAGATGGGTTCAGTTCTTTCCCTGTTAAGCTCTGTTTGGCTTTTAAAAGTCACCTTCTGAGTTCAACCCCTGCCACTCAAATCCACCCAGACGTCTCACTGGCTTCCAAGTTGCACACAACTTGTTCCCCAACCTCCCCCTCCCCCGCAAACCGCTCCGAGCTGTCTCCGTGTTGTTACTGGCAACTCCCCGGTCCCAGCGAGCCCAGCACAAAACCCTGCCGTCAGCTTTGGCTTTCCCCTCGTCCTCACCCTGGTTTCCGGGGACCTGCACAGAAGTCCCCCACTGTGCCCTCCCCACTCAGGGGCTCTGATTCCAGTGCCGCGGGGGAGCCCGAGCAGCGGAAACAGCCAGCATGGTGGTTTGCTGCAGAGGCTGTGGGGTCGAGGTGCGTGGGCTCTGGCCGGGTGGGGTCCCGCCTGCATGCCTGGCACGCTCCCCCATTTGATCCTCACCACAGCCCTTGGAGGCCGCCATCCTGCTCACCAGGGCTCCCACTTTCCGTGGGAGATGCTCTCCCCGTGAGGCACAAGGGCAGTGACATAATTTGCCTGAGATCCTCTGGATCGGCTGGATGCAAGAGCCCGCACTCGTAATGACAAGCACAGCTCGCTCCCAACTCATCGGGTTTCCTGAGAGAGGGACTCATGACCCCGTGTCTGTGTCTCAGCACTGACCGCAGGGCCTGCCCCGCTGCCTCTGAGGAGCCGGGAACTGGCTGAGGGTCCCAGCTCATGGCCAGCCAGCCTATGGTCTCCTTGCCGCTGCACTGCGACCCTTTCCCACTGTATGACCTCGGGGGAACCACCAGATGATAGCTAGGGGTCTGCAGCAGGCGGAACAGCGCCCTGACCCCCGACATCTGTCAACGCGACCTTACTGGGAAACAGGTCTCTTTGGATGTCATTGGGTTAAGGGTCTCAGAGATGAGATGACCCTGACTTAGCGTGGGCCCCAAATCCAGTGCCAGGGACACTTGGAACGGCAGGACAGAGGGGTCTGACGGACACACACACAGGGAAGAGGCAGTGGGACGACTGAGGCGGGGACTGGGGGGTGCAGCCATAGACGGAAAAGCGCCAGGAGCCACCAGATGCTGGAAGGGGCCGGGACGGATCCTCTCCCAGGAGAACCCTTAGGAGGGGTGCGACACCTTGATTTCCAGCTTCCAGCTTCTAGCACTGGGAAGGAATGCATTGCTCTGGTTTTAAGCCACCGAGTTTGCCGTGACTTCTTACAGCAGCCCCGGGCACCAGTGTCCGAGGACTCGGTGTCCTCCCTGCGGTGCCGGAACTGAAGGCCACCGGAACAACGCCCGCCGCGCAGTACGCCCTCCACACCCGTTCGCTGAGCCGCACTAAGACATTCTGAGACGCTACCTTAGAATCCTCTCCCCAGGGCACCCCTGGCTGACTACTTCTGTCCCATAACATCGGGCTTGTGAGACGTTTATAAAACTTCAGAACCCGGGAGCCAGGAAGAGGAGCCACAGGGAGCGTCTCCGGCGAGCCCAGGGGCGGGGGCGGGAGGCCGGCAGGGACGGCCGTGTCCTTGTGAGGCCGGTGACTGAGTGCTGGCCCGTCTCCAGCTCTGATGAGCCTGTCACAGTGGGTTTCACAAAACATCTGTTTCGGGAACGAGCCTGTTGTTTCAGGCAAGCTCCAGAGATAATAGTATGTTTTTCCTATACACAGCCATGACATGTTCACTGAAGCTGAGTATTTCTAAATGTGACCGATTCCTGGAGTGGCAGGAGCCCATCGAACTCTTCCAGAACACAGATTGCATGTGGGCAGTGCGGACGGCTCCTCTCGTGCCTGCAGGCCCGACGCGGCGTCTACTCTGGCTGGCAGGGAAGCAGGTGGCGGGGCCGGCGTGGGGGCAGGGAGTGGCGAGCTCTCTGAAATTGGTCCCTCTAAAGGTGATGCTTAATTCTGCAAGGCAGTCAGGTCCCCGGGCTTCATGCATATGGATGGCCGCAGTGGTCGAGCGATACTGCAATTTCTCTCCCCGCGTTAATCGACTGCAGTCGGCTTTGCCCGTGCACATACTAATGATCCCTGGGACCTGAACTCGGCTGCATTGGATTCAATTCTGACTCCGATAAGAAGGCACCTGTGTAACAAGCCATGCGAAGCGAGGGGACCGTGCCTTGGCGTGGGAGGGAGAGAGGACCAGAAGGCAGGTCAACAATTAAGAGAATGCCGGGCAGGCCAAGGGGGAACGTGGGCCAAAGAGAAAAACTCCTGGAGATCGCCCAGGCAGAGGCTGCTTGGGAGCAAACACACTTCTCCTTTGTCCCTGGGGGAGGGATGCGATCTGAGCAGATCAAGCCCAGAATATGCCCGCCTTCACCGCCTCCTCTCCGGTCAGGGTGGCTGGCTGGTGTGCTCCTCGGAGTCAGGCCTGGACGGCTCTGGGGTGGGGCAGCGGGGCCTGGGGTGAGCCATGCCCAGTATGCCTGGAGCTTCCCCGCTGTGGGGTCTCCGCTCCTAATGCTCACAGCCTTGGCCTCCAGTCCCTACTCCAGGTCTCTGGGTCCCAGCATCGCCTCCTTCTTCACCAGTCTGCTGCTGGGGCCCCAGCATGCCACGGGGCAAGTGCATCCTGGTGACCTCCAAGCCACCGAGGCCAGGTGTGTACAGCACAGAAGGCAGTGACTCCGGCCCAACTTTCCCCAAGGACCCTAAGCCCTGCAAACTGCTCCCAAAGGAACTGATACATTTAGGAAGGAAATAGCCTCAAGTCACAGAGACCAGCAAGTTCAGGACCCCATCCTGTGTGTAGAGGAGGACTGAGCTCAGGAGACCGGACATGGCTTGTCTGGCGTTTCCTGACAGGTGGGTGAAGAGCCCAGGTTTCCCAACTCCCAGTACAGTTTGCTGTGAGAATGCCCTTGGCTCTTCCCTGGGCCAGCGTCAGCTCTTTGCAGGCAGGGCCCCCGGCAGACTCATTTCCAACCCTCCCACAGCAGCGGGGGGCCAGGCCCAGAGCAGGGGCCCGGGAACTGCTGCCCAGACGTGTCTAGGCAGGTCTCCTTGTCAGACACAGACGTGGTACAAAGCCAACGCAAAGGTGCTGTTTCAGGATTCTGAGAACACCTCCGCTTACAGAGCGGAGGTGCTGTTTCTGCCCAAAGCTCCTTGTCATGTCACTGTGTCAATTTCTGCCTTGCGTAACTGTGATCGTGGGTCCCCACCGTGGCAGTGGCTGTTCGCCGGAGGCTGTGGCACCCAGGCACCGCTGGGGACCATGACCAGAGGTCCCATTTAGCCCTGCCCTCATCCCTGCTGGGTGGCATCTATCAGCCACTCTTCATGGACCAACACTGAGGCTCAGGTGGGTGAACTGGTCTGCCGAGGCCACACAGCTCAGCAGAGCTGGAGCATGAACTCTAGTCTAGGTCTGCGGCGCTTTACCGAAGAAGACAGGCCGTTCTGCCGCGAGGGTGGTGGTGGGGATATGTGGTGAGAGGTAAGGAGGGCCTCCTCTGTGCCAGGCGTGGGGCGTGTACGAACGCACCGAATTCTCTCAAAGGTCCTGTGAAGCCCCGTCTCCCCCCAGTAGGTGAGGAAAAACAGAGACCGAGTCACCACGTAACAGCCCCAGGCGTCCCAGCCTGTGCAGAAGACGGGACCAGCTCCGGGCGGAGGGAGCTCAGAACGAGAGGCTGGGGCGGGCGGGCCGCTGGGGCGGGTGGACCTGCTGGTGGAGTGACTGTGGGCCAATGGCGGTAAAGTTTTCTTAAAAAAATCTTCATAGAACACATATAACATAAAATTTACCATTGTAACTATTTTTAAGGGTACAGTTCAGGGCCCTTAGAATTGTTGTGCAACCGTCGCCGCCATCCCTCTCTAGAACTTTCTCGTCTTCCACCGAAACTGGACAACTATATCCGTTCGTCACCCACTGCCCAGGCCTCCCTCCCTGCAGCCCCCTTCTGCTGTCTGTCTCTGTGACCTTGACTGCCCCGGGTACCTCGTGTGAGTGGAAGCACACGGCACTTGTCCTTGTGTGACTGACTCATCTCACTCAACAGAATGGCCTCAAGGTTCGTCCGTGTTTACTGTAATACGTACCCTCCTCTCAAAGGCAGGTAACGTTCTGTGCTGCATGCGCAGGCCACATTTTATCGTCCGTCCATCAGGGAACAGCTGGGTTACCCCCCCTTCTGGCTACCGTGCGTCATGCTGCTGTGAACGTGCGTGTACATGGGCGGGTTGCTTTGAAGCTCATCATCTTCTGAGCCCCAGACCTGGGCCTCCAGCTCTGTTCCCCGACCCAAAGCACAGATGCACCACCCGCCCAGTGCCGGGACCAGACACCAGAGCGGAGGGATTAATTCTCAATCTTCACCACCCCGAGGAGCCAGGTCTTGTCCCTCTGTATCACCTCAGCTCCCCCACTCCCTCTTCCCCGCCGCCGATCACCACTCCCCACAGCCCAGGCCACCCTCACCGCTCACCTCACCGGTGGGTCACCCGAAATGCCACGGCCTCCTCACCAGCCTCCTTGCTTCCAAGCTCCCCTTTCAACACACCCTTCGAGTCACAGCCACACTGCAGATCTGACTGTGTCCCTGGCGGCCCTGACCCTGCTCCTGGCTCCCTCTCTCTCACTTCCTTCAAATGCTTATGAAAAGTCTCTTTCTCAGACAGGCAGCCCCCGCCCCGACCACTCTGCTTACAGACAGCTGTAACCCACACTCCCCCGGCCCTCCAGCGCCCTGTCCTTGCTCCCCAGTTCTCTGCGGCCCTTACCACCATTCATCAGGCGCAGACTTTGCTCATTCACACATCATTGCCCATCTGCCCTCTCCCCCTACCAGCCCCGATAAGGAACGTCAGTTTCACAAAGGCAGGGGGTTTGTGGAACCACTGACTCCTCAGGCGGGGCGCACAGTAGGTGCTCAGGAGTGTGGGCCGAGTGCATGAGTGTGTGAATGGCTGGCTCCGCGCTGCCTGGGGGACAGACTCTCTGGCTGGGTCGGTCCTTCCACGCTCCAGCTCCGCATCCTCTCCAGCCCCTCGCCACACCCACTGCCACGGGGACTCTGGCCAGACTGCCTGGTGCACTGAGTCCTTCCGTGTGGGCCCTGGGCCTTGGCCCTCGCTGTTGTCTCTGCCCAGAATGTCTTGTGCCAGCTCGCCCCACCCTCCTGTGCACGTGGATGGCCCCTTCCACTACCCTCCCCGACACCTTATTTTCACCTCTTTCGAAGCCCTTCGCACGGGACTGTCACTGCTCATTTACTCGTGTGCGGCTGTGTCTCAGCTCCCAGCTCCACGAGGGCAGGGTGACCTCGCTCCCCGTCCAGGCTCGGTGCCCTGGACGCAGCACACTGCAGCTGCATAGCTAACGTCCAGGGAACACACGGGCCACCCTCTGAGTCTCCACTGCTTCACGGGTGAAACAGCGGCCGTGTGGCTCCCGCGGGGACCCCGCTGGTTAGAGACCACATACAGAACGGGCGGCGTCTGCCCCCGTTGCTGGCACAGGGAGGCCTCCTCACACCCAGCAGCTCAGCACCGACACGCGGGGGCAGTGGAGGGATCGCACGCACTAGTGTTAGATCTGCTGTTTCCACTGTTCCGGCAGCCGCCAGCTGAGGTCCCGCCACCATCCGCCACCTCTGGGGGCCACACTGATGGGCCGGCCCCAGAGAGAACTCCTGTCACTCGCTGTCTTAGCCGTCACATCTTGGCCGCTTGCCCGCCAAGCAGAGAAGACCTCCAAGTCCTCTTTCTTCTCGGAACCGACTGTATTTGTAGTCAGCATGCCATGCGACAGAAAACTTCCGGGACCTCAGGGACCGACTGTGCGGATCTCTCGCCTTCCGTCTGAGGACACGGGTTCAGAGAGGTTGGCCCACCTGCTCACAGGCTCACAGCCGGGGAGGGATTTCGCTTCCCCCTCCTTTAATGCACAGTTTTAATTCCCTCTGGTTGAACCTCTTGGGCTCTTTAGTCTGAAACTCTCACTTTGGCTAAATTCTGACCACACCATTACTACTGCAGTAACTGCAGAGAGAAGGAACCACTTTTAACTTCCATAATCTTCCAACTGGCAGCACCGCACAGAAGAGAGAGATGTGACTCTCCACCTCCTCACTCCCACCGGCCCCCCTGGACGACGGACTGCCTCCAGCAGAGGGATGATGCCAATGCCCATCGTGCCGGTCTCCTCTGCCGAGTCCCTCCACGGAAACACCTCCCCCCACCGGAAGCGCGTTCCCCTCTGCCGTGGGCGCAGGGGCTCTGCTCGTGGGCCGCGCTGCATGCAGGGAGCCAGTGGCGAGGGCGACGTGGGGCCTGGAGCTTGGGGTGTCAGAAGGGCCAGGGAGGGAGGGAAGGGGGCCCCCGGGGTAGAAGGAACCCCAGAGCTGCCTTCCACTGGGGAGGGAGCTGTGAGTCATCCACCGCCACCACCAGACTAACTCACAGCCTCTGGTCCCAGAGGAAATCGTTACTCCTAATTATTATTAGGCATAATGACTAATTAGTAAAAATAGCTACCATTTACCAAGTGCCAACTTACACTTGGTGCTTAAAGTATATTACTTCTCTTTTTCCTATTTTATGCTTCCTAGCTTATTTTCTATTTTTCTAATTATAAAGTCAATAGATGTTCATGGAAGTAATGTCTAAAGATACCGAAAAGTAGAAAAAAGGAAAAAAAATAACCCAGCCTCTGTTTCACCACCCACACTTTGCCACCGCTAACACGCCGGGGTTTCCCTTCCAGGAGGGCTCCGCCGCCTGCCCCTCTGCCCTCCCCGAGCGTGTGGCAGTGTGTGTGCTGCGTGAGATTTTCCACAGCCATGACCACACTGTTACAAAAATGACTTGTAGCTCACATGACGATCCTGTGGGTATTACGATCTGCATTTGACAGAGGAGGGACTCTGAGGCTCAGAGAGTGGAAGTGATTTGTCCGAAGTCACACAGCAGGTAAGTGGCCGAACAGGGATTTGTGTCAAGTTGCTCTCTTGTCAAAACCGTTCTTTCTCCCCTCTGCTGGGCTGCTCCCCCTTCCTACAGGAGCCCTGGGCACAGCCCTAACTGCATCTGCCCCCTCCGCTGCCCCCTCCCCTGCCCGCGCCCACGGGGCCGTGCCCCACAGGAAGACGTGGCTCCAGGGTGAGGGGAGGCGGGGCGCTCCGGCTCCGTGGACTCGCGGGCCGGTACCTGACTGTGGAGAGCCTCGAGAGGTGACGCTTCGCTGGAGACCTTCTGTCAGAAACTGGGGGTAATCTGGGTTTTCTCTCCGTACACATGCCCGGAAAGCTGAAACCAGAGAGCGCACGGAACTGTCTCCTGCAAGCTGCTTTGCATCAAACACAAGTGACCTCCGCAGAGCGGCTGCAGGTGGGCCCGGGGCCCCTCTAGCCCGGCCAGCCAGGCCGTGAGAGGCTGGGGACCTGACACACCCATGGGAGGGCGCCTGGCAACCTGCACTCCACATCTCCCCCAGTGGTCTGACCAGGCCACGGGTGCCAGGTGTGTCTAAGTTGGCACCAAGCCGACAAACGCGTGGCACCTCCCACGCGCCAGGCCCTGGGTCCGTGGCGTACGGCCAAACCAGGCAGACGCCCGGAAGAAGAGCGCTCCGTAAGGGTGCTGAGACTCAGACGCAGAGGCAGAGAGACCTGTTTGGTTCGAAAACCCTGAGGTCAGACTCCTTCACGATGAAAGAATTTTAAGCTACAAAGAAAAGCTGGGGGGACCCAGGGCGGGAGCAAACCGATGAAAGCCCTTGACAAAAGTCTTATTTTATGTTTGAGGAAATGAAGCAATAAAGATACAGGACTAAATAATATGTCTTATCTCTACCTCGTATGTCTTCAATTTAGGAGCAATAAGTCAGTTGCCCTTCTCTCCTCCCCAAACGTGTTCGGGGTCCTCCCCCCCGCGCAGTCAGAGTGAGACGTCTGGAGCACATTCTGCTTGGCCGCAGACAAGGCTCCCGGTGAGCCTCCCTTCTGCGCGTGTCTGTGTCTGTGTCTGTGTCTCTGTGTGTTTATTGCGTGTGTGAGTGAGTGTGTGAATGGGTGAGTGTGTGTTCCCCCAACTAAAAATTCAGTTACCTCTGACGGAGTCACCAGTTGTTGGTGTGACCAGTTGTGAATCCCACCTCCGGGTCCCACCAGAGTCATAGGGTGCTGTGAGCGTGAACTGCTGGGATGCTCCCACCTGCCTCCGGGGGGATGCTCAGACACCGAGGGGTTTCCTAGCACGCCTGTCATGCTCCCCCACCCCCTCACCATCTCCGGGGGCAGGACTCGGCCCCACTTCCGAACTCCAGACCAAAGAGCCGCCCCATTGGCCCAGGTCACTCAGGTAATGCCTCTCCTCTTGATACATGTGCAAGATCAGTTCTACGGCGGCAGCCACACCCCTCAGCTGCCTGATCTCGCTCCCCCCTTTGTGGCCAACTGGTTCTGTGCTGCCTTCCTCCTCTGCCTCATCCTTCCCCACCTTTGGGTCCCCATTTTCTCATGATTCCCAACAGGAGTGACTCACACGTCTCACACATGGGAACAGACGTGCTCGTGGTGGCACAGAAAGGAATGTGGAACGAAATCAGCAGGTGCCTGAGCTTCAGGGAGGCAGTCTGGAGGGCCCGCAAGGATCACTGGGCAGACCCCAGTGCCGAGGAGCAGGAAGCCCCTCCTCTGCCCGTCGGGAGGGGAAGAAACATCCAAGCTGGGTTCAAGTCCCAGCTCTGCCACTTAGATGCTGTGTGGCTTTGGGCCAGTCACTTAGCACTTCTGATCCTCTGTTTCCTCACCACTAACATGGGGATATCTCCCCTGCAAGGTTGTTATAAAGACTAAGTGATCATTAATGTACATACATACACATAATATACAAAATACGAAATTACGTATTACTTTTATAAAATGTGTTAGAACACTCATTTTGCACATGAGCTCACGCGCGTGCACACACACATACAACCAGGTGTGAACAGTGGCTGGCATGGAGCAACCTCTGTTGGCTGACCGTGTGCACACACCGCAAACCCGCCAGGGAGCACAGACGCAACGATGAAATTAAAAGGACTAGGTAAACGGAAAGCATTTAAAGAAAACACTGAGGTGCATTTGCCTTTGTGCCTTGAACGGAACACTATTCATCCTGCCCTCTTACAGTCAGGACTTTGCAGGCTGCTCCAGCACAGTCAGGGACACTGACAGCGACGCGGGTCAGGTAAACAGGCCAGCCTCGCTCCACACACTCAGTCTGAAAATAAAACATGAATTGCTTGAATTTCCACCTTCATGACAGAGCTCTCTTTGGAAACAGCACTGGAGAGAATACTAACACCTAAAAATATTCCTGCATTTAACAATGATCGTCAACGGGACACCTACGGCTGCCTGGCCTTCGCACAGGATTTCTCCTCTAACGTACTGCTCCCCTAGAGCGCCCCAGCCCGCCCCACCCCCGCACCGGAGTCCCACAGAGTCGGCCCTCAGAACTCCGCCAGCTGGCTCGGCCCTGTCTACACCTGGTGCCAGGCCTGGCCTAGCAGGTGGAGTCCAGTCGCCTTAGCCCCGGGGCTGTTCTTTTTGCCTAAGCCGGGGATCCTCACCCCTAGGAGGGGTCTGACTCTAGCGGCTCCCAACCCCATTCTCATGGAAGTGGTCAACGCCGCCCAGCGGAATAAAATTCTGCCTCAGCGCCTGGCTGGCACCCCCCACCCCAGGAGTTGCCCACTAGGAGGACACCCTGGCCAAGTCCCCTGCCCATTTCCCTGTCTGCTTCTTCCGCCAAGGAAGCAGGTGCTATTCTCCATCCTCCTGCATGCTGCCTTGGTCCAGCTGTGAATTAGGCAAGCTTGTGACACCATGAGGCCGCCAGGCCTGGCTTACCAGTGCCCGGCCTTCCACCCCTCCTGACATCACGCACCCTCAGCTAGGGACCCAGGCAGAGCCAAGTTGGATTGGTCATGACCTTTCACCCTGAGAAGTTCTCCCAACTCTCTGACCCTTGCAGTCCAAGCCCTCAAACCTCTGAATGTGCTGGTCTATGCTGTACATTCCTGCCGAGTCCAAGTTGTGGGGTTCTCTCAAATATCTCTGGTTTTCATACTGAAATATCACACTCTTTGTAGAAGACACAAAAACAGAGAACTGTGTAGACAGGAGGACAAAACTCTCCTACATCATCTCACCATCCAGAAATGATCACTGTTAATAGTTGGGTAAATTCCCTTCCAGTCCTCTTCTATGAATGTAATTTTTTGGACGTAGTTGAAATCATACTATACATACAATTTTGGAGCCTGCTTTTACATGTAGCATTTTATTATAAGCCTTTTGCCATATCACCACAATTATTTATAAGTATCTTTAATGACTGAATGACTCTTTCAAACTAATGAATATTTAGAATATTTCTGATATTTTAGTACATGGGTGAACATTTTTACACAATAAGTCTTTCTCATAATTTTTGATTGTATCTTTGGTGTAAAGTCTCTTCTGTGAAATTTCTGAGTTAAAAGTTATTAACATTTTTAAGACTCTTGGTATCTAATCTGGCTTCAGTGTGTGTGATCTTATAAATTGCCAAGGAATAAATTCATAGTCACCAACTCAGAGCTTTTTTTTAATCTAGACTCTTTTGTCTGCCCTCAAGTTAACTACTTGCCATCACAACAAAACAGCATGACATATTTTTTTCTATTAATTTTAATGCAGGCATGGGGTTAAAAATATTTCACATAGGAGTGTGTAAAACTAAAAGTAGTGAAATTAAGCAATATTTCCAAGTGACCCACAGACACTTTCCTAATCATAGAAAGTGGTCATTGAGATTTGTATCTCAAATTATTCTTCAGGTCCATTTCTCAAAGCTATGAATCTGAGTCAGCACCCTCAACTGCCAGAATTGGAAACAGTGAACTCTATTTTTGAGTTTCTGTAATAAGGTTTTTTTTATATCCGTCTTCTCCGTGAACTTCCCCTGGCTCCCTCAGGCAGAATCAATCACCCTTCCTCCCGTAGCTCATCGCCGGCGCCTCCTTTAACACTGACTTTGGTCTTCACCAGACCTGAGTTATTTGTTCCAGTTGCCCCCTAGGCTGGGGGCTCCTAGAAGGCACGGCGAGTGTGATTCCTGAGTCTGAGCGCGGAGACCAGCAAATGACAGCACGCCCAAACAGGGGCAGGGCTGATGTTCACTGTGCCGGTGAGCGTGTGGGCTGGGCCCCGCCAGGAATCTGGTGCAATGGATACATCCAGAAGGGAACGTGGAAGGAGGTCCACAGGCTGTTCATTCAGCAACGATCAGAAGAGACTATTTCTTCTGAAACGTCCATGGCTCCAGCTACTTATGGAGGACCTTCCAGGTAGCAGCGCTGTGCTGAGCGGTGACATCCAGAGAGGGACACAGAGGTCCCCTCTCCTCTGTGGGAAGTGCGCTCCCTGACCCACAGACGGCACCAAGCCCTGCATGTGCCAGGTCCCCCCCCCCCCCCCCCCACCAATGCATGCATCCCTACGGCAAAGATTGATTTAGAAATTAGGCATAGTGAACGGCTAACAACAACTAACGATAAAACAGAACAATTGTAACAGTCTCCTGCAATAAAAGTGATGTGAGTGTGGCGTCTTGCTCTCTCTGATGGCTGGTCTGATAACGGAGACAGCTACGCACAACTGGCAGGCGGGGAGCATGTGCCGCGTGGAATGGCGGGAAGTTGGGGAGCGAGACAGCCAGGGATGAAGTCCCGTTCTGCTGGTTATGGGTCCCATGACGTCGATCAGTACTCTCACTGACAGAATAGGGGCGATGACACCTACCTCCTAAAGAAGAAGGAAGGAGGGGAGGAGGGTGAAGAAGAGGGTCATCCACGCAGGTCAGGCACGAATGCCTAGCGCCCCAACGGAGGGCGTGTGGATGGCTGAAGAGAAGGGAGAAGAAGCCTGCTCCTGGCGGGTGGAAGAACGTGCAGGGGGCTGGGCACCGTGTGACCCCGAGTCCAGTCCCCCGTTCACCCTGAGCTAGGATGCAACCCAGGGAATTCCCGTCCCCTCAAACAGCCTCAGTCTCCCCTTCTGCACGATGAGCAGGCTGAGACAGGCGACCCCGTGGTCCTCCCGGTTCTGACGTTTCATCGGGGCCCTTGTTTCTCTCTCTCAGGTGTCAACGCAGCCCTCCTAACGACGACGCTGGTTCAGGCTTCCGCGGCCCAGGTCAGAGGCTGGCGGCCCAGCTCACGAAGCAGAACAATTGGCGCTTGCGTGAGAAAGGCCCTGCCGCGGGCTGGTGCTGCGTGAACTATGCAGAGGGATCCATCTCCCGTGCTGACAGTGCTGCTCTGGGAATTCATAAAATATTGAAGTGCTAATAAAGTCGTCTCTCATTTCAACGGCGGTGCTCTCCACTTATCTCTTCATTTGTTTGTCCACACCGTCAGATTTCTTCATCTCCTTGGCGCAGCTGTTCAGAGGAACACACGTGCGGACACGGTGTTTGTCCTCCGGGAGCTGGCGTCCCAGGCCCCTCTCCTTGGCCTGTACATGGCCATCCCCTCCCTGTGTCCAAATCTCCTCTCCTCACAGGGATGGCAGTCATGCTGGATTAGGGTCCACCCTGACACCCCCACTGTAATCTGATGACCTCTGTAAAGACCCTACTTCCAAATAAGATCATCCTTTGTTACTGGGGGGTTAGGATTGCAACACACAAACTTCGGGGCTGCCACTGCATGCGTAAACACCAGGGGCGTGGGCAGAAAGGACCAGGTCTGCAACTCGAGTGATGGGGGTGGAGCCTAAGGTGCGTGGACGCGTAGGGAGGGAGGCGAGGGTAGGGGTATGGGCCGACACGGGCAATCACCACGAGACTACCAGGGAGCAGGGAAATCTCCGAGTCAGAACCCAGGAGCCGACGTCGAGATTTCAAAGCTCCTGCCCGAAAGCCGATATCTGCCAGTGACAGGGGGACCCCGGGGCCTCGCCCTGCACCCGCACACTTCTGCTTTGCCCACACTTCTGCCAAACGTTGTTTGGGCTCGACCTCAGACCCCACTCCTCATCCTGGTTCTTAACACCCTGCTGCTACAGCAAACGTCCCCATATTCTGTGCAAGGCAGAAACCTGACAGTTCCCTCCCAGTTTCCTCATCAGCTGAGTCCGACGGCTGGGAAACAGGGAGGCCTGCGTGCACCTCCAAACCGCACTTGGTCCCAGCCCTGCACCGCAGCGGCGCCTGCGCCACACGGTTATTGTTAAAACAAAGGGCTGTGGGTTTGGGGAGAAAGTGATATTTTGAGCTGTCGAGACAGCCGAAAATGTTTGGGAAAACATTTTTTTTTGAGATAATGCTTGCTTTGTGAGGAACTGTTTCCTTTTTTCCCCCTGTAAATTTACTTTTTTTTTTTTTAGATCACATAGAAAAATCCTGGATCTCTTTGGTAGTCTCAAATATAATTATTGTTTTGACTAATAAGTCAACTTTGCAATGCTAAAAAGACAAATCACCAAATATAACTATGTGGTTTGCATTTCTTTGCTTTTTTAAAGGGCATGTCTGAGTTTTGTGAAACGAGACAGCCAGGAGTAATCGCAGAGAGATTCTTCACGGGTGGGGAAGCTGGTGTTCCCACACCCGTCCCGGTTCTAGTTGGTGTGCAGCCGTTTCCAGCATCAGCAGCGCTGATCAGACGCCTCCCGCAGACCTGACTGAACCCCGAGACTTTGCCGCGGGGGTCCCCGCGTTAATGTCTTTGTCCCTCGAAGCTGCACCCCGAGGGAGGTGGGGCAGGGGGCTCAGTGGGCCCTGTGAGCATTTACTCCACAAACGTTCATGAGCTCCTGCTAGGCGGCAGGCCCCGGCCTGGGGGCTCCATGCTGAATGCAGCGCTACTCCGGGGAGCCCACGCAAGGCTGCAGTGGGGAGACAGAGCAGGGCCTGGGGTCCGGCCGCCGGGGCCTCCGCAGCCAGCACCTCTTCAGTTCTCTCGCCTGCTTCCTCTCAGCCCTGAAACTCTGTTAGTCAACAGTGGGACTTCCTTTCGGGAGAGACACCTTCCAGAACAAATGTCTTAAGCACCTGGGGGGTGGCTGGCACCAAGTGGAGCCCACGGGTCTCCATGGCCAAGCCGAGGAGTCACCTAGAACACTTCAAACCCGGGGCCTCAGGGCTGCGGCCACATTACGATCCTACCGCCCCGTCCCTCCTCGCCCCCTAACAGTTAGTACCTCACTGCTCACAATCCCCTGAACACGGAATGCCTGCACAGGTCTCTCCACCTCTGCACAAGGCACTCTTCCGCTAAAAATGTCCTCCTCTGCCCATAAACCTGCGAGCCACTCTGTGGCATTAAAACCTAGCACGTGTCACTTCCTCCAAAGGATGCCAGGACGCCACTCCCTTCTCTCCGCCACCCACACCCTGCTCACGCTTCCCCTGCTGGACTGGTCACCCGGAGCCATGGTCCTCTGGTTCCGAGGCTCACTCCTCGGTCGGGTCTGGGAGCATCCCAAGAGCGGGAGCTGGATCTTAGGGTGTTCTGCCTCCCCCACACTCAGTCTAGAATCCGGCACACGGCGGGCATTTGACAGCGACCTCCTCACAAATAAATTACATGGAGCATTCGGAGAGCGCCTGGAATGGGGTGAGCTCCAGGCTCCGAGATCGTCTCCCACCCTCACACCAACTCTACGAGGTGGACTTTATTGTCCACATTTTACAGATTAGGGACGTGAGGCTTGGAAACGCTAGGAGACTTGCCCAAGATCAGAGTCAGGGAAAAAGAACCAGGGTCCAAGGTCAGTCCTGTCCGACTTCAATCCCTTCCACAGTACCATGCTGACCCCGCTGAATTTCACTCAAGGTGAAGTTTGATGAGGACCGCGGCGAGCCCTGACCGCTGTCCCCATTCTCCGCCACCCGCCGCACCCCCCAGACAGACAGCGGTGTCTTGGCGACTCGGCGTCAACGCCTCTTCCTGCTTGTTCCGCCCCAAGAGCGCGTCCCACAACATGGTTCGAAGCACCTTGCCCTTCGTCCTCTCGGCTCAGAGTTCCTCTTCTTTGGATCAAACTGATGACTTCCGAAAACGGTCAAAGACGAGACCAAATGTTTCTTTAGGACGACGTCCAGATCCACCCGTTGGCGAGGCGCAGTCCAGGAGGCCAAGTTAAACCGCACGGTGCGTCACCGTCCTCAGCCCGGCCACCTCGGCCGCTCGGCCTGTGTAAGAAGCTACGGTAGATACTGCCTCTTCGTAGGGGTTCTAGAGCACACAAGCTAAATTTTAAATAGAATATTAATTTTAACGAACGCTTCAGGGAACGCTGTTTGTGTTGCTTATCGTTTCTACCTGGTGATTAAGTTAATTTATGCTTAATGGAAGAGGATATTTCTAATCCCCAGTCAGGCTCCGCATCTGTCTGGGACCGCGTTTCCGGAGGCCTTCAGCTGCTCGTGATGGATGTGATGAGACCCGGACGCGACTGAACTGACACCTGAAGGCTGTGTGTAAGGGGGGCCAGGGACGTCACGTCTCTGCCCGGGGCCTGTGTTAAAATAACATCAAAGTCCCGAGCCTTTCACTCAGTCAGTCCTTAAACGTCCTGTCTCTTGCTTTCGTGTTATGCCCGGACATGGACCGGCGTGGGGGAGGGAAGCTGGGCCGCAGGCTGTCGGTTCTCAAGCCCCGCCCCCACCTACAACCCGTGCCCTGCCGGGTGGCCCACACATACTGTCTCACTGAACTGTCACAATGGTCCTGCACGTAGTGATGATTATCCTAACCTTCCATCTGGGGAAACTAAGGCCCAAGAAGGTAGAAGAGCTTATCCTGCTTACGAGTGAGGAAGGTAGTATTTGATCTTAGGCGGTCTGCTCGTGTTCTCTCCCCCGTAATATAGGAGTCGACATTCCACGGTCTGTGAGCCAAAATCTACTTTGGCCATCTGTTTTTGTCAATAAAGTTTTATTGGGACTCAGCCATGTCTATTTGATTTCACACAGCAAGGGCAGAGTAGAGTAGCTGCCACAGAGACAGTATGGCCAGGAGAGCCTAGAATATTTTCTACCAGGCCCTTTATGGGACAAATTTGCCAGCCTCTGGGACAGGGCCTGCACTATCGCAAGGACACTTCCTGAGCACCTATACTGCTTGCAAGGCCTGATTTCGGGGTGGGGACATGGGGTCAAAGTCGAAAAAGACCCAGTCCGTGGCTTCAAGAAACTTAGTCTACAGGCTGGAGCTTCACAAAAAACGGTGAGCCCCAGTGTGGATCATCTCGGTAGCCCACAACCTGAGCAATAACAGGACCAGGGCCCGCCCTCCTCTCCCCTTCCCTCGCAGATCGCTCAGGTGTTTCCAAGAGTTCCCTACGAAGACCTGGGGAGCACCCACACCAGCGCCAGAACCCTCATTGCCGCGCAGCACCCTCCTGTTCTTCGTCTCCTGAGCAGACTCCCAAGGGTCCATCTCCACTGTGCACAGGCGGCTGGGAGTGGCCTTGCTCCTGGGCTGGTTGGGCAGGGGAGCCGCAGGCCACGGCAAGGAGGCTCACTCTTCACGCCCCCGAAGCTTCCGCTCTCTCCAGATTCCGTAGCAAGACGGGGACAGGACTGGGGGGTCAGGGAGAGCCCGTGCCTCTCGGGGCTCCCAGGGTCCTACCTGCGCCAAGTGTCACTGGTCCTCTCACCCCATCTCCACAGGGGCTGACACCCCGTGTGCGGGACCAGGGCAGGAGCACATGCCTCCTCACCCCCATTCCCACCCCCCGTACCATGTTGCTCTGCACCAGGCCGGAACCTCCCTCCCAGCTACAGAGCAGGAGTATGGGTGGTGGCGGTGGTGGGAGGGGCGCGGGTCGACGAGTCCACACAAGTGACTCCCGGACATGAGATTAAGTGTCCCCCCCCCCCCCCCGCCGCCCCGTGACGGGTGAAACGAGGAAGGCAAATGAAGGTGCGTGTGCGTGAGTGGTGGGCACGTGTGCCCGTTCTTCCACGAAATCTCGCTGGCGGCACTCGGTGAACTGGGGAGACTCGGTCTCTAGCTAGGGCTGTTATCACTTCCAGGCTATTCTGACATTTTCCAAAATGTCAGTTTCACATGGTTCAGGCTAATGATTGGTACTTGGGTGTGTGTTTTTTTTTTCCAATGCCCTTACATGGAAAAATAAAATGTTGGCTACTTTCTTTGTTATCTTTACTGTTTGTTTTTAAATTTTATTGGTTTATAAAGTTAGAAAGTCTGGAAATTGCTTATCTTACACCAGCAGCAGCTGGCCCCAAAATACCCTCATAAAATCTGGCAGGAGCTATCAAAATTTTAAATCACCGATTCTTGGACCCTGCAGTTTTATTTCTAGGAACCTATCCTGCATAAATATTGGCCTGTGTAGACAAAGGCACACACACACACTCAGGGGGTGGGGGGGGGCGGTTCCTGGTAGCACTGTTGGAAATGAGGAAAAGTGGAAACGACAAGTCCCCATCACCAGGGTTATCAAATGTGTGGTAAGGCCCCCAAATGGAACAACACTCAGGCCGTAGAAACAATACGTCCACAGCTGGATCTACGGACGCGGAAGCGCGTCCTTACTATCCTGACCAGTAAAAGGAGCGGGTCATAGACTGGTGCACGCGTGGTGGGGTTCATGGGACGACGCCCTTAGGAGAACAAAGGACGGAAAGGACCCGGATGCTCAGCGAGGTCACGGAGCGGCCCTACGAACCACCTCTGGAGCTGCTTCAGCTTCTGACACCTTGTTATGGGAGATAACTCACGTCCCTGGATCGAGGTATGCCAGATTAAGTTGGGTTTTCAGCCACCTGTAGCCAAAAGCATTCCAACAAATTAAAAAAGACTCTTTCCAGTGACAGGATTAAACCACATATTGAGTCTAATACTTTCTGTTGTGTGCCAGAAGTCCATTTTAACTTCAACAAATACACTTACCTTTAAAATCTACTAGAATTGATGGTTGCACAAGGCTGTGAATATACTTAATGACACTGAATTGTATACTTTAAAAATCACTAAAATGGTAAATTTCAGGTTCTGTGTATTTTATCACAATACAGAAGGAAGGGGGGAAAGGCGATCACAGCACCTGCTGAAGTGAGCGTGAGTCAGGGACGGGAATGAGTATAATCTCTAAATCTTAAATCTCTCACTGCACTCCAGGAAATAAACTGCACTTTAAAAAATCCACCGGAATTGAGTTCTGCCTATACAATGGAGTAATACGGGGCCATTAAAAAGACAAGCACATGCACGTCTGCTTTGGGCCGTGACAGAGCGACAGCAGATTTACATCTCTGCCTTGCACAACCATAAGGCTAGGAAAGCTTCTGAGGAAAGTGTTTTCATCATCATGAGCCCCAGGCACCTTAGAGGCCACGGGCCGGGGGCGTGGGGAGCGGCAGACTGTCTGGGCTCCTGAGCAGAGGTCCGCACTGGGGAGCTGAGGTGTGGGGCGAGTACGGGGTGGGGCGGGTGGAGGAGCACTGGCTCCCCACATCCTCGGCTGAGGGCTGAATGTGCGGGCCGGACTCTGTGAGGCTTAGCTGAGAAGGGCCAGCGCAGGGAAGAGCGCTGACCGGAGGTCACGGAGTGACACAAAACCTCAGAGTGCGGGCGGGGGAGTTCCGTGACATTAGAACACACCGTTGTCTGTTTTCCTGCCCGATGTGTCCCCAGATTCCAAAACAACGCACGCCCACAGTGCACGTCTAGTGCTTATGTGCTGAATGAATGAATGAATGAATGGACGCTGCCGCTCGAGCGGGTCTGGCACAGGTGGCCTTAAGGACAGTACGGGGGCTCCTGAGGACTTCAGAGCGGGGCGGGACTTGGCCCTGGAGGCTCTGTGGCCAAGCCACTGGGAACAAAGAGGCTAACGTTATCTGTGACAGTTTTAAAAATGCACTCATTCATGCCTGCATTTAGTTTAGCTTCTTCTATTACCCACTTTGTTCCCCAAAAGGACATAACATAATAGCTGAACACTGGAGACCACTCAACTAGTATAGAACACAGGAAAAATAAGTTGGGGTACATTTTCAAAATATAATCCCACACAAAAACAAAAACAAATGAATCCTCTCTACATGCAATGACACAGATGACTGTCATCGACACGGTGTCGCCAGACAGAAAGGAATTATATGGTCCAACTGTGTTTATACGTAAAGCTCAAAACCAGGCAAAAGGCGCACACAGTGTTAGAAACCAGGAGCGTGGCCACCTGTGGGGAGGAGGCGGCGGGGTGGTGGGAGGGGCCTGCGGGGCAGGGCTCGGGCTGGCGATGTTCCCGTTTTGGTCCTGGACTTCGTCACCGCAGTGTGGTCACTTTGTGGTCCACCGGGCAGGACCCGATGCGCTGAGCAGCATACAATGCGGTATAAATTATGTGCTGTCCTCTATGAATGGTGCTTGTCAATGAATAAGGAAGTGTCACCTTAACGGGGACATCTGACAGAGGTTAGGAGTCAGACTAAATGATGGAGAAAACGGGGACTCGATTAATTATGAATTTAAAGTCTCCATTTCTGTGCTTTTTAATAAAGTCAATTTTAGGCTACTTTAAAGATGGCAACATAACTTAAGAGTTTTGTTCTTTTGAAATATTTTAAAATAATGTGTTTTTATTTACTGTGTTAATGTACATATCACATTTACTACCTTAACCACTTTTACGCGTATAGGTCAGTGGCATTAAACACAGCCAGGTGGTTCTGCAGCCGTTGGTGCCACCCGCGCCGGAACTCTTCTCCGCCGGTGAACCCGAAACTCCATCTATTCAATGGAAACCCGCCTTTCTCCCACCACCCAGCCCCCAGCAACCCCACGGCACACTCTGTCTCTCTGGATGCGACTCCTCTAAGTAGCGCGTGTGAGTGGAGTCGCACACTGTTTGTCCTTTTGTGGCTGACTGAGTTCATGGAGCATCACATCCTCAAGGTCTATCCATGCTGCAGCGCGTGTCAGAATCTCCTTACTTTTTAAGGCCGAGTAATATTCCATTGTAAGAATATATGCTGCATTTTGGGAATCCGTTCATTAGAGACGAACACTTAGGCTGCTTTTTCCTTTGAAATACTTTAAATATTGATTTCCAAAATACACAAATGTTCTTTTTAAAAAAAGGAAATGCAGAGGCTTACAGAGACAGACAGATGGCAGGTAGGTCGACAGACGATGCTTTAAAACGGACCCACGTGTAAACAGGGTGAAAGGAAGGCATGGGCAGGATAACAACATGAGGTCAAAGGTGAACTACACACAAGGAAACACACACTTTAACAGTCAGCATGGCTGATGGCGGGGGTGGGGAGGGGTCACACCTTTGGCTCCGAGCTTCCTGATAACCAAAGGAAACAGGGAAACGGAAATGAAAAGACGCACTTTGACGACAAGCTGCTACAACACAGAAGACGCACCAGTTGCTCTCGGAAAAGCTCGGCCTCTCCTGGAACTGACGCCAGAGAGAAAGCTCCCCTGCGGTGCAACAGCAAGGGCGACAGTGACAGAGGCAGGGTGTGAGGCAGGGCGCGAGGCAGGGTGTGACGTCCTCAGCAGTGTCCTCGCAATGACACCAACGGCGCTGTCGGTGGGAACAGCTCACACTGTCGTACAGTTTAACCATGTGCCACACACCGTTTTAAGGACTTCACACACACAGTGTAAATTTGAAGTTCATGTTTCCTGTAGCACCTCCCAGCACAGAGCGCGCACCGAAGCCGACTCAGGAAAGGCAGTGGGGACAGCGGCATACAGCACGGAGCTCTCTGAGGGTCTGGCTCGACCCAGCCGTCTAAGCCGCTCGGCTCCCCTGTCCTCCCAGTCAACTGCTATGGACGTCGCCAGGCAGCAAATCACTGGGAAGCAGATAAACTGTCTTGCAGATTTAGACCCAAGCTATTTTCTTTGGCAGTCGATCAAACCAAAGGTAATGCTGAAATCCTTAAGTTGACAGATCCAACAAGACTTGTCCTGAATAGAGGGCCACCCCATCTCCACAGGAGTGGGCCAAGGGAGGATCCATGGCCAAGGCCACGATTTCCCTCTCAAAACTGTTGTGTGTCTGCTCTGACCCAAAGGCCAGCAGCTAAGAGTGCGGCCCTGAAGCTCATGCCACCAAATGTGGTCACGGTCATTTCAGTCTCCTGAAGGATACGGATGTCAGCGGCCCCGTCACAGGGGAACAGATGTTCTCAGAGACGGAGGAGCACCCTTACCCCCTTACCCTCCACAGAGGGCCAAGGACCCCTCTGCCCGGGCTGCTTTGCCTGGGAAAAGTCAGGAGGGAAAGGACATCCAGTTAATGTGCGAACAGCCTGGAAGGCATCTTTCTGTCTTTTTAATTACTCTGACTCCTGCCAACAAATTGCCAATAATCTTAAAATCAGTCATCTCCTTGTTGTTAAGAGAGGGGGCTTACACAAAGGACAGGTGAAGAGAGGCTAATTTGTTTGTTGCTGGTTACTCATTAAAATGCTGACTTGTGGAAGAGGGAGATTGGAGAGGAAGATTCCTGCTGGCGGTGTGCAAAGAAGAGTTAAATCGGACAGACATCTTTCCTTCAGGGAGTTGAGTCTAAATTGCTGGTTCCTTCTTTCGTCACTCAGCAAACATTTCATTTCACACCCTTTTTTTTTTTTTTTTTGCGCCGAGATCTATTTATAGCACAAGGCAGGTTGGATCACAGTGTTAGGCAGAGGCACCAACTGATATCTTAAGGGCACTTAGATGAAGGAGGAATTAATCCGGTTAGGGCAGAGGCGGTGATCAGAGAGAACTTCACGGAAGAGGTGACCTCAGAGCTGGACCTCAAAGGATCAGTGAGATTTGTTTTACAAAGGAGCTCACTGTAGGATTCCTCTAAGTAACATTTTTTTTTCCCTAGTGCCTTTCAATTACCCCTGGACTGATTTACACACCCATTTAGAAGCACAGCTGTTGTGTAAATTAAACCTCAGTAATCCTTCCCCAAGGCTGAGCCCCCCTTAGGAGAAATTCTGGCACCTGCTGATTTATTTCTGTGTACTCTTTCAGCACCTCGAGAATTTCAGCTTTAGTAATGGCAATTAGGAGGCACTCCAACTGGGGATGGTTAGACAGAGAGGGAGCACGGGATTGTTAGGGATAGATGAAGCAAAGCAGACAGCCGAGAAGGGCAGAGAGTCCTATACTCCTAAACTTCGGACGCTCACGGCTGCCTCTTCGGTTAGGAGACAGAAGAGCTGAGAAATGTATCAGGGGCTAAGTGGTCTCCCCGAGAGCCATCTCCGTGCCCGCGGAGGAGCCTGGGAAGCGTGACAGTCACAGACGTGTTCCCATCTGTGTTCCCAGGGCGATGAGATCACACCTTTAAGGAGCTGAGCTCGCTACCTGGCAAACAGCACTCTTTCACTGTCCACCGTTGCTGCTGATGCTCTTCCACGTCGCCCCCTCCTTGCAGAGGACATTTCTGAAAGCCACCCCATTGGGCTGAACCGGCCGAGCAGCAGCGGTGGAAGAAATGTGTCTCTATACTGGAGAAGGTACCGCTAACCCTGAGGAAATAGGCCAGCCGTTCTCACGAGATCCCTGAGTACTGCACAAGAACTTGACCCCACTCTGTTTTCACCTTATTGGTACTCTTTGCTAAAAGATGGAATATGTTGTCCCCGGTTTCTGAGCCTTCGGGTGCACTGACGTTTATCCTCTGTGGCTCTGGAACCAAGTCATCTCCTCAAGTGTCACTGTTGAATGTTCAATGTGGCATTTCTTACTCCAGCCCTGAAGGTGTCCCTGGGGCCCAGGAAGCCTTCCAGTGTGTGCAGGGCTGTTGGACTGGCAGTGTCCTTGGGGGCACAATGACCTCGGGCCAGAGGAGGCAGAGCGCCCACGGCGACATTCCGGTTCCCTGGAGTCAGCAGAAAGACCTGTTGACTAGCCACAGGTTTGAGACTCGCTGAGCCTAGAAGTGCCTCTGAGTCTGGAAACCCTCTGGCAGCCTCTGCCATCACTTACGACAGTGACAGGGGAAGGTCGTCTCTTGGAACAGCTAGGAGGGAACCAGGCCCTGAAATCAGTGTCCCGAACAGGCCCCCACTACCCTCTGCTTGTCAGTGGGGGCTGTAGCCACCCTTGCATGATCATGTCCAAATAAGGGTTTTCAGAGTTCAGGGTAAAGAGTCAATATTCGTACTGTGTGTGTGCGCGCGTGTGCGTGTGTGTGTACCAAACCCCAAATCCCAATGGCTAAGTGGACAAGGAGGACAGCCAGAGAATTTCCAAGTCCCATAAAAGAAAATACAAACAGTAAACATGAACGGTTCTGTGGCAACACGTTCAAGCTCATTAACAACCAAAGGCACGCATATCTAAAAACCACCCCACACGCCCTGAATCTGCACCTACTTTCATAAAGGTGGCGCTTTGTGCTTTTGCATGGGATGGGCACACGCAGGCATGGCTGGCAGCCAGCGTGGCAGCAACGGCCCTCTGGACAAACAAAGTGGCACATGGCAACAGGACCTTCAAGGGCAAGCACTCCCTTTGACTCCGTAGCTCCACAGCCGGGTTTGAGTTAAGGAACGAACCCGAATACCACGTAAATGTCCAGGGGCGGGGTAAACTGTGGTACAGCTGCACCCTGGGACATTCCCCGAGCTTGACCATGAGGACCGGAGGGCCATATGGGGCAAGTTTTTGCCATCCTGTCCCTTGCAAACCAGCGGAGTTCGAATTGCTTGCAAATTACAACAAATTGTCAAAGGCGCGTCTGCACACAGATGGGGTACAGAGAAGCACTCACTTTGTTGGTAGAAGTCGAGGTTGGAAGTTGTGTTGTTTTCTTTAAACTCTTTTCCAAAATTGTGTTTTCAGCATTATCATTATTTTTTTTTGTTTACTAGTGTTTGTTCAAAACCTGCAAAGGTCAACCTGTTGGAAACCAGTGTCACCAACATTCAGGAGACACCCTTTGGGCTGGGCGTCGTCGCCCTAGGTATTTCAAGAGAGTAGTTACCTTTGAATGCTCCCAACGGCTCCAGATGTCAGGCACAGAAACTGGGGTGCAGGGAGAGTGAGTGGCCTTCCCTGCTCACAAAAGCCACTCAGGGCACCGACCCGGACCTGTCTGGGCCCAGCCAAGCCCCCTTCCCAGTGTCACGCTGCCTCCCTTCCCCCCTCCAGTGAGAGAACTCCTCCCTCCAGGGTATTTGCTTTCCCGCCAGTCATCTGCTGTCCACAAAGTCTTCCCAGACACCCCCAGCCGGGTGAGCGTCCAACTCGCTCATGCTCCCGGCACGTAACACAAGGCCTGGCGCACAGTAGGTGCTCTGTGCATAACGACGCCACTGTATCGGACTCCGGAACGTTCCCTCCCCTGCCAGCTCCATAGTGATGCTGCTTCATAGTGCGGGGCGGAGAGAGGGGGGAGGGCCCCGGCCCCGCTCTCCCCTGTTCTCTGGGTTCTCTGCACTGCGTCCTGCGTCGTGCGGCGGGCTGCTCTGTCAGCTTTCACTGCAGTGCAGATGCACAGTGAGAAGATGCCGAGAAGATGCCTTTCGGAGGAAAATGGAAAGGACTCAGCAGAGCAGGACGCGGGGGAAGGGCAGGCGAGGGCTCTGCAGATGAAGATGAGAAGTTTAAAAACGAAACAGAAGGCGGCAGGTGGAGGGGACAGGCTGGCGGAGAGCCCTGATGACGAGGCGGAGGGAGGGGGTCAGCGAGAAGCTGGGCTCTTCAAGCACGAAGAGAGGAAAAACAGGCCCCGGCAATTTCCTGCAGAAATACCTGTGGGGATAACGGGCACTTTTTTTTGTTTCTTACTCCTGAGCAAAATCGTCAAGCCCAACTACTTTTCTCATCGAAAATTTGTTCCGGAGATTTCCTCCGGCCCGTGAGAGGCGATCCAACTCTCCCCACGACGCGCACTCGTCTCCAGGGGCTGGAGCCGACCACGACGCCTGCGAGCGGGTCAGGGGCGCCACAGGACAGCACGGATGGCACAGTATCGATTTCGTTCCTTTTCAACTCGTTTTAATCCACCGCTATCATCTCATTACAGGACATTCCTCTCCTTGCGGCAAGCAGACGGGCGCAGCCACAGGAGAGAAGAGCAGGCCTCGGGCCGAGCTCCCCTCCTCCCAAGGCTCCCGGCACAGCTCTGACGTCACCGCCCCACGGGCTGAACCGCAGCCCCAGTCCCCTGCCGTGACATTCCCGACATTCCCGAACAGAAGGCCAGGGTACGAAACACCAGGACGAACACAGGGTGTGTGGGGTTCCCCCCACCCCCTGCTAAGGCTGAAGCTTAGAAAAAACAGACAAAATCCAGAGAAAGTGAATCCACCTCGGTGCTTGTTGGCTGCATGGACGAGGCCCCCCACTGCCCGGCTCCATCAGCCCGGCCAGCCTCCCGCCGCCCCTGACAACCCTCCTCACTGTGTTTTGGACTCGCCAGGCCACATGGCTCACGACTCTGGGCCTTTCTTTGCTCATGCCCCGCCCTCAGCCTGAGATGCCCTCTCGTCTCCTCTCACAGACAGCTACTCATTCTTCAGATTCAGGGGTTCCCTCCTCAGGGAAGCCCTCAAGACACCCTGCAGCAGAGCGGGCTGCTTCCTCCTTAGGTGCCTGCTGCCCTTGTCCTCTCCTGGGCTCCCGCGCTGTGGCTGGCCAGACCGCATGCACCTCCGTGGCCTGTCCATCTCTGTGGTCCAGGGCCTGGCGCAGCGCCTGCCCCGGGCGGGTCTGTGGGATGCGTGGATGGACTGCGGTGCCCCCTCCCCCCTCCAACTCCGCCCTGTGTCGCAGAGCGTCCCCCTTTACGGGGACGGCCTGGCATCCGGGCCTCTGATCTTAGGATGAAAGGCCCAGGGCCGCTCTTCAGAAGATAAAGCATTCATCTTTTCTTCCCGCTTTTCTTGGGCCGCGGGAGCTCTGGAAATCCCGTCATATCAATCTCTTCCAGACCCCGAATTCCTCTCAGAAAGACTCCAGGTTACCCACATGAAGGCTCTGAGGTCACTTTGTCTTTTGAGGGGTTGTTTTTAATCTTTAGAGCCACGAGGGGCTCCTGACACACACTTTGAAGTTCCCTTTCACTTGTGCCTGCCAGGGAGCGGGCACCATTTTTTAGATGTGAAGGTCTCTGCCTCGGAGGGGCGAGTCTGGGGGCCTCAGCTAGGACCAGCACAGGTACGCCACGTGCCGTCCACACTCACGTTCCCAACGCGAGGCTTTAGCGCCAGGGGCTCCCGGCGCTGCGCCACTCTCCCTACTGTCCGAGTGCTCGCCCCCTGGGCCTCCTGGGCCCTGCTGGCTCACACTTTGTTTAGAGTCTGAAAATGACTTGTCCCCCTTGTTCCATGCCGCATGGTTTACTGAGGATGTACTCACATTCATTCATTCCTTTCATTCTCAGAACGACTCTACTGCCCTACAGCGGGGACCGTAGCCAACGCTAGCTACTGTGTGTTGGCTCGGTGCCAGGCGCTGGGCTGGGGATGTCACGTGTAGGAGGTTCTGCCATAGCCCTTGGAGGTGGCACTCTCATCGCTCTGTGGCACGGGCCAGGAACCTGCGCCGGGGGAGCAGGAGCAGCTCATGGTGGGTCTCAGAGCTGCCCAGTGGCAGGGCCGATCTCTGCCAGCACAGGCTGCCCCTCCTCTCCTGTGTCACCTGCTGTGCTCCCCCCCTCGGTCATTCTTCCTCAAGGCTGACGCAGCGGCTTTGGCATCAGACAGATTTGGCTCTGGGTCCTACGAACTTAGCTGGATTTCAGCACACCGCTGCATGTCTGTAAGCCTCAGCCTCCTCATCCATCAAGTGGAGAAAATAATGGTCCCCCCTCCCCATAGCACTGCTGTAAAAAACCAAACGAAACTGTGCTCACAGAAATGAGGCTGTGCAATGTCTGACACGGAGCACGTGCTCTATGGGTGTGCCTGTGCCAGGAAGAGAGAGGGAGAGAGAGAGGAAGAGAGGGGGAGAGAGAGAGATCTGTATCATCATTACTGTCTCCAGGCTTTACACTTTCCACTGGAATTTGACCTTCACCGTTACTATTTTTGTTCAACAAATGTCAGCACCATGATCCTCTATAAACTGCCTCTCCTTGAACTCTGATCCAGCTTTTTAGGTCAGTAAATCTCAAAACAAATCACAGATGAATTTCCTATTAAGTGCTGGGCACCGCCAGGTGAGAGGACCAGGAGACGTGTGAGGCCCCTCCTTGCTCCCAGAAAGTTCACGGTCTGCGGATGAAAAGACGTCTAATGATTTTGAAATCAAATAGTAAGTACTACAAGAGCACAGAACATGGGCATCTTCTGAGGCTGAGAGAAGTCAGGGGAGGCTTCTGGGAGACTTCCTCCTGAGCAGGACATTGGCGGAAGACAAGGAGTCAGCTGGGCCAAGAGAGAGTCCAGAGAGTGTTCTGTGTCGAAGGAAGAGCCGCCACAGTGCTGGGTCGGCAGCTATAATGTAGTCGGTGTTACAGCCAGGATTATTGGAGGTGAGAGATGGTGGAAGATTAGGTTGGCAAGGAGGCAACCCCTGGTCCTGGAGGATCTTGCATATCCTATGGCGTTGGGGTTGGATCGTACTGGAGAGGCCAATAACCCTCACACTTTGGTGTGCTTAAGAAATCACCCAAAGAGCTTGTTAAAATGCATGTCTCTGGCCGCAAGCCCAGAGACGTTGGTGTTACTGAATACACCAGCCAGGTGCTTTCAAGGGGGGTGCTCCGGGAACCTCCATCCTGAAGTGCTGCAGGAGACGGTTGAGAGCCAGGGAAGAGGCGGTGGGGAGGGCCGGGAGACACGTGGTGTCTGTGATTTAGAAACACCAAGAATTCTGTTTCAGAGCCGCCTCTCAGTCAGCCCCTCCCTGGCAACGGCTACTGCTTCCAGACAATTTGGTGCTATTTCTTTATAGTTATGATAGAGCATCTTAAAGACTTTTATTCAGTTTTATGTACATACACAGTATATATTTTCCACACTGGTATAAAATGACTTATTTTGTCTCATTTGGACAAAAAAAAAATCTTTAGCCTACTCGAGACAACCTCTGTGATTTTAAGAGAGAGGAACACACACTCTCAGAGGATTTCAGCTACCGAAACGCAGCCTACAAGCATGAAGTGAGCCCCAAAGACTCCAGAACCGCAGAGCATTTCCGTAAAACGCATGCATTTTATTTTAGGAGAGCCAGGGGCATTTATAGCTTCTCTCCTGGCCGAGGGGTGCACGAGGTCCGTCCAGAAACTATCCAGCCACACACTATGAAAAATAGAGACGTTTATTGAAGAAGATACAAGATACAGGAAACATTGTGCACGGCACAATGACGCCTCAGTCCCCTTCAAAGTAGGCACCTTGGGACCTCACACAGTTCTTCCAATCACCATCAGCTGCCTCGTTGTATTTTTCTGAATCTCACTGACAGTCTGACATCTTTTCCCTTTCAAAGCTGATTTTCGTTTTGGGAAAAGCCAGAAGTCTCAGGGTGCCAAATCTGGGCTGTAGGGGACGCTGAGTCATCTGGGTGATTTGATGTTTTGCAAAAACTCTGCATGAAACATGATGCATGAGTGGGTGTGTTGTCATGATGAAGGCAAGCTACCCATCACCAGGTGCCCGTGGCTGTGGCCTTTGGAATCATCTAAATAGTTTCCACAGGGGAATGTTCAAGCTTAATGCAAACTCTGATGCCTGTTGGTCTAGTGGTTCAATCACTTTGAATGTGACGGCCACACAGTGCACATGCTCACTCAAGGGTGTCTACCACCCCTACTGACTGGTACAGTGAAGCCATCATTGTTCACGCGTGTGCATTCCAGCCCACTCTCCTTGGCTGCCAGGTTATATCAATGGCGTGCAAACCGTTCTCATTATATTCATAATGGCTGGACTTTTCCTGGACAGACCTCGTATATGAAAATGTGGTGGGGAGGGGCAGAGAGAACATCAAAACAGACACCAGTGTTACAGAGCGGAGCCCTGCATGGGGATGGGGATATTAGCTCATTCATTTGTCCCTTAAATGGGAATTAGTGCTCACGCTGTGCTGGGCCATGTGCTCAGGGTCGGGAACGCAGGCAAGGCCTTCGGGGCAGCCGCCCCTCAGAACACAGCCGACGAGCGGAAGGAAGCCAAGGGGCGAGGGACAGGGGGCAGGAGGCAGGTTCCGAGGACCCGCACTCTGCCCCACTGAGGCTGCGCGGCCTCCCCAGGCCACTCTGCTCCTTGGAGCGTTTGCAGAACGAGGCCTGTGTGTTGTGGGGCCAACCATGCAACAGTGGTGACTGGGGTCGAGTGGAGAGAGAAAGGTGCTCAGTTCCTCGAGGCACCTGGCCTCCAGGAGTTCTTTCACTCAAAGGGTTTGAGGGGCTCCTAGCCAGCGTAACTAGGAGTAATACCCAGGGGAAATACAGATATTCCTGTTTACACGATTACTTAAACCATGTTCCACATCTTAACGCATGTCACTCAATAAAGAAGTTTATGGCCGGTGATAAATTAAACTCAATCCCATATCCATCAGCACCGGAGAAGGCTGACCTGGGAGGTCACCCGCGACCAGGGAGGAAATGACTCGCCCAGAGCCAGCCAGCCGTCTGGTATTGGCAGAATCCCGGGCCAAGGGTCGGGAAACCAGTGGTCCTAATTCCCGGATTGCTGCTGTTGCAGGGGCCTCATGGGCTGCAGGGGCACCAAGACGCTGAGGGCTCCGCTGCGGGGGCCCCAGGGCATTTACCCCTGTGAGGACACAGCCTGGAAGCAGCAGAGGATGGAGAGGACAGGCATGTCGGGCAGAAACGGGGCTCTGCCTGTGGCTCCCCAGGTGGACTCCAGCAAGCAAGCAAGCCACCTTTTTTTGCCTCGGGTGCCTCATGGGTGAGTGTGAATGAACACCAACTCCCCAGTGCACAGGGTGGCCTGGGGGTCAAAGGCGATGTGTGCACGTGAGCGGCCAGCACGGCGTCGCGTGCAGAGTGGACTCCGGGGTCAGCAGACCTGGGTTTGAATGCGGGTTCTGCCACGCACAGTCCATGGTGCTGGCGGTCCCTGCACCTCTCTGTGCTCTGACCTCCGCATCTCTAAGGCGGAGCTGAGACACCGCCCGCACCTCAGAGGGCAGTTTGGAGGAAAAATGGTTAAAGCAAAGTCCTCGCACAGCACTCGGGCAGGGCAGCTCAGCCAGTGGGCTGGAACCCATCTAATTACTCGTTTCACTTCATTCTCCCATTAATTGGTAACATGGCAAGGTTCAGAGACCTAATGATTAGTTATTAGCCTTCCCTGTTCCGTGAGGCCAGCTATCTACCCACTCCACCTGGCTCGGCCACTCACCAGGAAACTGACTGAGTGGCAGCTGCCACGGTCGTCAAGCACTGAGAGCTCTCGGGAATGATCTAATGCACTCAGGGCAGAGAGCTCATGCTAATGGCCACGGGCCGCCCCGCGTCCTCGGAGCACCGTGTGGGCATGCAAACCTCTCCCAGACAGAAGGCAGGAGGAGGCGGAGCAGCTGAGAGGTGAACATCAGCGGCTCTATCCCCAGACAAGTTTTGTGAGGGGGAGTAATGTGTTCTCGAGGTTCATCCTCCCCCACTGCCTCCTCACCCTTGTCTTTCCAGCCTGGAATACTCGATCCCCGTTCCAGAGAGAACCAAAATGCCCAGGAACTAGAAATAATTGGGTGATTGTTGGAAATACACCTCAAGACACTTCAGAGGACCCTCCCATCAAACCAGACACCTCACTCACCCCATTTTCCTGAGGGTGCCACAGGCCCCCTTGCACTCTCAGCAAAGAAATTTGGATGCCAACTCCGCGGGATTCCTCTCTCACCGCCCTCCTTTACAGCTTTTCTCAATGACGTCAGCACACTCGGAGGGCCCCTCATTCTACATTTCCTACAGCACACATCCTGCCTCCTGCCTGTTGGGCTTTGGGGTCCAGTGGGCTGTGTGTTCTATTGTCTCCATTACGAGTCCTTGAGAGCTGACCTTCATACACTGTCCTCATCTGCCTCTACCCTGCCCCAGGACCTAGCAAGGATGCTGGTGCAAGGTGAGCATCCTACATACACACACACACACATATGGGTACCTAAATAAACATAGAGACACGCATGTGCATACATGTATATATTGCAAAGTGCGTATCAGTCGGTACTGCTCCTGATGTTTCACAGATTTAATACTTGGTTTCCAAGGACACTGTCCCCTTCTCTGGAAACATGAGCTCGATTCTCCTGTAGCCGCAGCCCAGCTTGGTAGCAAGCACAGCCCGGGCACATGCCGGGCGGGCTCTCAGGATGCATTTGGATCACAGTTTCGGGGCAGGATGAGCTTTAGGAACACCCTTCAACTCATAAATGGGGACAGAGGCCTGCCCGGGATCATCCGCAGCCAGGGGAAGCTCCGCCCCCAGACCTGCTCACCCACAGCACAGATCGCCTGAGCTATTACAAAGGCTTTCTCCAATAGTTCAAAAAGAAAATCTCATCAAACCTCTCATAGCAGTATGGCAGACTGATAGATAAGAGATAACTGACTCTTTTTTGCAAAGGAAAATTGAATAATAAGGCTAATTCCCACTGATCCTGAGGATAAGTGAGGTCGGAGTTTGTACTTCAAGGGGATGGGGCTCACAGAAAAGACGATGTCCCATTAAAATGGGCAGTTTGGCAGATACCAGAAATAGGCACCCACTGCAGGGACTTCTGACTACGAGAGAGAGGAAAATCGGCTTCATTAATGACAAATGCGGATGCTTTTCTTCCTGAACTGAAGAAAAACCCCGCAGGGTAAATTACACCGCAGCCTGTAAAGTGGTATACGAGGACCCTCTAAAAAATGGATGGACTCTCAAGGAAAAGACTCATCAGCCGGCACCCTTGGCATTGAAAATGTCGGTTAATTTCTCATCTCTTGTGTCAGACAGGTGGTGATTAATACAATACAACAGAGAGCAGAGGAGGTGGTGCTTGTAACAGAGGCAAAAGGGGGAAATGATAAAGGAGGGACAGAACAGGAGTTCAAGTCCGGAGGTGGAGAGAAAGAACAGGTGTCCTTCGAGGTGGAGCCCACGGAAGGGAGGGAACGAGAATGGACACGCGGGATACAGGGGAAGAGAAGGCTTTCCTGAGCTGGGCCGGTCAGAGAGAGCAGAGGGCGATGAGAGATGGTGGAGGATGGGGGAGCATGCGCACTTCAGGGAGGAAGAGCCGCACGTGCAAAGGCCCTGAGGCAGAGGGGAGACAGGCTGGAGGGATTTGCAGATGTTAAGACAGGTCCAAGCCTGTAGAGGATTTTTGTGAGTTTACTAAAGCCAACTTGACAATTGCCAGGAAGCAAAACCTCAACGGATTGAGAAAATGATCCAGGGAATGGCAGTTTTGTAGCTTATTTTATACATTAGAATAAAAGGAGGAGACAGAAGGAGGGTGACAGGAAATCCATGGGTGGTAGAATAAGGGGGTGGGAGAAAGCAAAGTGGGGAGATATCTGGAACCGGGTTACAAAAGCAAAATGGAGAGGCAGCTCCCTGTTTTACAGGGGTGGGTACAGGACAGTTAACAGAACATTTCCAGCACACGGAGACGGTAGGTACTCAGGGAACAAGACAGGAACGAGGGGCCCAGTGGTCTCCTGCTCTGGTGGGAGACGTGCCCTGAGGGGTCTGGCAAAGAGGGCTATTCTGACGTTCCAAAGGTGTGTTACCTCAGATGCAAAAAGACAGTAAGACGGGCTCACGCAAGGCAAAGAGGATGTGACTACGGACTCACTTCTGGTTAGGAATTGTTCTGTTCGGACCATCCTAGGTGGGTACTTTGGCCTTTGGGTGTGAAAGGCCACCGTGCAGCCCTCCCCCCCGCCCCCGGCTTGTCCAGTTTCACATGTCACCCCCTTTCATCCACAGACTGATGGAGTGATGCGAAGAAGGCAGTTTTGGGGGGAGTTTGGGACTATTGGGGAGTGGAAGACAGATTGAGAGTCTGGATCAGTGGTCCTCAAACTTTTTGGTCTCAGGAGTCCCTTAGACTCTTAGAATCTACCAATTTAATAAAAACTAAAGTGGACAGCTGTTAAAAAAATTCATTTAAAATGCCAGTCATTCATTCATTGTCTGTTAATTGTAAGTAACATTTTTGTGAGGATATTTTTCCAAAACAGCAGATAAAATGGTGAAAAGAGGAACACTGTTTTTATATTTTTGCAAGTTGCTTTAACCCCTGGCTCAATGCAAGACGGTTGGAGTCTCCCGCCTGTTTCTACACGCAGTCGGCCATGACTTGTTTGGCGTTGAAGTGGATGAGGAAAACCCGATGTGTAACAAATCTCGTCAAATAGTGCTTTTTTAAAGGTCGGTCCCAGTGTGGACGCTGAAGCCGAATTAATAAACTTTCTGCACTCTGTTAGGAGAATTCGTTGGTCTGTCTTTCACTTTGAGTGGATCTTTAACCTATGCAGAATATTACAGCATCATGTACTGGACACATAGCAAACTTGTGTGTTTTTTTAAGTTTATTTTTTATTTTTTAAAGGGTTTCATTTATTTATTTTTTTAGAAAGGGAAGTGGGAGAGAAAAAGAGAGAGAGAGAAACATCAATGTGCGGTTGCTGGGGGGCTGTGGCCTGCAACCCGGGCATGTGCCCTGACTGGGAATCGAACCTGCAATGCTTTGGTTCGCAGCCCATGCTCAATCCACTGAGCTATGCCAGCCAGGGCACAAACCTGGTTTATGCAGATCTTCCCAATGTCGTGTGATTCATTATATAGTACTGCAAATTACATTCATTAATATCACCACAGAGCTCAGGAAAAAAATCTTTACTGCAAAGCTGTTAAGCTTTCAGTGATACATATAGTTCTTTTCAAATTCAAATTTTTGCTTAAAAGTTCCCATTTTATCACTGGCTGGTTTCCTTGGAAAGGAGCTCCCTTTTTTTCACTTTGGAGACAATGTCTGTCCAATGCCCGCATCTGAACAAGTAAAAGGAACTGCTAGCGTGGCCCGAGACCCGAATAGCCACACGGGGGCTCCGTGGGGCGGGCTCCACGCCTCAGCGGGCAGGAGGGGGGCTTCAGCTCATGCTGGCCGTTTTGTCAGGCGGAGTATTCAGAAGAAGTGCACTCAGGGGCTGAGGCTTAATGGAGTTAGTAATTGGCATTGTTTCTTCAAGCACTGTCTTAAGTGAATGTGGTGTTTTGTTTGTTTTAAACTGGCAGTGAAGAGCACGAGTGACTACTAGTACGGTACTCTAGCAGAGCCAGCGACTGTACTCACAACCACACCATCAGTGCAAAACTCGACACCAGGAAGAGGCAGCTAACGCCTCAGCATCACTGTGATGGCAACGGTTCTGACTCTCCGGTACCCTGAGAAGACGCTGGCCTGTCCCCTGGAGAGCCCGGTGTCCGAGGACCTCACTTTGAGAACCGCTGGTCTAGACAAGGTCGTGCAGAGCCTTTTTAGGCATTTGACATGGTTTTACCTTTAGCCTGCGAGGAAGCAAAAAACCAGTTCCATTTGAGTTTTGAAAAGATCAGTCTGGCTGATGGGAGGAAAGTAAAAAGGACGGAGAAAGGAGCAGTTGTGGAGACAAGAAGCTCTGAGACTCTTAGAGCCATCCAACCTGGAGATGCTGGTGGCCCAGACCAAGGTGGTGTCAGGGAAGGTGGAGGGAATGACAGAGCCCAGAGATCATCGGAGGGCAATCCAGGAGGCTCATCTCCCTTCATAACCGGAACCGAAAACCAGCTCACGCCCATGGATTCCAGCAGCAGCACAAGTCAAAGTTTATCCAGTCTCTCAAAGGACAGTTTCCCATCCGAGGGCTTGAATGGCCACACGAGAATACTGGAGTATGTGTTTGACTGCCGGTCATAAATCCTATTTCTAAATTACAGTAAATTACATGCTCACGGGAACCTACAGCCTGGTCCCTTGCCCACCCTTTTGATTTCTCCATTTCTAACCCCTGCCTGCCCTCCCCCCACCCCCAGCTGTGGTGCTCTAACCACATGACCTATGACCTCCTCTCTTTCACTAGCAGTCCTCTCTTTCCTGACTATCCCTCCCTTTCATGCACCCGAGCTACCCCCACCACCCCGTCACCCACCCCCCGAGAGGCAAGGTGCTTCATCTCACTGTCCGCAGGGTCAGGGCTGGTTCAGATCCCCTCACATGTGCCTGGACTGCTGTGGCGTTCTCCCAGCTGGCCTCCTGTCAGACTGGCAGCTGCCTTTTTTCTCCCTGGCCTCCCTCCGGGCCCACCTCAAACGTCGCCTCCTCTGGAGAGTGCTTCCCCACCCACAGGCCGAGGGAGTTGCTTTCTCCTCCGAGCTCTGACAGCACCCGGCGCTATCACCATTTATCACCTGGAGACTCTCTGGACACCCTGAGTCAGTGCATGGTTCCGAAAAGGCTCCACAAAACATTTGCTGATCTGTCTCTTTTTTTTCCTGTTTCATAGAAACTGGAAATACAATTTTAATTACACTAACTTCTTAGAACATAATTCAACCCTAATTAAACAAAGAGGTCTTTATTCACCACTGAACCCTGCCATGCTGGCGCAGGGTAACAGAAAACCGGAAGAACCTCAGCTCTCCCACGCCCCGGGAGTGGGCTGTGTTTGGGAGCCAATGAATTTCACGATGTGGAAAATCAACGCGTCGAAGGTTCAGCCACTTGCATCCCTCTCCCCATGCACACAACGCAGCTGTGCTGAGCCTGCCGTCGTCTCACTGGTGTGTGCGGCAGGGTGCTTGTGGAAGGGGGACCGCACCCTTGCTAAACACCCTGGCTTACTCCCTACCTTCTGAAGTTATGGTTAATTTTAAGAAACTTTCAAGTCAAGCCACACCCACCATGCGAGTGAGCACTGACTACAGGCACACGCCTTTGCCCTGGCTTCTACGAGAACGGGAGGTGGGAGCACAGTCTCCCTCTGCCCTCTTCTCGTGCTCCATCTGCATGCTCCCTCTCGGGTCTCACCACGGCCTCAGCTACCTCCGATGCACTGACGGCTGTGAAGCCAATAATGACAATGACAAAGTGATGGCAACAGGCAGCATTTATTGAGCACCTGACAACGTGCCAGGTGCCCCACTAATTTCTCCTGTGTGTGCCTCTCACATAATTCGATCTCTAGTGTAGGTGCTGATGCCCTCATTTTAAGCACAGAGGAAACCGAGGCTGAGGGAGGGTAAGCATCCTGTCCTTCCTGGTCCCTCCACGGGTGGGCGGCAGAGCTGGGGTGTGCACCTGTGCGTTCTGGCTTCACCGCCCTGCGGCCCTGTCTCTCGTCTCACCTTTACGACCGCCGTTAGACATCTTCCTCCCGGAAGTCCCCCAGGGGACTCAAAGTCGACCTGTCCCAACCTGGACCTTGTTCTTCCCCTGAAATCTTTACTCCCTACCGCGTTCCTGACCTAAACTCATTGTTTCACTCTCGGCCTCATGGTGAGCGAGCTCTCCAGCTTCTTCATGCCGCCGCAGACCCCCAGGAAGCCCGGCCCGCTGCGGCGAGCCAAGGCTGGTCTCTCCAGTGGACCCCTTCTCTTCAGCCCCACCACCCAATGCCTCGGCTCAGAACGCTCATTTCCCATCTGCCAAGCGGCCTTCCAGTTCTCGCCGTTCCGGTCCGAACTTGGGACCCCAACCTCCAAGTATCTGGCCTCTCTTTTGCCAGAACATAGTGTATGCTTTCAAACTTCGCACATGCAGTTCCTCTGATACCTTCCCTTGTCTGCCCGATGGGCCTCTCTCACTCTGCAAGACTCAGTCTAACACCCCCTCGTTCAAGAAGGTGCATCTAAGTACTCTGAGCGCGCGAGCTGTTCCGTGTTGTCGTATCCTTTCAGAGCTGTATTACAGAACTTAGGGTGGTGCACACTATGCCATTGGCATTGGCAATGCCTGAAGGTCATGGCATTCATACAGCAGTGTGAATGAAAACAAAAATCCTGACCACAAGACTGTCGCCAGGTTGAAATGAGGTGACATATGTAGAACACCTTGCACGACCCTGATTCACCCCTTCCATGAGGCAGGGATGAATTAGTAAGTCACTTAACTGGTGAATGAGTCTAGCTCATCAGTGAACGATTCGTTTATTTCTGCACAATAACTGGTGATCGACTTAAGGATTCACAAAGGCCTCTCATGAGTGTCCCTCATGACTGCCTAGGGCCAACGGTACTCAAATTATTTGTGCACCTTCTCCCTTCTCAAACATCGGGGCTGAGCAGCCCAGCTTTGCTCTTAGGAATACAGACCACAACAGATGCTCAGCTGAGGCTTTGCTGAGTTAATAAATGGAATAAGACCTACGTGGGTTGATTCCACGTCCCCCAAACACTTAACTCACTTACTTGTTATACACAAATTATTTTACCAGGAGGGAAAATTCTTTTCCTTAACAATGGAAAAAAATGTACACCTCAGCAAAATGACAAATTTTACAGATCTTCACACTGCTTAAGAATAATGACAATAGTAAGTGTTGAACCTACGAACGCCCGGAAGCCAGGTTTGTATTGATTTGTGGAAGCACCTGTCTCCCCTGGATGTACAGAGAGTGGCTCAGAGAAGGGATCGTGTCTCACTGTCCCCGTCGCTGCCCGCTGGCACCACAGCACTTTCCCTCTACCTCTTCCCTCCCGGTGCACTGATTTAATGTCTGCCCCTCCTTTGGAACGCGAGCTCCAGGACAGCAGACTCCATGGGCCCACGGACTCCTGCCCCACAGCCCCTCCCCTAGAAGAGCGTCTGGCACGCAGGAGTTGCTCAGAAAGCGTCTGTGGAATAAACGAATGACGGATCCCACAAGCCCGCCCATCTTGTTTTCCACGTCTGATCCAAGACTAAAAATCTAGCCTCATGAAAAGGTAAACAGCTAACAGTGAGAGTTAAAAAAAAGGTAATGTGATGTTTTAAAAATTCCCAATCAAAAGTCATTCTATGCCATTGCCATTGCCATTATCCCTGAAGGAGAAATGAATAGGACCAGATTATCAAAATGATAAATCGGGCCAAGGAAGGCTGGTTGCACCACCAACAATCACTGAAGACCTGGGTCCTTGCCCCTGATGTAATTGTATATTTTGGGACTTTACTGCTACAGTAAACCGGGAAATATTGAGCTTGCTCCTTTAAGTGAACTCAGGTGGAACGACAATTGTCCAGGGGAAGTATTAGCGACATTTTAACTATATCCCTGCTCTTTTTTTTTAGCTATATTTAAAAATTATTTTCATTATTTTCCAGATGCTATTTAACTAAAATACAAATTTCTATCTTACAAAATACGGTCAGTTAACCAGAGGCAAGTGGATACAATAAGCACATTACAGAGAAGAGACTGTAGCAAAGAACATGGCCGCGGGCCCAGCCTAGACCTGGGCTTGACCCCTACCGCGGTGTGGCCTGGGGCAGTGACCAGATTTCTTCCTCTGAAAGCTAGGGTTTGCAAAGACCTTGTGAGAATTCAATGAGACAGTAATATCTGCAAAGCACCCAGCGCTGCCCCTGGCACCACACATAATAATAGTAACATGCAGCAGAAACCACCGCCACCTCTGAAAAATGTGGCGGCAGCAAAAAACCGGATGTGCTTGTTTTCAGGGTGAAAAAAAATTACCATCAGGGTTTCTTCATCGAATACACTAGTAATTTTAGCAGCGCAGCCTGGAGGCCTGCAGTTCAACAAGCAACTCATTAGAAGCTGGCGCTCCCCACACTCGGGGTGACACCTGCTTCCAAGTGCACACGCAGAGGGGAGTCGGGGGCAAGGACAGTCGCTGGCCAGCTCTGTCCGGAAAGTGCAGCTGAAAACAAACCCCAGATGATCGCTTCTGATCAAAAAATCTCTGAGAAATCCTCAGGTCAATCATATGAACAAAGGAGGTCTTCTGAGGTCCCGTCGGTCTCACGCCACCTGGCATCAGACCACCCCTGCCAGTGTAGGCCGTGAAAATAGCGAAGGCAATGACTGGAGGTGAATCGTGTTGTGCAAACGGGAGAGAGGGCCCACAGGGGTGGGGTGGAGGGCTGCCCTGAAGGATGAGATCTGTGTGGGCTGTTCAATGGACCAATGAGGACGAACGACTCTCTGGCCCACCCAGAGATCACGTCACTGCTCTCGCTTCCCCTAAACTGTCAGCAGGGTGCCTCCCTCTGCCCGCAGGCGGATCCAAGGCTCCTTGGCTTGGCATTCAAGGCCCTTTACAAGCTGAGCACCGCCAAACCCTCTGCCTTACCCCTGCTGCTCCCCACACCCACCACCTCCCACCCACTCAAAACCACTTCCCATTTTTTCAAACTCGCCCCGACCTTCGTGTTTCCATTTAGGATGGTATGGGAGAGAAAGGTGTTTTGAAAGCCAAGGTCTGAGTCCTCTGAAGGAAGGAGTCCACAGTGAGCACCACAAACAAGTTCCGTCACAGGAATTCTCCTCCCTGTGGAACTTCTGGAACCCACAAAACATTCCCACTTACCGGCTTCCCCAGAAATTCTGCTTTAACTGCTCTGAGGTGGGGCCCAGGCTCGCGTGAAGTTCTCCAGTCAAGCTCGGAAATCACTGTCTTAGGTGTTTGCCAAACGGCCCACCCAGCCTGCTGCCTTCATCATGTCACCTGCTGGGCCCCTGCAGCACTTGACCTTGGGACCCCTGACCTCTGCCGCCTTACTGATTCCTCACCATCACTCTTGGAGTAGTCATCGCACCTCGGTTTATATGTGAAGATACCATCCTGGCCCAGGTGGCCCAGCTCTCCGGGGGTGCAGGGGAGTGAGGACTAATGCCAGGGCTGCTCAGGCCCGAGGGCCAGGCTGTGTCCTCCCCACCCTGCTCTGCTGCCCCTGCAGGGGGAGCTACAGCTGCCCATCGAGTCTTTCCAGCTGGCTGTTAAAATTCCTATTCCTCATAGCTTGAAATCAGTTGTTGTAGAAATATTTACACCATGGATATAGGCACACTCTACAAATCAGGGGTTTGGGGCTTTGATTGCTTGTTTTAATACTTTATTTATTCATTTCTAGAGAGTAGGGGGGGGAGGGAGGGAGAAAGAAAGAGAGGAAGAGAAACATCCATCAATTGCCTCTCACACACCCCCAACCGGGGCCCTGGCCCACAGCCCAGGCATGTGCCCCGACTGGGAATCGAACCGATGACCTTTTGGTTCGCAGTCTGGAGCTCAACCCACTGAGCCACACCAGCCAGGGCTATTTGTTTTGTTTTTCAAAGTCAGTTTACCAACACACGTCTTAACCCCAAGGCACCAAGAAAAACGAAAAAAAAGTCAAATTCTGTTCTTCAATTTCAGAAAGCAGGTGTGTAATGCATTTAGCAAGATTTCAACTCCAAACAGTTAACATGGAAGGAGTCTTGGGGTCTGAGGAGAGACTCCTCAAGTCTGTAGAAAATGCACGTCTGTGCTTGTGACTCAGATGCCACACAGGTACGGGGCACTCTGTGTGCCGCTGTGTGCTGGCCACGCCTGACTCAGAGCCACCCTGCGGCGGCGGGAACGGAGAGCGGAGCTGCGGAACGAGGCGCGTCGAGGTGCTCCCTGTTTCCACCACCCGGAGCGTAATAGAAAATATTCACTGAAACCAGCTGCCGTGTGGCCCTGTCTCTGCCTTCGCCCCCTGGAAATGTCGAGTTCCAATACTGAAACCCAGATCAGAGCCCCCTATTAAGGAACGACAGGAGAGACTAACGGAAGTGACCCGCCCTCTGCGACCTCGGGGTACCAGCGGAGCTCCGAGCCGCACGCCTCCCCCGCAGAATGGCTCCTGCCGCCACTCGGCCCCATAGCTATTAGAGCCTAGGGAAGTGGGCACGGTGCTTTCAAAGGAAGGAGACTGTAAAGGGACAAAGGGAACCACTGTTCGCTGGGTGAACAACCAGCGAACACGCCTGGGTTTACAACCAGGCATGAGCTACACGCCTCCACATACAGCTCCAGCACTGATGTTTATGGAACAACTATTACACGTCCAGCCCTATCCCAGGCCCTCGGGTCCATTACCTCACTTCATCCCCTCGAGAGCCTTGTGAGGCGGCTGCCATCACCCCCACATCACAGGTGTGGAAACTGCGGCTGAGATACCAGCCAGATGTCGGCAATACCAGTTGCCAAGGAAAGAGCCGTTCTGCTGGCTCCTACCAAACGTCAGTGACACGGAAGCTGCAATGACACACACGGGCCTCCTCCCGGCTTCGAGAAGTCTGCCACCAGGGCTCCTCGCAAGGAAGAGACCAGGGCACCAGAGGAGACCAGACCCACGCCCGCTCCCAACCCCGACTCTGCCCCAGTCAGTGGGCATACGCCGCACAGGTGAAACACAGATACTAAAACCTCCTCGGGCTGTGGCTCAAACCAGCCAGGAAAGTAGAGACGTTCTACCACTGTGATGTTGCGGATGATGGCAGAGAAGGCCCGAGAGGACGCAGACAGAACCCACCACCCTCGCCCTGCCCCCGTTTCTCTCATCAGCGCCTCTTCTGGGGGCCAGCGCTAGCAAATGGAGACCAGAGCAAAGATTTCCTGCAGACAAACAGCTGGTCGAGCAAGTGCTGGGGCTCAGCCCCGGGGAAACGTCGGACGGCCTGTGCAGCAGCTCGGCCCAGAGACGGGCACTGTTCCACTCCTTGATTACGAGCACCAGTCCGCCAATTTGAGAGATGCTGGAGATGAACGTGGGCGGAGAATGAATACAAAGCCTCAGAATGTCACCCATATGAAGCACCTAGATTATGACAGCATCAAAAAAAAAAAAAAAAAAAACAGCCTGTTGGATCAGAACTATTTTTAGAAGCACAATCCTGTTTCTCTTCCTCAATCTAATTAGCGTTTGTGACCGGGACAGGAATGTTCTGCACGCAGCAGAGAAGCAAATCGTTCTGGTTGGAAGCAAGGAGCCAGGTGGTGAGAGACTGTCAAACACACGTTCAGTGAGACACACACACTCCAGCTGATGAGCACAACTTCCAATTAAGCCACCCGCAAAGATCTGTCACCGGCTACCTGGTGGTGTAAAAGCAACTGGCAAAATCTGCAGAGGCTAAGGGCTTTCAAAGAACGAAGGCCTTTTAAAAAAATTTTTAAATGTCTCTCTTTTCCAAGGGAATATATAAATCACATGCACTTAGGGAATCACATTTCCTCACCCTAGCCCAGAGACGAGTGGGAGTTTGTCCAAGGTCAAGCTCAGAGGCGGCTGCAGGGCTGACACTCATCCCAGGCCCCGAAGTCCCGCCCAGGCCATCTGCGGCTGTCACAGCTGCCTTCTCGTGGCAAGGCTGTGCTTCCTTCAGCTCCCTGTACCTGCGGCGCGGCAAGGGGGAGTTCTTCAGAATCTACAGAGCCCACTTTTCACCTGAGGCACCAACTGAGCAATGGTTTGACATGAGGGACTGTTTTCACTATGTGCGTGAGCTTCATTCATTTCCTTCAGTCTTGCTAAATAAACTTTATGAAGCTGTTCATTTACGCATATAAATTCCTGTTGGATCGAATATCTTTAAAAATAAAACATGTTTGCCTGGTGGAAAACCGTACCTCTGATGTGTGTTCTTCTGTAAGAATTATGCTATTGATGATAATAATAATAATTACCACTTATTGAGCCCCCTTGTGCTCGGCCCTGTGAGAGGCGCTTTGTATAATCACAGGAAGGGTAATTATAAAATAACTACTACTTATTAAATACTTGTCACGTCTAGTCATTATGCTAGGTATTTAAGTCCTTTAGTTCATTTAATCGTCACAATAATCCTAAGTAGTTATTACTGTGATTCACATTTTACAGACGAAGAAACAGAGACTTGGAAGAGTTCGGTATCTGCCCCACCTGTCGCCATGAGCAAGCGGAAAAGTCAACTATTCAAACCCCCTGGATTCTAGAACCTTTTAAAAAAAAATCCTCACCCAAGGATATGTTTATTGATTTGAGAGAGAGAGAAAGGAAGGGGTGGGGGGAAAGAGAGAAATGTGAGAGAGCAACATCCATGTAAGACAAACATCGATTGGTTGCCCCCGGTACGCACCCCCAAATGGGGATCGAACCCACAGCCTTTGGGTGTAGGGGAATGGCACTCCAGCGGACTGAGCCACCCGGCCGGGGCCGGATCCTAGAAACGTTTCCGTTACACAATGCTCCATTTTCACTTACAAAAAGTACTGGTGCAAGTTCCATTCCCAGCCAGACCATTCGTGGATGTCAGGACAAACGGAATGGTGCTAAGATGACCCGTTCCCTGTAAAAACGTCTCGGACTTGTCCACGTCTCGGAACAGAGCAACGCTGCCACCGACGTCTCTGAAGAAACGTGCTGCTCACGGCATCGGGTCATCAGACACCGCTGACATCGGAAGTGGTTCAGAATAAATACAGTGGAATTTGGGAATGAGACACAATTCGCCTACAGTTCCATTTTAAAACATTCACGCAACGAGGAAGCATTCCCATTTTCAGCAATTAAACAGCTAAAACCTGCAACCCGATGTGTTTACCGACTGTGAACCCTCTGATCCTGCAAGGACCTCAGTTCGAAGCCGCAGCCCCACAAGCTGTCACGTTACGGCAGAAAACCAAACAAATGAGACAGAAATGTTGCTGTTGCCTAGAGAAAAAAATTTTCCCCACCACTTGCTCTGCTGTAGAGAAAGGCTGAGTCGAAATTAAGGATGCATCAAGGACATTGCCTGCAAGCCAGCTGACAGAGGACGCGGGGACGAAAATATCTGCAACATTTTCCCTCATTAGAAGAATTGTTTTATGAGGGTTTGCTTGTGCCTGCGAGGTTAGATTTTACAGTCATTTAATATTTCACTTGTCTTAAGAAGCCCGCACAGAAAGGGGGAAAAGACGCAGATGAATGAAAACATGAAGTTATGAAGTGGCCCTGGTTGGCTTTTTCGGTCCAGCAATCACATGCAGTACAGGCGACGCCTATGAGTGGTTTCACGCAAAACTGGGGCGTCCTGTTCTCTGTGCTATTGCCAAACTGTCTCCTGTAGCCTCCTTCACTGGGGGCACCGGCCGTCTCTTTCGCACAAGGATGAGTCCTGGCAACCCCAGTGAGAGCTCAGTGCCAAACCCCACAGGGCCCGGGGGGCCGAGTCCTCACGTGGTGGGGGACAGACACAAGGACTCAGGTTGTGTTGTGCCTGGACCAGCAGCATCCCTGTCACCTGGGACCCTGTTAGAAACGTGAACCAATCAGAACTCTGGGGGTGGTACGCAGCAGCCTGGGTTTAGCAACCCCTTCCTCCCCCGCCCGTGATTCTGACTCCCCACTGAAGCTGGGGAGCCGCCCATCTACGGCCTGCAGAGCCTCTGCCGTCTCCATCTCCTCAGCTGCAGGTTCTAAGATCCCATCTCCACGGGCTCTGCCTCTATCCATCCCAGGGTCCGGGCCGGCCTCAGCAGGGGTACGTTGGCAGGCGCCTCGGCACCAGTCGGAGAGGGGCTGGGGTGGGCTTGCTGACTCAGACCCAGAGTCTGACACTGGCAGCGCTCACAGGCTGCAGCTCCACCGGACACTCCAGGCTAGATGGCTGAGGCCTGGCCCTGGCCACCCTGTCCCGGACCCCAGCCCCAGCCCCACCCCAAGGGGGGCCTCTTGTGCTCTCAGGTCCCCCCAGACTGTCTGGATAGCCCAGAATCAGGAGGCTCCTCTGCCACTGCCTGGGACTTGGGAGGGCAGCGCCCTGTCCCTGGCGCCCCCCCTCTGCCGGGGACATAAGATCCGGGACCCAGATTATAATTTAGGCTGCCGGCTGGGTCCCACCCTCCCCCGCCCCCTGCTCTCTCCCCATTTCCTGGCTTTGTCCCTTCCTCTCAGCCTGCCACTGAGGCCCTGGAATGGCTCAGGGCCCAGCATACCCAAGATACCTCGGGGCACCACTCAAGAATTTTGCAGAAAATACTGCACATAGACTTGGCAACCAGGCCCTGCCCTGGGCTCTGCACTCGACAGGGTCCTGTCTCAGCCAAGTCTAGAAGCCCTCTCCCCATGGGGTAAGGAGTCCTGGAGGCCAAGGAGACGTGCCCACCTGAGGCCAGTGCCCCATGCCCTCTGGACACCCACTCTGGGCACCTGGGACCCTGTAAGTAAGTGCCCTCCTCAACAGGTAAGTCCATCCTCCCAAGGGTGAATGGTGCTTCTGGTGTGTCCCCCACCCCCACCCCAGGCCTGAGGAGTGGAGCACACTGGGCTTTGGCATGTGAACTGGGGACCATCCCCAGCCTCCACAACAGTGGGTAGAGTCGGGGTAGAGAGAGGAGGAGGGCCTGGCAGGTGCCACAGACATTAGGGGCAGGCCTGATGCAACCTGATGACCACTAAACCAGGTGACAGTTGTCAGGGGCCTAGCAGGACCCCAGAGTGTACCCAGAGGTCTGCTTTGGCCCCTGTTGGACCCTCGCAGACCACCTGCACCATCATCCCTTTGTGCAGATGAGCAAACCGGGCCTCGGAGTGGTTAGCTGGCTGGCCCGAGATCTCAGGACCAGGAACTGACCCCATGTCTGTCCCACCCCAGAGCCAGCGTTCCTTCCCTACATGTGGCCGTGTGGACTTGGCTTGGATGCCTCCAGATACATTGAACTCACTAATCCTTTGACCCAACCCTTAGTATTTCAGGCAAAGTAAGGTGGGTTGTTTTTTTTTTTTTTCCTTTCTTTCCTTGAGCTTAAATCTCTCTGCAAATTTCAGCCACGTTTCCTTGTTCTGCCCACTGGAGCCTGCGCAGAGTTTGAACCCCTCTCCCACACCACCTTTCGAACTAAAAAGGGTGAAGATCCCCCGGAGTCTCCTATCCTCCTTTGCCCTCCCCTCACTAGAGGATGTCCGTGAGGATGGTCCCACTCCCTAATCAGGCCTCTGAGGGCAGATTCCAGGCACTACCCAGCAAAGCGCCTCAAAGAGGTCACAGCGTGCAGAAATATTGGGTTGGCCAAAAAGTTTGGGTCTCTTTTTTCTGTAAAATAAAAGACACAGTTTTCATTTTCACCAATCACTTTATTGATTTGGATACTTTGAGTATGTTGGCTCTCTCCCACGTGATATAACGTTGACTGTTCTCAATTAATGTCTCCATTTGATTGCTGTCGACTTCCACTTGCCTGCCTTCTGTGGAGCACTGTCCAGTGAGAAATCTCCAGCACGAAACTTTGCAAACCACTTTTGACACATTTGATCAGCCACAGCACCTTCTGCATATATCCTTTTTTTGGCATTTCAGTTGTGTTTTTACCTTTCTTGAAATAATAAAACATAATATGCCAAAAATGTTGCACATTTTCTTCCATCTTCAACATTAAAATAGCTACCCAGAATTCACTGATTTTGATAAGTTTTTTTAAATGCATGCTGATATGACAGCTGTCACAATACAATCTAATGAAATTCTTTCGAAGTTAAAAACAACTAAGTGCTACTAGAGCCATTGTTCAGAAAAAAAAAAAAACAAAAACTTTTTGGCCAACCCAGTGCAACCCTTCTGAGGTCTCAGCTGGCAGATTTGCACACACAGGTAAACTTCACTGGCAATCCCATCTCCTAAAACCCAAGCCTGTGGAATGTCACATGTCCTTGCCTGTAAAATGGGACTAATGACTCACACCTGCCTATTTTGCATGGTTGAATGAGTATTATTCCAGGTCACTGGCTTTGAAATGACATTGAACCACAAGAGCACTGCACAGGTGTGGAGGTGACGACGGCACTGATGATAATGAGCAGAAGAGGAGGCTGACAGGGGAAGCCCCCTGAAGCAGGTGTGGGAGAGGAAACCCTCCCTGCCCACTCCAAGAGCTCAGTTCCCCCATCACTCCTCCTACGAGGGCACAGGGCCAGGTGCCTGCGAAGGACACCAAGGCACCTGCACAACTCCAAAAGCCTAAGAGTAAATTAAGACAACATGAAGATATGCAAAAGGTACCTTGAGGACAAAATGGTCCTGTGCCCAGCAACTTAGCCAGCGAGCAGGGCGAGCCCCATGAGCATGCTGCTGCAGAGTAAATGCCGGGCACAGCTGAAGAATGTGCCAGAAAGAGGGGCCAAGTGAGGCTCTCAACCCAGACCTCCTGTCTCGGCTCACCCCACTTCACCACAGTTTCCCCTAAGTCACGTGACGATACAGTGTCTGGTCTGCCCATGTGGATGCCTCCATCTGCTTAAGGGAACATTTACTCCCATAATGGGCCCCACCCCTCACACGTCCCTGGCCCATGTACCCAGCCAAGCACCTAGCAGACAGCACACCTGGAAATCTCATGACCCGGCACCGTGCCCTCCCCCAACCCCTGCCCAGAGATGCTACTTTCCCCAGGGCTCCCTGGCGCCAACAGCACCCAGCGGCTGAGCCAGCCTCTTTCCCGACCTCCCTCCACCCTCATCTCTCACAACCAATTCATCTTCAAGTCCTGTCCACTCATCCCCCTAAATGCCTCTTAATCCCCGCCACTAATCCACACAGCAACCACCTCTCAAAGCTCCTTGCTGCGCCCACACCCACCCTTGCCTCATCCAGTTTGGCTTCATGCTACTACAGCCGAAGCGATCTTTTTAAAACGCAACTCTCACCAGGCCGCCCTGCTGTTTAAAACTCGTCCACTGCTTTGAGGATGAAAAGCCAAACACGTGGCCTGACCCCTTAGATCCTGCGGCATCTGACCCAATCCCCTGCTTACTCGCCATCGCCCTGCCACGGGGGACTGCCTTCTTTCACCCGTAAAACTGGGATATAGTGCACATCCAGAAGAGTGTAGAAAACAGATGTGTACACTTGAAGAATAATTCTAATATTCATGCGGCTGCCACCCGGGTTAAGAAACAGAGCACAGCGAGGACCTCACTGTCCCCCCCCACCCTGCCCCCCACCCCGTGTGCCCCTCAGGACGCACCTCCTCCCCCTACCCCCACCCAGAAGTCACCCTCTTAAACTCTGATGGCTCATTATGCCTTGCCTTCCTTCATAGTTTTGCCATTAAGGTTCCATCTCTATAAAATAAAGTTTAGTTTCTCCCGTGTTGGATTTTATTTCATCGGAACCACGCTGCAGATCCTCTCCCACGACTCGCCTCGCTGGCTCGGCACTAACGTCAGCACACAGCACTGTAGTGGTGCATGGCCCTAGCCGCGAGGGATTCCAGTGGGTGACTGTCCACAACCCGTGCATCTCTCTGTTGGTGGACAGTTCGACTGGTCCCAGCTCGGAGCTTTGGTGAGCCCCAGAGCTCGAGTTCTTTCTGTGCTTTGCGAGTCCCATGTTCTGTACTGCCTCGCGGCCCTCCTGGGTATCAGCCTTCTCTGCCTAGTCAAGTCTCCCTGCCTCCATCCCGCTCACCTCGCCGCAGGAGCTCCCACTGGGTTCTGACCCCACCCCCAGCACCCGGCTCTGCACGCTCATTCCTGTGTGCGCTCACACGTGCACACGCGTGTCAGCGGCTTCTCCAGGCTGACCCCCGGTGCTGCGGGGGCAGGGGCAGTTTGGACGAAGAAAGCCACCCCCTCTAAGCAGAGGAAGGCATCCACCTCCACAGGAAGCGCGCACGTGGAGAAGCTGCAAGGACTGCTGCTGCTTCTCACTTGAGAGGAGCGCCCAGGGGAGGATGAGCTCGGGGCGGGTCCTCCCACTACCAACCGCGCAGGTTCCGCCCTCTGCCCACCCCCTCACTTAGCCTCTGAGAGGAGAGTGGCAGGGACTCCTACGCTCCTTGAAGCGAAGAAAGAAAAAAGGAAATTGTGTGACAAGAAAAGGAAAGAAAGCAGCTGGAGAATACTGCCCACCCTTTGGTGCGATAACCAGGAGCTTTCAAACAATTACTAAGACTGGCTTTAATTTTGATCTTTCCTTTCTTTTAATCTTGCAGATAATTAGAGGGAAATCAAACCCGTCCCCACAGCCAAACATTAACCATCACTGTTGGAGTTCCCTTCCCACGTACTTCGCCAGCTCTTCCTTCACACTTTTTCCTTAAAAAAAATTAAAAAATAAAAAACTGCCGGGTTATGTACAGTTCTCGATTGATCTAAATACATTCAGGTGGGACATTTCCCACGACAAGGACTCTTTAGGAATAGGCCCCACATTTCCCTTCCTCTAATTTAAGACGGCTCATTGCTTTGCAGGTTCAAAGCATTCAACTGCAAGCTCCCCTTTATGGCTGAAGAAACGGGAGTCTGGAGAAGGGAGGAAACGGTACCATTTACAGCTGCAATGGCGGCGCAAGGATCCGTCCGCAGCATCTGACTGGGCCGGCTCCCACCCACCCTGCTCTCCCCCCGCATCAAAGACATGAGGGGTCTCCAGTCCCGAGTCCTCAGGGGCTCCCTCCGTCCGCAGGCAACATTTGCATTGCACGCAGAGCTTTAAGGACAAGATGCTGGAACGAAACTACACGTTCACCAACACAGGGGCAGATTCTGGTCCAGCCGCCGATGGAAAGGACGTTCACAGAGTTGTTGATAAAAAGGGGACATTACTGTCACAAAAAATGGAGAAAACCAAAAACAGCATACAAAAACTACATACCATGGCCTCCACTCTAAAACAATGCAGAGGGAGGAAAAGGGTACCATTTTTATAAGCTAGAACATTAATAACGGTCAAGCGTGAAGGTGGAATTTGCGGGAGACTTCTATTTCGTGCTATACACTTCTCGGTATTTTCTAATTTTTCCGACAATAAGCACATGACTTTTCCATGAGAAAAAAATGCAAGAAGTGTGCAGCAGAAAAGAAACGTTTGTCCTCCCCGCCCCAAAGCACCTGATTGGAAGCGTGCTCGGCGGCCCTGGCCTACCATGTACCTCCAGGCCCTGCTGAGCCCGTGGCCCAGCTTCCTGCCTGCATCCTCCCTCCCCCAAACCTCCTTACACGTTCTCCCCAAACCAAGGCCAAGCAAGTGCAAGCCCCACCTCCTCCAAGAGGCCTGTCTTGACCACTCCAGGCCAGCTAGTAGGTTGAACCACATGAAACTGCCATTCTCGTAGCTCCAAAAAAAGGTCTGACATCGGTGATATCACATGGTCTGACCTGCTTCTTGGCTCAGCCTGCCCTCTTCTGGACTTCCAGAAGGTTCCCAGCCTGGCAGGCACACGGCACACGAATGGTTTTCCGTCTGCTCCTATTCTCTCGTCTCACGTGTGGCTCCTGCCTTAAGTTGGTGTTCTCTGCACACTGGCTTATATTTTATTCATCCTGGTTTTGAAGGTTATTGAAAATGAAATGGCCACGGAGCTTCCTCACAAGAGATAATCAATCACCCACGGGCACCCACTCGTGCTCAGCGCTTGCAGATAGAGAGACGAGCGCCTGCCCCACAGTTTACAGTGAAGGCGGGAACCCGGCCAGGTAATGGAGACACCTGGAGGGCGGGCGCACATCTCTCTGGTGGGCTAAATGCCTCCACACCCATTCGCTCTCGAGGCAAGAGCGAGACAGACCCAGCTTCAAATCTCCGTCTGTTGCTCGTAGGTGGCGTGGTCCTGGGCATGTCTCCCAGCCTCCCAGGTCTGTGTCCTCATCTACAAAACCAGCAGGTTGCTGCTGCGAGGCCGGAATGGGTGTAAGCGCAGACGCGACTGTGCTGTGCCCCGAAAGCAGGAAGCGCTCAAGCAACAGTTCCTCATGAAAGACGCAGGGGAGCAGCCTCACCCCCATTTTTTTTCTGCTGAGGAGACCAAGTTCAGCAAAGTACAGTGACTAATCTGAGGCCAAGCAGAGTGGGCACCCAAACCTCGGTCTCCCCAGCCCAGGCCATGCCACTTCCTCCTGAGAGCCAGCAACTGATTTGAAGTCACGCTGGCATTTAAGGCTCGCTGGAGCAGCTCGGAAGGAAGTGTCCAAACGCATTTGCTGCCCCTTCCCACCTGGAGGGACTCGGACAGGGCCCGCTGCAGGACTCTGCTCTGCCATCCCCCCTGATAGTGACAGGCCTGCCACTCGCTCAGCTGCCTCCCTGTCTGCTCCCCGCCCCGGCGACAGGGAGGGCGGGCCTGCCTGCCTGCCGGCCGCCGGCTGGGGTCCTCTCTAATGGTCTCCGAAATGCCACCTCGCATCAGGTCCTGACAATCCTGCCTTTCCCATAAGTCTCAGAAATGGTTCCCACTCCGAAAACTTTCGCGCAAAAGAGGCTTTCAGTGGTTACTTCTGACTTCACTCTTAAACGTTTTCAAATGGAAGAGAGTTGTCAGGTTTTATGTCTTGTCTATAATATAATGCACTTTCCGTTAGCCATTTCCTGTCTGTTCTTTCTTAAAAATGCATGCACATTTTTCTAGTCTGCTGACTGCCATCCAACACGGGAGAACTTCCGAGGTTCGGAGGAGGGCACAGCATGTCCTGAAGCCGGGACTCCCCCGCCTCGGGCAAACTGCTTCAGTTCACTACAGCCTCTTGTGGTCACGGGGCTACTGGGTTCCTCGCTTTTTGAAATTATGACAACATTTCTGGTCCCCAGAGAAGTACAGATATACACACAATTGTGTACAGTGTTTGTTTGGGCTCACAGACGCCCTCAAAGCCTTCATGGGCCCCTGACTGAAAACAAGCCCGGCTTCCTCAGCTTGACACTCGAGGCCTCCGGGCCCCTGCCTCTCCCTCCCCACCCCAACCCCGGAGACGCTGCTCTCTGCTCACCCACCCCGCACACCTTCCCTCCGCCTCATACGCTGGTGCTAAACATGGCAGAGTCGAGGCAAGCAGAGCAGCCCGGGCTCCCAACCAAGGCTCCAGAGGGCACACCTCTGAATTTCGGGCAAAAGCTTCTCCGACAGGCTGGGTCCTGCCTGTATCATAACCCTGGTTGTTATGGCAATAGGAGGTAAATGAAACTGGGAGAGAGGGGGTAAAATGTTACTGGGGGGGAGGGAGCTTCTGTGCCATATAGATAGATAGACAGATAGATAGATAGGTTGCCTGTTCCAAAAATACAGTTCGAACGAGAGGCAAGCAATCAGTTGCAGCCCAGCCCCCAGGCACTGCGTGGCTTCATGGGAGCAAGAACATGCCCTCCAAGTTCTCCAAGCCTGTCTCTGGCTTCATTTTTATTTCTCTGGGGTCCTAACCGACTGCAATTCCTGAGAAAGGAATCTGGTTACCAGAAATATCCACATTCCGGAAAAGGAGCAAAATGCAAGTCACATGGCTCCTCCAGGGGGTAAACTGACCTCCCCCAAATTAGTGAACTGATGGAAAAATCACTGTTTTTAAAATAATCAGGGAAGGGAATGTATTCACTTCTGCTTCTGACAGGACTTTTTTTTTTTTTAAGGAAAGATTCAAGCTGCCCAAATATCTTTTTTAAAAAGGGGGAAATTTTCCTGATTTTTCCCCCTTCCTTTACAAGCTTAGCTCTGACTTGAAGCAGAGGCTGAAAGTCAATGGGACCACGCAGCAAAGCGGAGAGGACGCTGGGGCAGGAGCCAGGAGACCCCGGTGCAGCGTCTGCTCAGCCTCCAACCAGCTTCGTGATTTGGGGCAAGTTACTGACCCTCTTCTGAGTGCCATCGTGTGTGATTCAGAGTGTCCTGTGGGCACAACTCAGCTAGGCGGCCTCAGAGGCTGGTGACTTTGGTGGCCCCAGCAGCAAAACCTTAAAGCCTGACCGGCCACCTGGTGACCTAAGAACTAGCGCTTGTCTGGTGCTCTCAGACGACGTGAGGCTCTTTGCTGTGGGCCCTTTCATAGGATGACCGTGCCAGCCCAGTCGGGGAGACACCTTGGTCTCCCTTTTCTAGATGAGATCAGAGGACAAAACCACTTGGCCAAGCTCATAGAGCAATGGTCGGAGACTGGGGACCTCACCCCAGACCTGGGTGGTGCCACCTCCAGGGCCAGGCCAGGACATTGTTGCTCCTCTGCCCGGGATGCTGGGGAGGGAGGCTCCTGAGCCCGAGTGCTGACGGGCACGAAGGCTGCTACACTCCCCTCCGATTCCCACAGTCTGTGCCTCTGTCAGTGAAACGAGGGGGCTGGGTCAAACCGAGGGTTTTGAAGAACGTCTTGTAGCAGGAAAGCTTCTTCCCTCCAGATGAAATCTCCTGCAGAATGCCAAAATATCAAGTAGATTGTTGTAGCTCTACTCTGGCCAAAAAAGAGATGGCTTCTACCCAAATGTCCATCAGCAACAAATGGATGATAAAATGTGGTATATTGGAATAATATCCCAATACAATGGGATATTATTTGACCATAAAAATGAATACAGTACTGACACATGCCAGCATGGGTGAACCCCCAAGCCATCATGCTAAGGGAAAAAAAGCCAGTCACAAAAGACTGAACATCGTATGATTCTGTTCATACAAAGGGTCCAGAACGGGTAAATCCAAAGACGGAAAGCAGGCTGGTGCAGAGGGGAGTGACTGCCCGACGGGTACAGAACTTTCCTCTCGGGGGACAACATGTTTGGAACTAGATGGGCTGACACACAGCACTGTGAAGGCACCAAGTGCTGCTGAACGACACACTGTGAGATGGCTGATTCCACGTTACGCAAGTCTCACCTCCGCCCATGTGGGTGTGTGCAGGCAGGTCCCGGAGCCCCTGCACATTCCCGCGCTCCTGCAGCGCCTCCGAAGACGCTGGTGTGAAAGTGAGCAGAGTCACCCGCTCTTGCACAGTGTTACCATAGATCCACATAGTTGTCACGTGACGGCTGTTTTGTTCTTTCCGGGGCCAACAAATAAATATGCCAGGGTTCGTGACATCTCGCTACTCGGAAACACAAGTTTCCATTGGCAACCAGCTTCAATGTCAGCTCGAGCCCACAGCGGTCTAGCGGCTTCAGTTTTAGGATGTCACTGGTTTTAAACTCGAAATTCTACTTTATACCAGGAAAGACAGCAGAAAGTAAGCATTATTTTGTGTTTGTTTTTTATGTTTTAGTAGAGAATGTTATTGTTGAGTAGCAAACAAAGCATTATTAAGTGCCTACTGTATAGTAAAAGTTTTGCACGTCGCTTCATTTAAATGTCACTACCCCCACTTTGTAGAAAATGACACCGAGGCTCAAAATAGTTCTGCAGTGTCCCCAAGGTCGGGGTTAGGATCTTGGTCTCTCCAGCTCAGGAAAAGGCTCTTTCCGTTATGCCCAGATGGGTGGGTATCAGCAGAGTCTTAAGTTCTTGCTGCAGAGAAGGCAAGGAGGGCTGACTTCGGCCCCCCCACAGAGATGGCCCCAGCCTGTTGGCCCCCATGGCATGTGGGGGTGCATGACACACGGACACAGGTGGCCGGGGCCCTTCTGAGGCGCCCCCGCCCGCATCTTCTCAGGGGAGCTGCGCACCCCGAGGAACCCAGCGCATCCATCTGCCTTTTCTCTTCAGTCCGTGCACAAGAACGGACACCCCCTGCAACGGCCTTGCTGACAAAAAGTACTCAGGGAGCTAATGGGGGACTCTTCAGACCCTCGTCTGCTCAAGGGAAAGCCAGCCTACCATTTGTTTTTACAGCTGCAGGTTGCATCCCCTGCAAACACAAACCCTCGGGTCCCAAAGGCACCTCGCAGCCCAGAAGTCTACAGGACGTCACTCTCTGCAGCAGGAGGGACGTGGTGGCAGAGGCGGACACACACATACCCCAGCGCAGCACTGGGCCCTTTCCGCGGGCACGGAAACAGGGACTTCCCGAGTTATCCTAGGGCACGTCCACACAGAAGAGTTGGGAGTAATTTCAGCCTTTGTCTCTGCGTGGTAAAGTTATCAAAATGGTAATAATTCTCCCTTACATATCAAGGCACTTTCAGATTGCAGAGTGCTTTCATAGACAATCACTGCCGTTTTTTTTTAAAGGTGAAATTCATGGAAAACAGCAGTAGTGACAGTTAGCTGTAAACAGACACCCTTCATGTTGTAGGTGAGAGAAAGGTGAGATGAAAGGGTTTCATACTATAGAACTGAGGTCAGGTTCTCGAAGCTCTAACTGTTCCAGGTGACCAAGTGGAAGAAAAGTCAACGCCTTTTAAATTAAAGATGAGGTGCTGCGACTTAGGACTTAAGTGGTACATGCCCTTCCCCTGCTTCCTGATGACGGCGCCCCATTGCCACGAAAAGTGAGACCCACAGCTCCTGTGCGTTGTGTGTACGGACTGGCAAGGGTAGGTAAAGAAATGCAACTTAGAACAAGAGCTAGAAAGCGGATCTCGTTCCAATGCCATTTCACGGGAAAATGCTTCTGGTGGTGGAGGTTAAAAGGACTCAGGCTACACCGTGGCCCTTGAACCCATCCCCACCGCAGGAATCACAGTGCAGGTATGTCAAGGTCACCTTTAAAAAGCTGTGCCGCCACGCACACTGGCGTGGATGGCCATCAACCCCCCCCCCCCCCCCAGTGCCACCGTCTCTCAGGACCTCATCCCTCCCGGCGAGCACAATAACCATTAGATCCGCACAGAGCCTTGCACTGCAATGAATCCGACCAAGCTGCGTTGATCCGCTGCTTTTCCTTAAAGACGGCTAACAGAACGCAGCTGCGAGTAGCGACATCCGGCTGCTGCGCCGTTCGAGCTGCTCTGAGGACTCGGCAGCCCAGCCTCACATCACTCGGCAGCTCTAATGGGCGGAAGCAAGCCACGTCTGGCCGGCTCGGCCCCTGCAAACCAGGGGCGACTGCTCTCAGCTGGGTCCTGCCAACGAGGACAGCGTGAGCCTGACAGGGTGAAGAGCACGCCGGAGGAGGACTCAGCCGAGCGGGCACCATCCTGCCTGACTCCGAGTGCAACAAATACTCCATCAGAGTGACACGCCCTGCAGGGCAGTGGCGCTCAGCCTGGGCTGCACAGGACGGTCACCTAGGGAACCTCACAATTTTCTGCGGCCAGGCTCCCTGCCCACGCTAATTAAAATCCGCATCTCCAGAAGTGAGGGCCCTCGCAGCGGTGTCTTTGAGAGCTCTCCAGGTGGCTCCAGAGTGCCGCCCATGGGACAGGCAGGCCTGGGGGGCGGTTCTAATAGTATCTGGGCTCGAGCCCCGTGGGTGAGGGGCCGCAGTCAAAGACCCCGCCAAACACTGCTGGCCCTGGGAAGCCGGCGTTACTCTCCGCCCCGAACCCTGGCTGACCAGCGCTGTACCTGCCAGGGAGCATTCGGGTCCATCCAGTCTGTCAGGGCCACGGGGGTCCTATTCAAAACGCCTGTCTTTGATTTTCTTCTGCCAGAAACCAGCACGGTGATCTTTACTCAGCCCTTACTTTGTGGGAACCAGGAATTCAGTAAAAACAAGACAAAATGCCCAAGTGCAATGCCACTCATTTCAGGGGTGATTTCACTGAGGAGGGGGACATACCCCCCCACATACACACACACACCCCAACATGATGTCCCCTGGGGGGGACAGAGAGGAGTTGTGGCTGCTGTGAGTGTTCTAGATGCGCCAGGAGGTCCATACAGTGGCTCTGCCTGCGCTGAAACGAAACTGCAGGAGGGCAAACGTCAGGAAGAAAGTAAAAAGGAAGCAACCCTCACGCACCTCGTCCGTCTTACCTGCGGCCCTCTTCTGGTTTGCTTTGCTCTGTCTCTCTGCTTGAGGATTTCAAAGAGAAGCACCTCGAGACGGGGGGGGAGGGGTGGGCAGGAGGACACCCTGTCACTAGGGGAATATGGACATTGAGAGAGACTTCCCTGACGCAGACAGCTGCAAGCCAGAGGTTCACAGGTGAGCCTCCGTCTCCTGGCTGAATCACACTGTATTTGGAGGCTGATATTCACACATGAAAACACGCTTCACGAGGTTGCTTCATATGTAACTCTCCCTCACGCTGTTAACCTGTTCCAAGAACTCAACTCACCAGCACAGGATCTGGGAAGCAGAGTCGACAGAAATAGATGGACCAGAAAACACTTACTGGTTCTCTCTTTTCTTCTTCAGCGGGTCCATGAGGCGCAGGGTGTCTCTGATCACGGCCACCTTCACTTCCTCGTCGACAAGGCTGGGGACGTTTTCAAACACCCCTGGGGAGAGCTTGAACGGGTAAGAATTCCGTGTTACCGTGGGGAGACCCAGGGGGGGTTCAGGGCCAAGAGTCTGTCGGGAGGCAGTGGTGCCGCTGTTAGTGCTGGCTTACGCGAATCAAGGCAAGAACATTTTAAAGTCTCCCTGTGTATACCACCTCACACGTGTCAGTGTCCTTTCACACATGAACACAGTACGTGAGGAGGAAAAACAGTGCTCTGTTTCTCTGATTATTGAAATTGCACATGCTCATTGTAGACAACTTGGAAATACAGAAAGGGGTGAAACAAAAGAATCCACAGAATCCCCCTAAATCCCATTATTAGTATTTGGTGTATTTCCTTCCAGTCTTTTTTTTATGCATTATTTTCAGGGGGGAGAAATATAACCACTGTTAAATATACTATTTATCTTAGTGATTCAAGCATGTCGACATGGCTAAATCATATTCGTGGAATTGCAATTAGTCCATCTCCTAAGGCTAATTAGTTACCGTCGGGGCCGACGGAAAGGCTCGGCTGCTTCTACGTTTGCAGATCTTAGACACTGGAGGAACGGCATGCTGGGAAACTACCACAGGTCAGACAGGGCTTATATTAATAGACTACGTTCCGAGTGCAGCAAAACTGGAATTGTTCAGACTCGAACAGAACTTTGCCGTGAACGTTTGGGAACGCTGAATCTTGTTCAGCCAAGTGGGTAAGATGAGAATGGGGACATCCGGCTGTGTGGAAACACGTTCAATGAGATGCTTAAAAAAGACTTACCTCTTGCTCATGTTCGATCCTCATGCTGGGATTCGCGTTAACTTCAAGTAGGATAGGCTTCAGATTTTTCATTAGGAGGATGTCAAAGCCTAGAATCTGCGTAGGACAAACGTAACTCAGAATTAGTCCCTCCAGCTACGATTTCTTTGCAGGAGTTGGGGTGGTGTTAGGGTCAGTAACGTGGAAATACATTCAGACGCAGCCCCTCTCCTGGGCCTTGACCCTGGCCTCTCTCGTCCACAGCCCCTCTCCCTCTGGGTGTCCTTGTCAGGTCAAGCGGACAGCAAGCAGGGCATGTCATAGGAGCCTCCATAACGGGATGAGTTCCCACCGTGCATTTCAGCGCCATCACTGTGTTTGAAGCGCTGCCATAGGTGACAACCCCTTTCTCCTTAAACAGGTTTTTTATTATGTGAAAGATTAGCAGTGGGCCATCAGCTCCTCCTCCCTTTGTTCTCCTCTGTTAGGAAGCTGCATCCTGGCTAGATCCGTGAAAACTCCAGGCTCCCTTTCTTAAGCTCGGGCGCCCCAAGCATCACTTGGGGACCCCTGTCACAACACTGCCCTCCCCAGCCCACACCTGTGAGCCGGAACCTTTCAGGCTGGAACTCAGGCAAATATATTTTGAATAACAAATCCCCCAGGTGACTCTGATGTGCCCTCTTCGCTAAGGAGAAGGTACTACTTAGTAAGTACCTACTGGGCAGCAATAACCACACAGTGCACCCAATGATCTGGCCTCTCATTTAATCCCCATGACAGTGCATTTGAAGCAGGGATTACACTCTCCATGAAGCAGAAACTAAGTGTCAGAGAGGCCAATGCATTTTCCTACAACCACCTAGCTCATAAGTGACAGGACTGGACTTCACTCCCAAGCAGGGCAGGCTACATAGTTTGGGGGACCCCGTGCAAGATGCAAATGCAAGGCCCCTTGTTCGAAAAGCTTCACTACTGCCATGATCTCGAGAACAGAGCATCAAACCAGGCAGGGAATCCTTCTGCACATGGGGCGCTGGGTGACTGCACAGACCATGTGCCCATGAAGCCGGCGCACACCCAGAGCAGAGCCCGAAAGCTCCGTGTCTGTTGGGCACCTGCTCTTGAACCCCACATGCTGCCCTGGCGAGGCTCTCTCTGCCCCGGCCTCTTTCCATTCCTCCCGAGCCCTAAGCCACCGGGCCTCTGTTCCCTCTGCCGGACACAGCCCTTCACCCAGACAATTCCTCCCCATCCTTGAGACTGCAGGTCTTAATTAGATTCAAACACAGACGATGAGGATGTCAGCTTCTTAAGAGAACTTCCATTATCTCCACAGGAGGTGATAAGGCAGAACGCTTCTAACATAATTGATGCAATCCCAAAGTTTCGAAAAACAGCGTGGGGAACGCAGGAGAGAGAAGAAGAAGATACAACTGTATCCCCTCTGTGGGCTCGAGAAGAAAAGATGAGGGGAAATCCATTTCCTTGTCTTCATAGAATATGCATTAGTTAAATGATCATCATTAAACTGTGGCTTTCTCCTTATTAATGAAATCAGAGCCTAAATGGCCATTTTGGGGGATAATTCAAGAAAAGGTTATTCTTCAAAGAAGGGCAATACGGATGAGAAGCTGGGAATAGTCATCCTCACTCTATTTTTCTTTCCCTGGTCACGAAAAGAAAGGAATGGATGTTCAGTAGCAAATGTCTCATGTATTTCAGATCTACTTAATAATATATGACAAGTGGATGTGAGTGATGGGGCCTTTAAGAGACTCTGGTGACATCATCAGCCCAACTTCAGGCCTGGCCTGAGACATGTGATGTCGATGAGTCTGCAGAGAAGGGCAGGGCTGTGGTTCCAACGTTATCATCCCTGGCCACCAACGCTTGCTGTTTGCTACGTCTCAGAAGTTTACACTTGCACTTGCTCAGCCTGCCGGACTCTTTGCAGTTCAAGGCACAGTGGTCTCGTGGACGTAAAGCTATAGGAAATAGGCAGGAGAAGGGGGCAGCAAAGCCTCACCAGCTGTACTGACCTGCACCCACCAGTAGCAGAATATTTCCCAGGACCCAGACTTTGGTGCATGTGGTTGAAAACACTGGGTCTTGTACAAGAATGCTTTGGAGTCGGAAAGACCTGGGCTGCAATCCCAGAGAAGTCTCCTGTTCTAGCTTAACAGCTCTAGGCATGGTGCTCGGCCTCTCTGAGCCGCACGTACCGCGTCTACAGACGGAGGTGACAACGACGGCTACCTTGCAGGGCAATCAGTCGATCGGGGATGCAAAAGTTCCCGGGACTGCATTCATTCCATGGGAAACACTCACCACGGCTGCCTCCCTTCCCAGTTTCCTGCTGGTCTCCCCAGCGAGGAATGGCATCTGTGGCTTGGAGCCCAGAGCGGCTAATTTCAAACCTCAGCTCTGCCTTTAATGTGTGTATCTCCAGGCACGTTGCTTAGCAGCTCTCAGCCCCAGTTGTCTCATCTGTAAAATGGGAATGAGGGCAGACTCTTCCTTTGTTCATTCGTTTGTACAATATTTACTGAAATGCTTCCTATGCCCTGGAACTATTCTAGCGTCTGGAAATACAGTGGTGGGCCAGACCACGTCTCTGCCTTCACGGAGGAGCTGGGGACAGGACCGAACGAAGACGCTGTGGGAGGACGCATTTCGCACAGTGCCTGACATGTGGGGAGTGTTTAATGAAGGTCAGCTGTACTACACGTATTTTTTTCACGAATTCAAGGAAACGTGAACTGTTTTCTTTTTAAAAATTAATGAAATACGCCGCACCAATGGGTCTCGACAAACAGAATCACAGAATTGGGGGGATTAAGAGCGGGTCCTGTCACACCGCCCTGGAACGATGGAGCTGGCAGAAAACTGGGAATTTCCTTGGTCCAGGGTTTTCCAAAATGGGGTTCCTTTCTGGGGACGCAATGGAGGGACCAGTTCAGATCCACTTTTCCCTATTTTGCATACTGGGATTTCTAGGGGAAAATATCTCCATTTAATAAAAAGTGCTAATTAGTCCAACACCCACTTCATGCAGATGAGAAACCAGCTTAGAAAGGGGGAACCTCTCTCTGGTTGGGTGGTGGAGCAGAAATTCTTCAACGGAGAGAGAGAGAGAGAGAGAGAGGGAGAGAGAGGCAGAGAGAGAGAGGTTTTCAATCGTGTGATACTCTGCCCTCCTCCAAGTAATTCAATCTGCAATTACACATTGCTCACCTCCTGCGTGAGGGGACCCCGGGGATGCAAACGTATCTGTCCTTGGTCTTAGACGTCCAGACGCTTCCCAAAGCAAACTGGGGAGAAAACTCACGCAAAGGCTCCAGGCTCCCTTCCAATGAGAGGGTTCTCTCCTGAGTTCCAGCACTACATGTCTGTCCGCATCCAGTGTATTCCCAATGGGGAGGCTGCAGACCCCTCAAATCTCTGCGGTCAGTGGCCTCTAACATGATCTCAATGACCCCCGCCTCCTAGCATTCATGCCCTTGTGTAGCCCCGACTTCCTGAGTGTGGGCTGAACCTGGTGACTTCTCTCTAATGGTCTAGGGCAGACATGAGGGGATGCCACTTCCCATATCAGCTTATAAAAAGCTTGTGACTTCCGCCTTGGTGTGCATTCTCTCACCTCTCTTGTCGCTCACTCTGAGGAAAGCCAGGCTCCATGTTGTGAGCTGCCCAACGGAGAGGCCCGGGTGAAACAACGGCCAACGGCCGGGGGGACTGGAGGCTGCCAAAGGCCAGGTGAGTGGCCTTGGAGGGGCTCTGGCCCCAGTGAAGCCTTGAGAGGACCGCAGTCCTGGCCTACAAGTTCATTGCAGCCTGTGGGAGGCCTGCAGCCAGAGGCAGTCAGAAACCATGAGAGAATCGTCTGTTAGTTTAATCTGCTAAGTTTGGGGGCCACTTGTTACACAGCAATAGGTAATTAGCAGGCCATCTATCTAAAGTCTACTTTGCCTACAGTATTCTTTACCCACCCAGTCACACAAGCCAGAAATTTCTCCTTATCCTTTACACCTACCTGCATACCAACTCTTGTACATTCTACCTCCAAAGAAGTTTCTAGAGCTGGCTGGTCCTCACCACTCCTTGTCTGGATTAGGTTTGCACCGCCTTGCCCCTGGACTGCTTCAACAGCTCCCCCATTGGTGTCCCTGCTCGCAAACCCACCCTCTAATTCCTCTGGTACCGGGGCTGCTGCAGTATTTGTATAAAATATTGGGTTGGCCATAAAGTTTGTTTGGTTTCTTCCATACGATGGGTCTGGTAGCACTTAGTTTGTCTTTAACTTCATTCAAGACAACTTTGTTAGACTGTATTGTGAATTTTTGTGTAGCTGTTTTAATACTGAAGATGGAAGAGAATATGCAACATTTTTGGCATATTATGCTTTATTACTTGAAGAAAGGTAAAGATGCAGCTGAAACACACACAAAAACTGTGCTCTATATGGAGAAGGTGCTGTGATTGCTCCCATGTGCCAAACGCGGTTTGCAAAAGTTTCCTGCTGGAGATTTTCTCACTGGACAATGCTCCATGGTCTCATAGACCGGTTGAAGTTGAAGTTGACAGCGATCAAATTGAGACATTAACTGAGAACAATCAACATTATACTACACAGGAGATGGCAGACATACTCACAATATCCAAATCAATAAAGTTGCTGGTGAAAATGAAAAGTGTGTCTTTTATTTTATGGGAAAAACCCTGCGGACTTTTTGGCCGACCCAATACAGACAGAGTGTCAACACTCCTCGGCCTGAAACCCCTGCCTGCGGAACGAGGCCCCAGCTCCACAGCGCATCCTGCAGGCTCCGCTGGGGCGGCCATCTGTCTCACTGTCCGGCTTTCTTTGCTCCCACTCTCCACGGCGCGTCTTGGACTCCGACTGTGCCGAACGGGTTTGTAGTGCTAGGATGCTGTAGTCCTCTCTGCTTTTATCCTGTTTTGCCTGGAAGACAGTTTTACTTATCAAATTCTTCATGAGCACCTACTGAATACCAGGTACTGGTCTAGGCACTGGGGATAAAGCATTGAGCGAGGCACAGGGTGTTTGAATGTCCCGTCCTCTCGGAGCTTACGTTCCAGTGGGGAGAGAGAGGCCGCAGGCGAGTCAGTAGCCAAAGCAAGGTAAGACCAGGGAGTGCAGAACAGCGGTGGAGTGCGGGGGGCGGGGGGAGGGGCATTTGGTGGTTTGGACAGGATGGTCTGGGAAGTCCTTTCTAAGGAGGAGACATTTGTCATCCCATTGTCTTCTGGCTGGCACAGTTTCTGATGAGAACTTTCTGGTTCTTCTTAGTTCCTCTGAATATGATGTTTTTTTTCCTCTCTCTCTAGCTGCTTTTAAGATTTTCTTATCATCACTGGTTTCCCACAGTTTGATAATGGGGAGCCTTGATAATGGGGTGCTTGTCTGTGTGTGTGTGTGGGTGGGTGGGTGTGTGTCTACCCTACTTGGGAGTTTCTTAAGCTTCTTGAATTATGGGTTTATATTTTTTTTGTCAAATTTGGACATTTTGGCCATTTCTTGAAAAGTTTTTCTGCGTGTTCCTTGTCTCTTCTGCTCAGGGAACCCCAATCACGCGTGTGTCAGACAGCCTGCCACTGCACTGTAGGTCTCTGACGGCCTGCTCGTTCATTTTCCCCGCCACTTTCCTCGCCGTCTCGTTTTGGATAGATTCCATCGCCGTGTCTTCAAGGTCACTGCTCATTTTTTTCCTTCGGGGTCTAATCTGCTGTTAATCCCATCCAGTGAAATTTTCATTTCAGATATTGTATTTTCTTCTCTAGACGTTCGACTGGGTTCTTTTTAATAGCTTCCTTCTTCTCTTCATTAAGCTCACGTTCTCGTTAACATTTTTGTGCCTAGTTCCATAGCTCAGCTCCCTCATTTTCAGAATCCCGCCCGCAGGAATCCAGCCGCCTCAGCCTTGCCCAACTCTGACCCCCAGCTCCTCAGCTCACCGAGGTCACAGGGCCAGGGCCAGGCCGCCTCTCCCTGGGCCTGAGCTTCCGAAACCGTCCCAAACGGAAACCCCAGGCCGCTGTGGGGCTCCCCTTCGGTTCTGTTTCCCTCTTCCTCAGGGATCACAGTGCTGAGCTGTCTGTTCTTCAAAGTCTTCACATGTTTATTTTATGTATTTCGTCTGGTACTCTGCTTGTTTGCAGGAGGTTAGGTCCAGTCATTCTTTTTTTTTTACCATATTTTTGGGGGGCGTACAGGTCCTGTCTTTGTTACTCCCTCATGACCGGAAGCAAAAGTCTCAAGAGGTGACATGTAAACAGGGACTGAATGAAGTGAGCAAAGAAGCCACCTGAAGGGCTAAGTAACTGCACTTCAGGCTAAGGGCACGATGAGAACAAAGGCCACTTTAGAAGGACAGCAAGGAGTGAGCCAGAGGGAGAGGGGCAGGAGATGAGGCCAGGGGGAAAGACAATGGACAGATTGTGCCACGCCTCGCAGCCCTCGGTCCGGAGCCAGGGGTTTAAGGGCAAAGAGAAAGCCATCGGAGAGTCTGCACAGGGAAGTAATTTGATCTGACACGTTTTGAAAGAATCATTTTGGCTACAGCGAGAAAAATGGGCGAGAGCTGGCAAGAGTGGAAGCAGGGACATCAGTCAGGAGGCCACTGCTCTGGCACAAGCGCAAGGGGGTGGTAGCAGTGGAGCTGGTTAGATGCGGTTCCATTCAGGCTACAGTTTAAAGTCTGTTTGCAAGAGCTGCTTATGGATTGGATATAGGAAGGAGGGAAGAATAATAACTAAGGATGAGTCAGATTTTTGGTCTGAGGAACTAACCGAATACTACTCATTTACCGAAACAGGAGGGACCACGGAAGAGGGGGCTCAGGAGTAAAACCAAGGGTTTGATTTTGGACATGACAAGTGGGAAATGCCCGCTAGAAATCCCGGTAGAAGGATTAAGTGGGCGGTTGGTTATGCCAGGCTGGAGCTCAAAGAGAGGTCGAGACTGGAGATACAAGTTTAGGAGTCAATGGGATATAACCATACTTGAGAGTCATGAGCCGGAAGAGACCGTTTGGGGAGTAACTGTCGATAAGAGGGGAACTTCCCAAGGACCTCGCGCTGGGACTGTCCAACACGGACGGACCCAGAAGAAGGGGCGGGGGAGCAGCAGCCAGTGAGGTAGGAGGGAAACCAGGGGAGGAAGGTACCCTCACCGTTTTCTGCCTGGTGAACCCTTCAGGCTGTAGGCTCCCGCTGAAGCACCTCCTCCTCTGGGAAGCCTTCCCTGACTGGATGAGGCAGAGTTAGTGACTCCCCGTGCTGTGTTCTCCCAGCACCCTGTGTGTGCCCTCTTGCCGCATTTATTACAGGGATTATAATTCCCATGTCAGTCTTCCCCACCCAACTGTGTACCTCTTAGGGGCAGGGACTGCGTCTTATCCAGGACCACACGTCCCACCACTAGCTCAGGGCTGGCCTTAGTGGGTGCCCAGCGACTGTGTTGGAATCTGAAGGAAGAAAAAAGCCCAACTATCAGACGGAGTTGAGGAAGGCTTAACAGGGAAGGTGGGATCTGAACAGTACTTTGTTGGAAGGCACTGGATTTTTTTTTAGAAAATGTAAAAAAAAAACGAGAGAGCATGGCAGGCCAAGACAGAAGAGGACAAGCAGCCAGAACTAAGAAGGCACAAATTACATCCCAGAGACAGGAACTGGCTCAGCTCGGTGGGCCCACGGGGTCCGGGGAGGGCACAGGGAAGCGCGGCTGGGGCCAGGCTGCGGGGCAGCCAATGCCAGGCTGAGGGCTCGGTGTCCAGACTCGTTCCCAGGAACGCTGGCGTCCCGTTCTGATTATAAAATGTGACAGCTCCATGGTTTCCTTTAACTCCAAGGCAGACAAGTGTGAGAGCTGTTGTTACAAATGACAAATGATATGATGATAACAACTACCGTTTATTAAGTGAGTATGTTCTGCTTTGTACTATGCCAATGTTCCACACGGCTTTCTCTCATTCGATCTTACAACAGTTCTGGGAGGCAGACACGAATGTCACCACTGTTTGCAGATGAGGAAACTGAGGCAGAGAGAGGCTCGCTTGCCAAGCCTGCCAGCTGGATGTACTGGAAGGAAGAGCTGGGGAACCCAAACCTTGGCATGAGTGACTACTGGGCTGCTCTCTGTCTCCTTCCTGTGGGGCGTCTGGGGCTGGAGGCGGGGGGTGGGGTGGGGGAGAAAGCTGCAGGAACAACGAAGAAAGGGAAGCACCTGAGGATCTACAGAAGGTGCCTCCTCCAGACATCTGGGGGAGGGTCACGGCCAAGGAGAGAATCAGACATGGAGCTAGAGGAAGACGGAGACCAAGCAATGGAGTTGGGATAGAATGTTCTTGAAAGCTGAGCTGGAAGCCTTTCCTCTGCATGTGCATTTCTGCCACGAGAATCGCCTACACCCAGACCGACCTTACTGTCAAAGCCGAGGTCACATCACACTGCTGCCCTCCAGAAGACGGATGTGAGGATGTGTTGCTGGGGGCTGCCTGGGCGACGGCGGGGGACAGGCCAGGACGGCAGGGCAGCCACATTCCCAGGCTGCGGGTTACAGGAAACCTGCCCACAGCCTGGGCTGCACCAGCGGCTGCTACGGGCCATCGCCGTTCCCAGAGTAGTTATTGTGGCTCCTGCTGGAAAGGGTCACAGTCACATGTTCAAGTTAAATGCCGCGTTGTGGGCCAGGGCTTATGTCTCAGAATGTGCGATCCAGGCCCGGCCCAAGCTGCAGGCAGAAGCGGCCTCACAGTAAGAAAGAACTTATGATACTGCATTTGCGCAGAACATTATTATAGTTTGCAAAATCCTGCACAATCTGTATCTCATGGAAACTGGACAACAGCCTTGCGAGGTAGTTGAGGAAACTGAGGCACAGAGAAGGTTAGTGACTTCTGCAACGTCACACAGCAAGTCAATGGCAGAACCTAAAATCTTTGGGTTCCAAGTTAGTTCAGGTGTTTGAGACCCAAACTAACAAGTGTTTTTAACAAGTGATGTGGAGAAAGCAAGAGAGGACTCTGGGGAGAAAAGAATATTTTCTCAATCACCGTGAATCTGAAATATGTGGTAAAACACATTTCAAACACCTAACACTTTCTAGCTTGTCAAAGTCTTTTTCCTATATTACTTCACAATGCTCCTAAGGAGGCAGGTCAGGAAGTGCGCACAGGTGATTCACAGAGCGACTGAGGCCCAAGGTCACACAGCTGGGAAGAGGAAGAGCGCCCCCTGGAGTTCAGTTCCAGTGCCGTGCTCCTCCCCCGACCCGAGGCCTGGAAGCATTTAATGCGGTCAAGCAATGGAAAATGGTCCCAGGGCTGCGGCTCCATCTGCTACATGTGATCTGTCCAAACCAGTGGCTCCCTGCCTGTCTGACCTCCAGTCCTCCCAGCTCCACCCCGACAGCTGCCCCAGGCGGCCGGTCCCTTGCACGGCACCCACCCGGCCCCCCACCCTGCACTCCCCCTGTGCCAGGGCTCTGTGGCTTGGCCGTGCACGCCAGGCCCACATGATACGCCTGGAATAGCCGTCCCTGTCAAACAGATGGGACCGCACAGTCCCCCGGGATGACCCCTGGATGCCTCCACGTCGCAACCATCTCCTTTGCCCTAACCTACGGTGACTTGGGCCAGGACCCATTTTCTCTTCTTCTGCCTCCCAGGCCGGCCCACTCACACTTTCTAGTGCCTTCAGCCACATGTCTGATGGCTGAGCTGGACGTCCTGCCTGGGAACCAAAGCCTGGGGTCCAAGGGCCTCAGGACAGATCTCTGGAAGGCACTTACCTCTCCCGGAAACTGACCGCTGCCTGAACTCTCCTCCAGAGGGTTCCTGCCCGCCCGCCTGGAAATCCTGCTGCCTGGGTCCTGGCCCCGGGGTGACCGCCCTGGAGGGGGCACTGCCCCGCTGCCTCTTCCCTCCCTCCTGTGCCCACACAGTTACTTTCCTGTCACAGTCTTAGAGGGCCAGGAACAACCCACATGCTCACTGACACAAAAACGGATAAATGAACTGTGCGTGTTCACGACAGGATAAACAGCGTGCAAATGAAACAGCACCAACCACCCCCACACACGCACATGTGGGGAAAGAAAGCTGGGCAAGTCCACATACTTCACGACAGAGTCTTTACAGAGCTCAGAAACTAGCGAAACAAAACAGTGTCTTGTTTAGGGATGCATTCATGGGCACTGTAAGTACTTTTAAGGCAAAGAATTGACCAACAGAAAGTTGAGGGCAATGTGCCTCAGGGTGGGCAGAGAAACGGGGTGGGGAGCAGCAGGGTAATGGGGCCTCGGGGTGGGAGGTGGGCTGGGGATGGTTATTTTGTGGTTCTGCCCCACAGCTCACCTGCACGTTCGTGTTTTCTTTTTTACACGCGACTGCTACCAGGTAATTCTAAAGGTTAGATGGAGAGGGTCCTGGGGTACCTCTTCTTATCACCTCCCTCCCATTCTGGTGTATCTATGGCAGAAAAGTGGGTGCCTGCTGGGTGCCTGGCCTGCCCTGCCCATTCCCCACCCCGCTCCAACCTCGCAGCCGAACATCCTGAAAGGATGCTCTGCCCTCACTCCCTCTCTGTCCCTCCCACACTCGGCCCACTGCACTCTGACCCCGTCCCGCCGCTCACTGACCTCGCCGAGGTCAGGAAGTTCAAGACACAGTTTCCACCTGGGCTCGGTGATGCCTCAGCAGCACTGGCTGAGGCTGACCCCCGCCTGCTGCTTCTCCATACACATCCCCCCCAGCACGTACGGTGCTCCCTCTCCTAGCACCCCTTCTGTATCTCCAGCCACATTTTCTTGGTCTCCTTTGTTGGGTTTTCCTTCCTTGGTCCCTTACTTAAATGGTGGTACCCCCCCCGGGGGTCTTCTCAGGCCTCACCTTACTCTGCAGTCTCGCATGGCCCAGTCCCCATCTGCACACTCATGAGGTCCCCATCTTTCTCTCCAGCCCAGACTTTGCGTTCCTGGGCTCCAGGCTCAAAGATCCAATTGTCTCCTCAAACTTTCCACTTGGATGTCACATAGGCACTTCAAGGGCATGTTCAAGACCAACTCCTCACCTTCCCCCAAGCCAAGCAGCCCGGTCCCCTTCCAGTAGCATCTATACATCCACCCCAGTGCCTGAGCCGCCCGCCACTCATTCTTGGTTTTCCCCTTCCTGACTGCCACCATCTGCCCGCTGCCCCCCAGCCCCGCCCAATCACCACGTCTAGCCATTGTACCTCCTAGTCGCTCTCAAATCTACTGTCTCCACCTCCACCAAGACCTTTGTAATCCAAGCCAGCATCATCTCTTGTTTGTATGAAGCAACCAGCCCACTAGTCACCTCCCTACCCTCAACTTTGCCCCAGGCCACTGCCCACCCTGCAGCCAGTTTGTTGTCCGTAACATGCAAATCCGAGTGCCCCGGTGCCTTGAGAGCGCCCCCCAGTGGCCCCCACTGCCCTCGGCTCTCCACAACTCCGCCCCCACCTACCCCTCCCACCTCATCTGCCTCCATATCTCTGACTCCACCCTCCAACCACGCCGCACCTTGTCAGACCTGGAAAAGCCTCTGCTTCCCTCTCACCCTGGAACACCTTGTCTCCCCCAGCCCTGCCGCCTTGCCTGCTTCATCTAAGTCTTACTTCAGGTTCCAGGTTAACTGCCACTTCTGCTGGGAAGCCCTCCCAGACCACCCTCACTCCCACCCAGAAAATGTTAGATGGTCCCACAATTAGTGGGCCATTCTAGCACTGTGACACTTTCTACTAATTACTTTTTAAATCATTTGCCTCCCACAATGGTAGACTCTGGGCATCAACCTGCAGGGACCTGACTCACTGTATCGCTGGGACCGCGGTCAGTGCCCGGTCCCCTACTCGGCTGGTGGTAAAAACTGCCAGAATGAGTGAATGAATGGATGGATGGATGGTGGGCACTGTGCATTACATGTGTTGTCTCCTTTAATTCTCCCAAGAATCCTTCAAGGGAGCTACTATTGGTCTCATTTTACAGATGAGAAAAGGGAAGTAACATACCCCAAATCACCCAGCTAGCATATAGAAAGCAGCAAGTTGTACCCTGGTTTGACACCAGCAACTACCCCTCCCCACCGCTGGCCACCCCGGCCCCACCCCCGACCCCACCCAAGGCCAAGGCGGGGAGCTCCTGCTGGGGACTGGCGGCGTTACCTGGAAGCACGTGGGCCCGGGCCTCCCCGCGGGGATGTCCGACTGGTAGAAGACTTTGAGCTCTGGAGTCAGGGCGATGACGGTCTTGATCACCAGGGAGATGATGTCGGACCAGACCTTCTTGATGTCGACGCCTTTGGAGGACAGCCTGCACAGGATGCTGGAGAAAGTCCTCTTGCTGCCCGTGCTCGTGCTGTCCGAGTGGACGAAGTTCCCGCTGTGGATGTTCAGCGAGTAGTTGGTTAAGTGCATGAAGATGTGGTGCAGGTTCTTGGGGGTGGGCTCCTGGTACGGCTCCGTACAAAACCTGGAGAGTCCATCTTTGGCTATGTAGATCTCTAAGGGGTCTAAGGACTTCAGTAAGACGTACAGGCGAATGTCGAACTTGAGCTTGTCGATGAGGAGAGGTTTGCAGATGTACTCCTGCACCACCGCCGGCCTGCGCTGCAGGGTCCCTGCCAGGCGGATGTCACTGGGGTCTTTGATGAGGTAGATTCCGTCGCCCTGGCAACCACCATCAGGTTTCACAATGAAAGTGGGCTTCCAGGAGGGGTTTCCGTCTTTCACCATTCGAACCTGGGGGGAGAAGAACAGGGTTAGCGGGGTATCCTCTCCCTCTCTGGACCCCCAAGACACAGCAGGACGTTGGCAAGGGCGTGGTAAGTAAGTGACGAGATGAGCCCTGCCTGTGTGGTACTCACTGGGCACCCGCCAGGGAGATGACACCGCACTAGGCACTCCGACAGTGGCCTCGGGCTGCCCCTGATCTTGTCCTCCAGCAGGGAGGTCAAGAGCACAGCAGGTCTGTGGTCAGGGGACCTGGACTCAAATCCCAGGTCTTTGCCGGCTATTAGCTGTGACCATGAACAAGTCCCATAACTGATGATGACGATGGGGATCTAGTACTGCTTATGGGTGCCTACTATGTGCCAGGTCCTACAGCAGGCACTTTGCATAAGTTATGTAAGAAAACACGGTGGCTCTCCTTTTGTGATACAGAACACAGGAGATGGTGCATCAGTTGTGAAGAGTGTGGCCGTGGCGTTAGGCTGCCTGGTCTCGAATCCTGGCCCTGCTACTTGCTGTGTGACCTTGGGCAAGTTACTTAAGTTATCTGTGCCTTCCTCGCCTGTAAAATAGGAGGAGGACCGTTCTGAGGATGAATGAGGTAATGCATGCAAACGATAGGCCCACGGGACCTGACCCAGGCAGCCGCCACGCCTAGGGGGGGCTGTCCTTCGAAGGTGCAGTCACTTGCCAGCTAACGGAGGGGCGGTGCTGCAGTCGGAGCCGAGACCCCGGACCCGACCGTGCTCACACCTTCCTGTGGGATGCTCACCGAGGACTGTCTCAGGCTCCTCATCCTACAACAGGGAAGGTGAAACCACCCTCCTGGGTCCCTGTAAAGAAGAAACAGACGGAAACGTGCGCAGGGCCGAGCACAACGCCAGACAGAGAGCTCATGAGCGGGAAATGCGAGTGTGATCACTTGTCTCTCCTGTTAGGTTCATCCCGTGGACCTGGCCAATCCTCCCGTCCGCTGAGATCTTCTTCAAACCGGATTCTGTCATCCATAATATCTGCTCTCCCTCCAGCTCCAGGTCAGCAGGACGCTCGCCTAATTATCCGGGATGCTTGACCGGTCCAGACAGTCAGTCTGGAGCTCCGGGTCTGCATAATTCATGCTCACCCAGCTCCCCGGGCCCTTGTCATATCCTTCATGCCGCTATGGGGAATGGATGGGCTGAATGCTGAGGGAAGGTTTTCACAGGGGCAGGGAGCTGGGGGAAGTTTAAAGGTGGGTTTGAAAGTCACTCTCTGGGCAGCGTGGAAGAGCCCAGAACAGGACCTCCTTCCATCTGGGCCCAGTAACTCAGGGGAGGTGCCATGCCCGAGCTGGGCTGACCCTCGCCTCCACCTCTGCCTCGAAGCCCAACCCGGGAGGGAGGACGTCTGCACTCTGGGTTTTACTTATCTCTCGGACCAGCCCATATTTCTCAGTGAAGCTTTTGCCAATTCCTTGGGCACTATCAGTTACTCCAGGCTTGTAAAAGATCTTTAACAATGGAGAAACACTTAAAGCCTTAATAATGGCCCACATCAATTGTTTCCCTTTGTCAGCAGGATTCGAGAATGGAACCTCACCAGAGATCAATGCAAGCCTCCCCGGGCCTTCCACGGAGCCTGTCTTGCCACCGTGACCTTGACGTTTATGTGTAGTTGTTTAATATTCACCCAGAGCATTCATACATTTGGCCCTTTACAGTAAATATGAATGCGCTGGAGAAATGGCAGTTATAGATCAGGAAGTAAAAAATGTCACGTTTGCACCGATGGGCAATTTCTCCCTCTGGAAAGCTTTTGCAATGCTGAAGATACTAACAGTTTAATATATTATCAGGAGCAATATTTTCTCCTTTGAATCCAGTGTATATGCCTTAAATAAATTAAACTACACGGTCAATAGTCTCTGCCATTCATTGCATTACTGACTATTTCTTCTGCTCTTTGCTAGAGTAGCACCACACAAATCAGGATTATGAACATTAACAGAATCCCTGGATTCCTAGAACTGGAGGGATCCTCGGAGATCACATAGCCCAGGCCTCTCTCATTCAAATGCAGGCGCTGAGGCCCTGAGAGGTCACGTGACTTGCCCTGGGTCCCCTAACCTGCTAGGGGGTCAGTTAGGATGAGAACTGACCTCACAGCATGTCCTCTGTGCCATGTTCACCTCTGATACAATAAAACTAAAGGTGTCTTTTTCCTGAGTCCTACAGGACAGGTTCTCCTAACTTAGCAGACAGCGCTGGTCTCTGAGCTGTCCTCACACTAAGAGCTGGGCCCTGAGCGCAGTCTGTTTGCAACTGGACTGCAGACCCCCCCAGTCTGCCAGGACCGCCCCAGCCCCAGGCCTTCTGCCTGGGTCCCGGTGCCGTCTACGGGAGAGCCCGCTCGACGTGCCAGATGCGGTGCCCACCCCCAGCAGACCTGTCAGCGACTTCTATTTTTACAAAGAGAGAAAGATTTTCCAGAATTTCATATTCATTGTCCTCTGAGGTTTTACTCAAGGGTGACCCTTTTCCCTCAGTTATTAAAGTTAAAAATGAATACATTGGTTCTTAGCGAGAAGTCATGGACCAGAATCTAAATATAGTCTCTATAACTCCACCCCAACCCCCAAATTCTGATTTAACAGACCTGGGCAGAGACGTGGGCATGCATGTTTTGGAAAAAGCATGATGGTGTGATTCTGACGTCCGCTCGGCTTGAGTGCCCCTGGACTAATGTGAGTTAAACAAAAATACAGCCTGGGACCAACACACTGAGTGAAGTTTTACGCAGTGATGTGGCCTGAACAGGAGGAAGACCTGCACTTAGGCTGAGGCTGATGGTATCTCCATTTTCACCCAAACCCGCTGTTGGACGTGAAATCCATTATCTGGTAACTGTATGCACTGATGGCTGAGAGAGATACACAGAGGATGCGGTGGACTGATTGCTTGGCAGGCATCAAGCCTATTAAAAAATTTATGTCTTTCACTGTCCCCTAGTGGATATTTGAGAAATAGACCTGGGACAGACCGGCCCTGGCAACCCTCTTCACCATTCAGACTCTTCTTAGCAGGAGGACACTCTATTAAGACGTTAAGATGGTGTTGGGCACTGCTCCAAAGCTGTGCTAGTGTTAAGGTTAGAGCATGCTTTGGATGAACTCATCCCTAAAGTGCCAGGGTGGTTGGCCAAGGCCACATTCACTCTCCACACTCTGTCTTAAACAATCGCAAGTGCTCGCCCTACTACACAGAGTGGCCTACCTGTGTAAATTCTTCAGCAGTTTGTACAAACTTTTCAAATTTGGGGTAACATGAATAGGAAATCCTGGAAATAAATGCCATAAAAATCAGTGATTTTTTGATTCTTCGTTGTGGGTTTTTTTGTATTTTCCAAAATTTCCAAGAGAAAAAAAACTAGTGGCAATGACAGGCAGCAGCGAGTGCTCTAAACACACAGGTTTGTTATCAGGAGCAGCTTTCGGCGAGCAGATGCTTGGACGTCCCTGCTCACAGCAGCAAAGCCGCTTGCAGCAGCCAAGGGCAGGGGCAGCCCGAGTGGCCCCAATGGAAGGAAGGGTAAACAAAAGGTGGACACACGGACAGTGGAGCACCACTCAGCCATAAATGGGGCGGGGGGGGGGGGCGATGTGGACGCTGGCTGCAGTGTGGACAAACCCAGAGGACGTCATGCCCAGTGAACCAAGCCAGACGGAAAGGACCAAGGCTGCATGGTCCCACTGTCACAAGGCACCCAGAGGAGTCAGGTGCATGGAGACAGGAAGTAGGATGGCGACCGCCAGAGACCGGGGAGGGAGTTTGCACCCCACGGGCAGGGATTCGGGGTGGGGACGTGAAAGAGCTCTGGAGACGGATGGCGGAGGTGGCTGCACAGCAGCGGGAATGCGCGTCATGCTGCCGAACCAGACACTTAAAAATGGCTAAGGCGGGCCCTGGCTGGTGCGGCTCAGTGGATTGAGCACCAGCCTGCGAGTCAAAAGGTCGCCAGTTCGATTCCCAGTCAGGGCACATGCCTGGGTTGTGGGCCAGGTCCCCAGTAGGGGGCGTGTGAGAGGCAACCACACATTGATGTTTCTCTCCCTCTCTTTCTCCCTCCCCTTCCCCTCTCTCCAAAAATAAATCAATAAATCTTTTTAAAAATGGGTAAGATAGTAAGTTTTATATTGTACATATTTTCCTGCCATTTTTTTAAAGTTGAAAATTTTTAATTAAAAAAAATAGAAAAAAATAGCTTTTGGTGAAGATAGAAAGAGTACTGAAGTGAAAGACAGAAAAGCTGCCCCGTCCCAATTTACTCAGGTAATTTCTGACTGTGTGACCTTGAGAAAGTCCCCTAACTCCCTGGGCGTTGTTGCTCTCACCTACAAAATAAAGGGGCCACACAAGTCCCCAGCTTCCACCCACAAACGGTTCTGAATGCTGATTTATCTCGACACCACCACAGTTGAAGGCCGTGTCACAAACACGCAAGCGACATCCACCGGCGGCGAGTTCACCCCGAGCTGCTGCGGTCAGCGCATCGGGACAATCTGCACGGGCGGCTCTGGAAGGGAGATTTATGACGCACTCGAGGAAGTCGGCTGGGCGTCTGGGGGAAGCGAGCTAAAATACTTTGAGAGAGGGGTTCGGCCACTGGAACACCAAGCCACAAAGTATTATTAGCAGCAAGGGGCAGGTACGAGGACAGTTTCTGAGGAAATACCCTGTCTGCAATACCTGGGGAGTCAGAGCCAGTTGGAACCGGCCTCCGTCACTCCGGCGGGTTTGTATCCGACCTTAGCAATCAAGACCCTTCGTGCCACAGGCCCAGGCAGCAGACCTCAAGCAAAAACAAGCCTCTGGGTGGACAAACAGATGTCGCAAAGCACATGCTGGACAGGGTGCAGGGACCAGCCCCTTCCCCTTCCAGCCTCAGGGGGTCCAGCCTCCCACCCAGGACAAAGCCCCACTCCCCACACTCCGGAGAGCTCCCGAGGCGGTTGAGGAGGAGGCCATCTGCAGGTCGGTGAGCAAGGGCCAGACTGCGAGGCAGACAGGCGAGGCCGAGAGGAAGAACTGAGCGGGTGAGATGCTGCTGGGGTGGGTTTTAGGAAGGCAAGAGGGAGTGGCGTACGCCTGAGAGACTGCGAGCAGTCCCCACCCCACGGCTGGAGAGCAGAGAGTGGGGCAAGAGGGGAGCAAGCACACTGGGGACCTCACCGAGGAGACCTGCGGGCGGGGTGGCTACTGGGACACTAACAACGTCAGCACCCACGGCGATCGGGCACTTAGTCCAGGTCAAGTGCTGTTTGGAGAACCTCAGGCGTACTATCTCATTCAACCCTCAACAGCCCTATTCCACAGGTAAGGAATCGCGGGCCTGGAGACCCTAAGTAACTCGCTGGGACTCGAGACTTGGAGTCAGGATTTGTGCCAGCAGCCACACCCCCGGAAAGCCCCCAAGGCCCCCCGCTGTGCGGTCCTGTACGCTCAGCACTCCCTGGCCTGCAAGAATTCCAGTTAAAAAACCCTAAGTGGCAAACAAAAAAAGCCCTGCTCGTTTCGTCATTGACGCGTACCCTGGGTTTACTTGAACAGTTTAAAGGTACTAATGTTAATTATTTCCAAGGACCCCTCCTGTGCCGCTCCTCAGCACAGCTCAGAAGGCCCTCCTTCCCTCCTGGCAGCCAGCTCTCTCCCCCCAGCCTCCGCTCCTGCCCCTTCCCGCCAGCCCTCCTTCATGCCTCTGCGCCTTTATACGGGCTTCCCCTCCGCTGGCCTCTTCCCACTTCTTTGCCTGCAGGACCCCACACGTCAGCTCAATCAGAGGTTCCCTCTGAGAATCCTCTGCTGGCCTGCAGCCCTCCAGGCGGAACAGCAGCTCCGCCTTCTGTGCTCCCACAGTGGCGGCACCTAATCCTCCTACACACCTCTGTCCCGCTGTAAGAGAACTACGTACTCGACTTTAAGGTGAGAGCTCTATTGCAGTATGACCATGTATTTTAGTAGACTATGGAAGCTAAGAGCACGGACGCTGAAGCTAGACAGCCTCCAGCGCTGGGAAGCCCGGCACTGTGGCCACTTGGTAGCTACGTAACCCTCGACAACTTCAGTACCTCTCTGGGCCTCAGTGTGCTCACCTGCAAAATGGGAGCAGTAATAATGCCTCTGCTATAGGATTGCTGTGAGGGTTACAAAAGGTAAAGAATGTGCAGTGCCGGGGCTGCTATTATTGTTTATCGCGGCAACGCTCTCCCATTGAACGATGTGCTCGCTGAGGACGGAGACCACGCCTCGTCTTACTCACCACTCCCAGTGCAGAGCAGGGGGAGCGCTCAACAAACCTGTCCCCCAATGAAGGGATCGCTGAGCTTGATCACCACCGCATTTATGAACCCAGAACGTCAGTTCATATATGTCTAGTTGACAGATTGCTGGACAAACCAACTTCTTCTCAAGAAACAGAAGTGTTTCTATGATAACAAAGAGGAAAGGACAACAAGCACGTGTGGACACGGCTTCAGTGCTGGGTGCCGTCCGCACAGCAGCCCTGCAAGGACGGGGAGGCTCGGAGAGGTGGAGTCCCCGGGCCCAGGTCACGCAGCCGACGGGCAGGCAAGTTGTCATTGGAAACCAAGAAGACAGAGTCGGAAGTCTGTGATCTTTCCATGACAGCTCCATCCTTTGGGAAAACTCAAAGCAGTTGAGGCGTAGACACACACACACTCACACACACGCACACACTCACACATGCACTTACAAAGAAACCGGAGGCTTGCCCAAGGCCACACATAGCTAGTGGCAGAGTCAGAACTAAGCATAATATTTACAGGTTTCCAACCCAAAGTTCTTTCTACCACAGTTGACTGGCGCACCGAAGAGTCTTTCAGAAGGACCTTGGGAACGTGTGCCCTCTCCTGGGTCTGAATAACAGCATCCCCTTTGTTTGGTGTCACAATGAACCACAGTGCCTTTCAAAGCTATCACCTTCCTCAATGCCCAGATCTCCACTGCAGGGAGAGTGAGACACTGAGGCCCAGAGAGGACAGGAAGAGGAAGGCAGTCACCGGGCAGAAAGGGGAACCGGAGCTTCAGCCAGCCCAGCCCATGGTGCCCTTCCCTTGAAGATGCTCTGGCATTCACCCGGAGGTGACACAGCCTCGAGGGGCCCCTCGGGGAAGCCGGCCCTTTGGATCACGACACCCAGACTGCAAAGAGGAGCCTGTGCATGAGCTCTGCCCCGAATCCGGATGTTGTTGAGGCAATTCAATGGCCCCATTTTCAGTAAACAGCAACTTTATATCCTCATAACCTGCCCATCATCGGTGAACAATTAAAAGCCACTCCGGAACTCCCCTGGGATGATAAATCGTGTTTACCAGGAAGGAACCAGTCACGCCGTGAGCCGGTCCCCACTCCTCCCCGGTGGCCCCTCCACGCCTGACGGACGCCACGTGACGGGAGTGAGCACCCAAGGCCAGCTGCTCCGCCAGCCAGGCCCTCCAGCCCACCGCCTGCGCTCTCCCGAGTTCCCCTCACCCGTGGGCTCTGACCAGGCTGGCTGGGCCTGAAGCTACTTCCCGAGGACTGTGGGGGATCCCTGAGCATGGGGGTCCCCAGGCAGCTGCTCCCCTTCACCTCCACTGGGCCCACATATCTTCGTGTTTGTGGCGGGCAGCAGGTGCAGGGCACAGGCTTTGGAGTCGGGCAGGCCTGGGTTCTAGTCTCAGCTCAGCCGCCTCCTGGCCACAGGGCCAGGGCCGGCTGCCTGACCGGTGCTCAGTACCCTCCCCAGCAAAGGAAGGAAGAACAGTGCCCAGTCCTGTGGCTGCTGCTGGAGAAATAACACCCTGCATTCAGACTTAACACACCACTGTTTTTGTTATTATTTCATTTTACTTTATCATTCTGCCTTGCTTTCCCGATTCCCTGCCGAGGCTCATCCCAGACCAACTTGGCTGCAGTCGGGAGGCCTGCCCAGTGCTCCCCACTACCCTGTGACTGGGCCCGGCTCCTGACCGACCCCCCCCCCCCCCCCCCACTGTTTCCTGGTCCCCTGGGATGGCAGCCTCAAGTTTCCCAGACTCTCCCTGGGGCCACCCAGCGGAGTCCAGCCCGCAGCCTGGTTGGCCTCCCCGGCCTCACAGGCCCCACTCCCCTTCCTCACCTCCCCCCAGTCTCCTACTGAGATCCCAGAAGGCATCACGGCCGATCCCATCCGAACACAACGCTCGATTGCTGAGTAAGCTCCCCTTCCAGCTAAAATCGTTTTTCCAATACCGAGGCTTTCCTGCTAATGAACTGGCAAAATAATCTTTAGCTCACCTCCAAATGTACACAACTCCAGTGTAGTCAAAAGCCCTACTTCTCCCCCCTTCCCAGCACCACAGTCCTCATGTGTCTCTTGCATTCTTGCCATACTTTACATGCTGCACTTCAAAAAAATACACGAATGTCCGTGTCCTGGTGTGCAACCCTCACACCAGGTGCCCTCCCTCCTGATGCCCTTCCACCCTGGGCAGGAATGACGAGGGCCAGGCGTGGGGCCAGGCTCATCACTGTGTGTGGGAGAGATGATCCTACAAGGCAAGTAACAGCATTTTCTTTCTTCTACTTTGTAACTGCAGGTTTTCCTCGTACCGCATGGAAACCCGCAAACCAAGAAACCGGGCCACTCTGAGAACCAGGCCGGGCAGCCAAGTGCCTGCCGCGGAAGCAGACAGCCTGAGACTGATCACTCACACCGGGAGAGTGAGAACAGGCGCTCCTCGAGTGCTGGGTGTCAGCCGCCGCCGGTGGAGGTGTCAAGGAGAAGCTCGCAGGTGTTGACGTGTCGGGAGCGACTGCTGCGGGCCTTTGATCGCCGCGCCGCGTGTGCGCAGTGAGCGCGCTGGCTGCACGCTGCGCGGGGCCGAGTGTCGCGGAGGAGCTACTGCCGCTCCAGGGAGGGCCGGCTCCGCAGGCCGCCGTTCCTCTAACAAACAGCACGCGTGCCCCCCACCCCGCACCCCCTGCCTTTATTTCAGTGGGAGCAGGTGCCCCGACAGGACCTTCAGCTGAGCTCCCCACCGGCTCACCGGAAATGTCAGCCCAGCGCTCTGGCCAATCGTTTAGCTTAACTGCGGCGGTCACCCATCAGAAAATGTCCCCATTGCCTTGATCAATCGGAGAGGGAGTGGCGGTCCTCTCTCCCTGCGGGAAGACTCTGCTGACTGTTCCCCCAAATCCACTTCCCTTGGGGATACCTCACTAGTCCCTGTCCCTACCACAGTGGGCCCGGGGAACAGGAGGGGGGTCGGATCCCCTCTAACGCTCCAAAGTCAGCCCAGGCTCCAGCTCTCTCCCTAATTAGTTCTTCATGACCCAGATGCCACCGAGCTTGAAGCAGGTTTATTAACGACCCAGGGAGAGCAGCAGGGAAATAAACAGAGCAGCGAGGCCACTAGATCGTTTTGTTTACAGACACTCCGGTCTCAGCGCGCCAGAGGTCTGCAGCATGCACTCGGACAGACAGCAGGGGACAGCATCTTCCCACACCCCAGGGGCACATCCGGACTCCCCAGGGAATTCTTCTTGGCTGAGAGAAGCCCGGCCAGCTCGGAGAGACCCCTGACACAATGGCGGTGGAGAGTCCACCCTGGCTAGGGGACACCTGGCCTGTGATCCGTAAAGACAGGACGGCTGTGTCGTCACCATAACAGGGCAGCATTTCGGGATACCAGGGTCCGATCCCATAAACTGACAGCCACGGAGAGATGTGTCCACAACCCAGGAGGGTGTTTGTGACCCCACGGCATTCCTCTCTCCATCCGCACGATGAGGCTTGTGATAAACCGCCCTGGCCCAGCACTGTCCAGACTTGCCTGACCAGAGAACACTTGTGAGATTATAATGTACCTGGAGAACACCATCGGAGCTCACCTAATACTTAGATTAATAATGGGGACCGAAAATAATTGCAACGTGTAAGACTTGGAGATACGGTGACATCAGTCAACGGTGACATCAGTCAATATGGGTTCTAACACTAAGTACACAGCAATCAAGCTGAGGGACCATTTACTCTTTGGCCTTCACCTTGAATTTAAAGAGGCACGGTCTCCTTGGTGGTGGTTCACCTGTACAATTTTCAAAGTATCCCCTGGTTATCGAACAAAGGGCAACTCCCAGAGCAGCAGAGATAGGTCTGCGTGCTTTTGCTCTGGAAATCTTTCTACCCTGAGCTTCGAGCGCTTTCTGAACGTCCAGCAGCGTCCCGCTGGGGCGGGGGCAGGAGCGAGAGTGAGGCAGCCCAGTGCTCTCATCTAACGCTCTACCCCGGGAGCGCCCGCCAACAGCCAATGAGGCAGAGCCACTGTTAGGGTTTAGAGAGAAGGAAACGGGGCTCTGAGAGGGTTGGGGATGACCCGAGGCCGCACGCGTGGCGGTGGGCAGTGTCAGCGCAGGTGTGGCCAGCCCAGAACCCAAGCTCTTGCCGCGCCGCTGCCTGGGAAAAGGAAGCCGGGGCGCCGAGACTCAGCCAGTGGGTTCGCTCATGGAGTCTCTGCCTTCCCACGGCACCAAAAGCTCCACGGGGACAAGACCTATGAGGCTCGTCCATCCCAGTAATCTCAGTGCCAAGTACAAGGCCAGAGGCTGGAACTAAGGAAGCTCAGGAGACCCAGATATGATTTCAAAGTTTCTGAAGGGTGGGCACAGAGTCCACAGGGAACACACGAGCCCCCTGGGGCCGCCCACGTCCAGAGGGCGCGGGGAGGGAAGGATGGGAAAGGTCTCAACTCGGGAATATTCTAAAATTTACGACAGTCCCAAGATAGAATGCATTGCCTTGAAAAATAGCAAATGGTGCGTTTTTGAAGATGATCGAACCTGGCCACCTGGCCAGGTGTAGAGAAGATTCACCTGGGGGAGTGGCCCAGATGACCTCTCAGGTTTATCCTTCGGTGCCAACTCCAGCTCTAGGCCGAAGGAGTGTCTCTGACTCGCTGTGCGACTCGGCCACCCTTTCCCTCTCTGGGGCTTAGGCTCCTCCTCTGCACAATATTTCGGAAGCATCGCATCCCTGAAGGCGCATGGCTTCTTGTGTCTGAGTCAGCCGTACAACACAATGTGATTATATAGGAATTAAAATGCCAAATATATTACTTAATATCATATTTACACTATTATGTATAATACAGGGTCCGGCACAAATAACGCCCCTTTTATTTACGAAACTTTATTATTACAAGATCATAAGCATGTAATTCTGTAACATAACAACATCACAATCAAGCATGCCCTATGATGTTGTGAGTGAAATGTTCAAATTAAAGCTATAAAGTATTACACCCACATTATCACCCTGCCCGCCGCACTCAGGCAGGCCTTACTCCCGCCGGACCCTGTGTATGGATGTACGAGAGAGAGCACAGGAATAGCGCTCAGCCAAACTGTCCTGCTTTCCTCATGTCCAAACTCATCCATTACAGGCAGGCGCAGGCACGTGACCACTGCATGAGGTCTTTCAGTGTGACAGCGCCCCCAAGCATGTACCCACTGGAATGTATAGAACTTTGTTATAAAGAATCGTTCCTGCCCTGGCTGGTGTAGCTCAGTGGATTGAGTGCAAGCTTCGAAGCAAAGGGTAGATGGTTCGATTCCCAGTCAGGGCACAAGCCTGGATTGCGGGCCAGGCCCCCAGTGGGGGGCCATGTGAGAAGAACTACTCATTGATGTTTCTTTCCCTGTCTTTCCCTCCCTTCCCCTCTGTCTAAACATAAATAAATAAAAAAGAGTTGTTCCTTATTTTCTCCTTTGAAAAACATTAGTTTTTTAAGAACCATGTATGAAGTTTGACAATATTTCACTCCAGGATGGTAAAGAGAATGTCGAAAAATGTTTCTGTGAAAGGGGAAGGGCACAGAACACAGCCCTACAGCAGTGAGCACACGTGACAGCCGCCAGAACGACGCTAGGGCCTCCTGTGACACTGGCCGATGCCGAGGCAGGTGCAGGGAGGACGCGGGGAAAGCCTGGAGCACCTCGCTGCAGCGGAACAGAGCGCTCAGAGAGCCGTGGGGACTGCTGGGAGGACGCCGGGCCCCACTGGCCAAGTCCTGGGTCATTTGGGCTTCAAACAAATAATGATACTAAGGGATTATGACCCACTGAATAAGAATCCAAAAGTCCACATGAACGTGCAGGTGTAGAAAAATAAATGAAAAGGCCAAGCTCTCCCTTGCAGCAGAAACTCAGCTCACAAGTGCAGAAGGAGTGGTGGAGTTGACCACCGTTTAGCCGCCATCATTACAACGGGTTCAGGCGAGAGTCGCTCATGAGGTGAGAGCTAGAGGGTGAAAGTTTGAGGGGTAACAGGACGTTGTGTCATCCTGAAGCCACTTCCCTCAAGATACTAAGGGGGACACAGTCACTTTTCAGGAGAAATCTGGCAGACACCACCTTAACCAAATGATTGAAGTCACTGTCACCAGTGATAAGACACATTAACATCGTGTGACCCCCGAGACGATGCCCCCGTGAGAGACACAACCCAGATCCTGGGCTCTTCCTGCTGAAAGTGCATGTCCTGAATCCAGGGGCAGTCTGCTAAACGGCCTGTGCTCCTCAGAAACACCAGTGGCATGAAACACGGAGACAGACGGAGACACTCTCCCAGGTTAAAGGGGACGGAAGAGACACAACCGCCGGGCGCGGGACATGTATGGCCTGGACTCTCCCGCTAGTTAGGCGTCCCTGGGACCACCATCAACAACTGGAGAAGCTGTGAACGTCATTAAGTTGGAAAACAGCATCCATCAGTGCCAAGTTCGTGATTGTGACAACCACCCTGTGGCTACAAGAGAAACTATTATTTAGGAAATACACACAGAGCGCTTAGGGCAGAAAAGGCATTGGGTATGCAACTCACTCTCAAAAAGGAGGGTGGGGGGCCGCAAATGTGGTAAAATGTTACCAGGTGGGGTTTTCCGAGCGAAGGATGTGCAGAAACTGTAAAGTTATTCTTACAACTTTTCAGTAAATCTGAAATTATGACAAAGTACAAAGTCAGAAAATAGAAGACAGGCACTGGCTCTAAAAGAAGAGAAAAGGCACTGTGATTAGATCTGTCCTGGCCAAACAAACCCGTCCACCCTCCTCTTCTAAGTCTCCTGGAGACCACGTGGGGCTCATTTCCGGGGGAGGGGGAGGGGAGCGCGCGGCTAGGTGACAGGCAAGGACAAGGGAATCATTTCATTAACGAGGCCGGAGAATCGGATTACAGCGTCTTTCTAAAACCAAATTGCGCCTCCGCGTCACCTTCCATTAGGACCTCCTCCAAGGAGCAATTACACAGAAAAGGAGCCGAACCAGACGCGGGGCAGGAGAGATTTCTTCGTCTCTTCGCAGACGAGGAAAGAAGGTGCGGGCAGAGCAATTTTCATAATTTCCCTTTGAAATAGGCACTGAACTCGAGATTGGGCCCACCATTTTCTCGCAGAAAATTAGGCGCCTCTGCTCAAGTGACGAAGGCGACATCACAAAGAACTTTTGCAAAATGAAATGAAAGGACAAAAATGGAAGGGTGAAAGATGACCTTTTCCTCACTTTGGAAAGCAGGGCTTTCTTGACCTTTGAAAGTTCCCCAGAAAAATGTTTACCTCCTTCACTTCTTTCTGAGAGCTCGCCATTAGGGAGGGGTGGGGGGCGGCTGGCTCAAACAGCAGCTCTCTGATGACGGCATTTATCTCAAAGCTCCACAGTCAAAGGCAGTGCTGCAAAGCGGCGCGATGATAATAGTTGTGATTTAAAACACTAAGTGTATTTGGGGGCCAGATTGAAGTGTAGAAAATTAAACAATAGAATTTCTACTCTTGAAAGTATTACTGCACTAGGCTGCCTTGCGGGGTGGGGAGTGGGGGGGATCTAAGAGGAAAAAAGTTGAAGCCCAGCTGGGAGTTGAAGAGAAGTCTCAGCTCTTTTCCTCTCCTAAATGATCTATCACTGAATAATGAGATCGTCTCAAGATTAGACTTTTATTAAAAATTAAAATAAGTCCTTCTCCAGTAAGACGGAAACACCCAGAATGCTTTGTGTAAGCATTCTTAGCTCCAGATTAAATTTCCATCAAAGACCCCCAAACCTCTTTCCATATTCCTTCACTTCACACACACGTGCCTGGGCGTCCCCCTTGTGCAGGGTACTGGGCAGATAGACGTGAATCCCCCAGCTCCCCAGGTTAGCACGGACAGAAGGTAAGTACGTGCCCACTCACTGAGGGGAAGCGGTACGCTCTCACAGCATCCCTGTGGTGCTACAGGGGAGGAAAGTGAGGCTCAGAATAATTAAGTGCACGCGTAGAAAATGATGGAGAAAGTATTGTAACCTAGGTCTTAATGACCCCACACGCCTGCCTCACTATCTGTCGACCAGAGCACTGCCACAGAACGCCGTGTTTGGGGGTCCTGTAACTGAGGGAGAGCACAGAAGGGGGCCGGGAGGGACTGTCTGTGGGTCTGGGCAGCAAGACAGTGGGAGAGAGGCGAGTGGGAGAGGGGATATCAGAAAAGGCCTTCCCAGATTCGGAGGCATCAACTCTGGCACAGGGAGGCTCAGGGAGAGTTTGTCAGGTGGACAAGTGCAGGAAGGGAGTCCCTGGCAGGAGAAACAGAGGTGTGAGAACTTGGGCAGAAATGAATCTTTCTGAATGGGCTTCCGAGGGAACCAGCGGGGAGGAAGTCTTGGGTAGGATGTACGCGGCTCAGCCAACCACCCGCCACGGCTACTGGGAACAGAATGGGCAGACACAGCCTCTGCGGACCTCCTGGGAGGGGTGAGACGGAGGTGGGGAGATGGCCAGGCCCCGTGCCGTCCCCTCTCTCCCCCGTGAGGTTCCAGAAGCACCGGTAGCACAGCCTCCATCACCAGCACTTCCCTGGGCCCAGGGCTGCACTGGCCCAGGGTGTGCAAGAAGCTAATTGATTACATAAGCCCCTGTGTGCTCCAACTGAAACCTCGGTGGCAGAAATCTGTGCAGAATTTTAACTCCAGCTGGGAGTATTACGGAAGTCCAGGAAAGCCAGACTCACAGAGTCTCAAAATGAAGGAGCCTTAGCCGTGTTCTGCAACCTTCTCCTCCTGCAGAAGCAACACTGAAGCCTGGGGCCGGGCTGGGGGCAGGGTGGCAGACAGCTTGGCTGGGGCAACACTGCCTACTAAGCAGTGGCAGCAGGATATGACACCAAAAGCACGAGTGACAAAGCAGAAACCAACAGGTGGGAACACACCAAACTGGAGAGCTCCTGCACGGCAAAAAAAAAAAAAAATTAAAAATCGACAAAACGAAGAGGCAACCCACAAAAGGAGAGGAGGCATTTGCAAACCATCTACCCGATAAGGGGTTACTATTAAATGGTGTAAGGAATTCATCCCACTCAATAACAGATAACAATAACAATGTAATTTAACAACTACCAGAGGACCTGCCGGAACAGAGAAAACTTACAAATGGCCAACGGGTACGTGAAAAGATGCTCGACATCACCAGTCATTGGGGAAATGCGAATCAAAACCACAACGAGATGTCACGTCCCGCCTAACGGGGTGGATGCAAGTTGGCGCAGTCACTGTGTAACAGAGTGTAGAGCTGCCTCAAAAAAATTAAAAACATCTGACCCGGCAAGCCCACTTTTGGTTTTCTACACAAAGGAAATGACATCACTCTAAGAAGTACCCGCACCCCCATGTTCGCCGCGGCGTTCTTCCGCAACAACCAACACGTGGTAACAATCTGCATGTCCATCAACAGAGGGACGGACAAAGAGAACGTTACGCACACACAGGAATATTGCTCAGCCACAAAAAGGAAACCCTGCCATTCTCGACGACGTGAATAGACCTCGAGGGCATTGTGCGAAGTGAAATATATCAGAACGTGACAAATGCAGTCTGACATCACGTATGCGTGGAATCGAAAAACAAGCCAAACTCGCAGAAACAGCAGAACGGCGGCTGCCAGGGGCTGGGGGCTGAGGGCTGAGGCAAAGGGGGGACGTCGGACAAGGCACACACTTCCCGTCACAAGGCGAGCCCTCTGGAGATCGCACACGCGGCGTCGAGGCAACTACAGTTCACGGTGCTGCTTTACACCCTGGAAAGTTGCTAAGAAAGTAGATCTTAGACAGTCTCACCACGAAAAACAACTGGAATCGTGTGACATGATGGATGTGCTCGCTGACCTCCCTGTGGTAATCTTTGCTATATATATGCACGTGTATCAAATCATCGTGATGTGAACCTTAAAAAGATATCACGTTATATCGCAATCACATCCCCAGAGAGCTGGAGGGAAGGGGCGGGGCCAGGGCTGCAGCAGGTCTCCTGGCCCTGGCACAGGGTTCACTCACTTGAAACGCTGCACCAGGCAAGGACACCTCGGACTAGTCTCGCACCCTCGGCACCTGGCACTTCGTAGGCCTCAGGAAAAGTCGGAACGAAACCCGGTCCGAGATCCGAAGGCACTAGCTGTGGTGCAGTCCTGGGTAACCACGAGCAAGCACCTTCGACTCCGGACCCCTGTCTTCTCACTTGCACACTGGAGGTCATGACACCTGAGGGAGGGGAGCAGAGGCCACGCCCACAGAAAGCACTTGGAGAACCTTGAAGCCCTGCACAGATGCCAGCTGTCACTGGGGCTGTTTAAAAGGACTTCCTAATGAATAGCCTTAAGTATGCTTTTCCAGAGAGGAGCAGCATCTTGAGTTTGGGATGACACCATTCTTCCAGTAAACAAATGGAGCTGTTAAGCATGGGGCACAAGAACAATATGATATATCTAAGCAGGAGGTGAAGTTCTATTTTTGGCAACAAAGGCAATAAAACTTGAGGCAGATGGGGAGGTGAAACCGCGGCTCCTGCAGCGTCTCTGCCAGCAGCTCTGAATCATCTGCCTTCTGACAGCTGGAGTCCCCTCACTCTGTCTTCAGTCTTCCACTGGTTATGCACCAGAACCCCACCGGCCTGCAGGGGTGCCGTGCTGCAGCACAGAAGGCATCTGGTCTCCACGACGGCTCCCGAGTCCGCTGCGGTGCGTGTCAGGGCTCTGCGTGGGGTGGAGGCTGGGATCACCGGGAAAGACCAGCAGCTCGACCACCATCTCATCAGATGGCACTACTTTGGTTACGTTCCTCACAGCCCAGGTGTGGCCCGTGACCCTTTAAAGTCACAGGTTGGGTCAGGCTAATACCTGTGGCCTTGGAGAAGCAAGTAACTTTCATGGCTAAACTTACAAGAAACAACATTTTCAACCACAGCACCTGCATATTCATTTGCAATTCAATTTGGCAAATACACTGGGCTTCCCGCTGTGCACCAGGCACTGGGATGAGCACTGGGGATACAATGATGAATAAGGCCCGTCCAGGCCCTCACCGGCCTCGCGGATCTTAAGAGCCGGAGAGAAAGAGAACTAAACACAAGTCACTAAACAGTGTGACAGACTCGGGTACCATGAAGGGGGGAAAACAAAGTGCCCCCCCAGCGTGTGTGTGAGGGGGGCAGGGTAGGTTTTACAGAGAACGTAAAGGATCAGCTGGGGTCTGAAGAATCAGCAAAACTGGTCAGGTGGCAGAAGGCAGCCTGGGAGGTTGAGAGGGCCAGGAAGGATGCCGGCGAGGAGCGCGCCGGGCCGAAGGAGAGGGGCGGCAGAGGCGCACTGAGGACCAAAGAGAGTTGGATGTGGAAGGGTCCCAGAGGAAGAGGCTGCATGTGGTGGGTGCTGAGGCTGCAGGGGTGGGCTAGGGCTCGCCAAGGCCTAAGCTTCACCCTTTGGGTGAACTTCAACCACGGGGTAACCTGAGGTCAGCCGAACCGGCACATTGTCCAGATGAAGGGAAATGATGCCAACAGCCAACCCGCCAGAAGCCTGTTGGACAGGCATGGGATGGGGACGAGGAACATATGCGTCGTTTTGCAGGTTTTCTTTCTGCTTCGACTCTGACCCACTTATAGGTCCACATTTTCCTAGTTTCTACAGCCAGCGGAGAACATTGTTCTCTGGGGATTTTGCACATAATGCATTTCATTCAGCCTTGAGGAGCTGAATCAATAAAAGCTAACTTAGGAGGGTAACTGGAGAGGAAAATGGAAGAACCTTGTGCTTGCTGGTTCCTTCCAAGAAGCTGCAAAACCTTATTGAACAGCTTTTTGGCTTTATTCACTAAAAAGTTCTTCTGCCATGAAATATAAACTCCTTCACCATAATAAATACTGTTTTGATAACAAAACTGTACTTTTCTCAAATACCCAGATGGGAGACCATATGCAAAATAAACTCCAAGGAATTTTTTTTTTATTGGCCATCTGCTAAAACTGGGAAGGAAGCCTGCACCCTCCTCTGGTTGCCGCAAAAATTTCCACTGAGAAGCCCACTGGCTTCCTCCTGGCGCCACCTGCTGATCAGACCTGGGTACCAGTTTTGCAAATGGCTATAGCAGGGGGCCGTGCATCTCCCCCTTTCTTAACGAAGTAAATTTAATCCTCATTAACGGGGGAAATAAAATACCCACAGAGCGTCAGGTTCTAGAATGTTTTGTAGCTACTCAGACCTCCTCCTGCTGTTACCCAGAATCAGGCGGCAAAGCCCACACGCCGTGCTGAGAGTGCGCGGGGGGCCGGGCTCTGGCGCGGCCTTTCTCCCTCCCACTTCAGTGCAGCGTTTCCGGGACGCCCTGGGTGTGGCTTGCCCGTCAAAATGCAAATACAGGCATTCCACCTGGAGAGGTCTCTCTGAAGGGAAGGCTGGCACAAGTGCAGAATGATACTTACGTCAGGGCGCGCCCAACAGCATTCTTTATGGAACCAAAGAACCTGAGAACCACCTAGCTGCCCATCAGTGGGGAGGTGATTTTAAAAGTCACGGCGCAGTCATACGATGCACTGCTACTACACGGCGCTAACATGGAAAGATGTCTAAAATATATGCAGTGGGGAAAAGAGGGTCAAAAACTGTAGAGTAAAATCCCATTTTTTAAAGAAAAAAAGCTGTGTGTGTTCCAGTGCATCTTTGTGTACACACACAAAAAAAACTGGAAAAATAAACCCTGAAGTGCCCGGTAATTTCTGAGGCACAGGGACACTTCTTTCACTGTTTACATTACACATCGCTATGTTTGAATTCTTAATATGACAGTGTTGTTTTATATTAAAACAAAGGGGACATTAGAAATAAGGCCGCTTTTTTTAAAAATCAAAGTTGCAGCTAAGAAAGCATTTCATCATCGAATACTCACTGGAGGCCCGTGATCGCTCTGAGGTGATAAGCAGTTCCCCATTTAACAGATGGAGCAATGGGGCTGAGAGGAGAAGGGACTGACCCAAGATCCCGGGAGGGCTAAGTGATGGTCACAGGGTGTTCGCGGTCCCATTCTGCCTGTCCCAGCCCCTGGGCCAGCAGACTCTAAATTACTGTCATTTTAGAGACAAAGAAATCCCCCTCTGCGTTAGGAAACTATCCGGTTCCAACCACCTTCAGCATCAGTCGGATGGGCTTTGCCACATGAGGGCTTAGCATGCTACAATAGGAAGAGACAGAGCAGTTGCTAACCCCCTACCCATTTTACTGGTGATAAAGCATCTCTCTTAAGGGCTAAAACCAGAAACCTAACAGTTAAGCAACAAGCACTGGCTCAGGTTTCCACCTTCCCCAGTAAATCTGCCCCTCCTCTGGGGCTTCCAGTCTTGGCCACGGCATCTCCACCAGATCCCTGAAAGCATCCCCTCTCTGGTCTGGGGATGCTTTTGGCCTTGGATTCCATTCTAAAGGTCCCTCTCTGCATGAGACTCCTGTCTTAACGCCTAGATACAGCCCTCAGCCTGTCTGTTGCTCAGATATCATTTTACAGCGGCTCTAGCCAGGACAATCAAGCAAGAAAAAGAAATAAAGGGCTGATTGGAAAGCGAGACATAAAACCATCCTATGCTCAGAGAACATGACAGTCTATATAGGAAATCCTATGGAACCTACAAAATAGGCTACTGGCACTATTGGAAGAGGTGAGCAAGGTTACAGGATGCAAGGTTAGTACACAAGAATCAACCACACTTCTACACACTTACAATGTGAGAGAGCAAGGTGTGCGTAGATGGAAATGTATTGCTTTCATGGTTAAAATCAATGAACTTAGGTTCCTCTTTAAAATAGCCTTTTATTTTAGAAAGGAAAGAAGAATAAATCCAAAAGAAGTAGAAATAATAAAAATTAGAAATCAATGATATAGAAAATGAACAAACAAGAGAGAAAAAATAATAAAATCATTCATTGGTTCTTTTAAAAAAAGCAAAAAAATAATAACCTCTAGTTAGACCGATCATGAAAAAAGTAAACACGAATTATTGATATCAGCAATGATACATATCTCACAGATGTTAAAAAATAAGGCAATGCTATTTTAAAAAATTTTATTTCAGTAGGTTTGACAACTTATATGAAATGGACTAGTTCCTTGAAAGACAAATTACCTATATTTTTAAAAATCAAACTTAACGTATTCTCAGAAAGAAAGCTCCATGCCCAAATACCTTCAACAGTGAATTCCATCAAACATTTAAGAAAGAAATAATACTAATATTATATAAAATCTTCAAAAACAGAAGCAGCATTTGCCAACTCCTTTCATAAAGCTTGCCTGACACCAAGCCAGACAAAGACATGAAATGTCAACCTGTCTCACGGTCGAAGACACAGAAGACACAACTGCTCACAAAATGTCAGCAAGGATATAAAAACAAATAATACATTAGAACCAAGCAGGGTTTATGTCGGAAATGCAAGCTTAGTTAAACATTTAAAAAATTAATCAGTGGGATTCGTCATATTACTAAAATAAAGAAAAGAACTCACATCTTAATAGATGCAGCAAAACATTTGACAAAATTAAGTGCCCATTCATGATGGAAAGCTTCCTGCAAACTACAGGAGACACCCCTGCGCCCACCTAATGAAGGGCACCTACGCACAACCTCTGGTTGGTGCCACACGCAACAGTGAAAGGCTGACGCTCCCCCAGGGATGGGGAACGAGGCAAGGACGTCCACTCTAGTCACTTCCGTCCCACACGGTACATGGGTCCTGGCCCAGCATGGTTTAACGGGAAAAAGAAATGAAAGGCACATGTAGATTACAAAAGGAAGAAATAACATATTTATTCCCAGACGAATTAATCGTACACATAGAAAATCCTAACGACTCTGCCAAAAAAGAACTTCCAGAACTAATAAGGGAATCCAGCAAGACCCCATGGGACAAGCTCAAAATTAAAGTCAGTTGGATGTCTAGCACTAGCAACAAACGACAGGAAAACGAAATTCAGGAATATCATCTACAGTAGCATGAGGAAGGGAAACAGGCAGGGGAAACTGTATAAAACGCTGCTGAGACAAATAAGGAAGACATAAACAAAGGGAGATAAAACCGAGGCTCTGACTCAGCACTGCTAAGGCGTCACTGTCCCCAAACTGGTCGGCAGATCCAACACGATGCCAAAATCCCAGCGGGCGTCTTTGTGGAAACGGAACAGACTGACTGGAAAGTCGACCTGGAAGTACGCAAGGCCTGCAGCGGCCAGACGATTCTGAGGATAAGCTAAGCCGAAAGACTGGATTCACTGATTTCAAGACCGACTATGGAGCCCGAGGCTTCGCTAGCAGAAGAGTAAACACTCAGAGGCGTGGAACGGAACAGTCTGCAAACAGGCCAAGACATGTGCGATCCACTGCTTTTCCACAGGGATGCCGAGGTCATCCAGCGGAAGAATGATGGCCATTTCAACAGACGGTGCTGAAACTGGAATATCCATATAGAAAAAAGCAAATTTTGACCCCAATCTCATACCGTACACAAAAACTAACTTGAAGTGGATCTTAGAGCTCAATGTAAAACTTCTAGGGAAAAAACACAAAGCATAGAATCCTCATAACCTTTAATTAGGCAAAGATGTCTTGGATAGCACACAAAAGCACAAACTATTAAAAAATGATAAATTAAACTTCATCAAAATTAATACCTTTTGCTCTTCAAAAGACAGTTAAGAATGAAAACTCAAGGTTAAGACTGAAAAGTGGGTGGACATATTCACAACACACACAAACACATCACCACACACACACACACAAGTCTTGTACACAGAGCATATGAAGGACTCACAACTTAACAGTAAAATACTAATAAAAATTAGCAAAAATTTTGAACAGATGCTTAACAAGAAATATTCAGACAGCCAAAAAGCATAGGAAAAGATGCTTAACATCTAGACATCGAGGAGGCTATAAATTAAAACCATAAAGAGCTACAACTACATGTCTCCCAGAATGTCTAAAATTCAAAAGACTAACAAAACTAAGGACTAGCCATGGTGTGGGAGAAGCAGAACTCCCACATACCTCCAGTAGCAGTGTGAGGTGTTACAACCACTTTGGAAAACAGCCCGGCCACTTCTTTTCTTTCTTTCTTTTTTTTTTTTTAGTGCAAGGGCTTTTACTATTTTTAAGAGTTTATTTATTTATATTTAGAGAGAGGAGAAGGGAAGGAAAGAGAGGGAGAGAAACATCAATGTGCGGTTGCCTCTCACATGCCTCCCGCTAGGGACCTGGCTTGCAACCCAGGCACGTGCCCTGACTGGGAATCGAACCAGTGACCCTTTGGTTTGCAGGCCCACTCTCAATACGCCAAGCTACACCAGCCAGGGCCCAGCCATTTCTTACAAAGTTAAACATACACCTACCTTATGCTCAACACTCTTCCTCCTGCCTCAGCTCTTATGTAGACGGTTAGTCCGGGCAGCTTTACTGATGATATCCCCAAACCAGAGATGACCCTAATGCCCAGACCCTAAAGCCCATCAACTGGGGATTGGATAAACAAACTGTGGTATAGTCACACAACGGAACACTTCTCGCCAGAAAAATACCAACTGCTGACATACCCAACAAACATGGGTGAATCTCAAAAACGTAATTCTGAAAGAAAAAAGAAAACTCAGAAGAGTACATACTAGAGGGTTCCATGTATGTGAATGTCCTGAACAGGCCGAAGTAACCTGTGGGGAGAATGCAGACCAGCAGCAGCGGCCGGGCTGGGGACTGAGCAGAGCGGCTGCACAGAGGCCCAGGGAGCTTCTGGGAGATGATGGGAACACCCTTCTCATTCATCTGATTTCGGAGGCACGGCTGGAACCCCATTTAAATGCGGCCTTGCAAAATGGACAGGGAAAGACTTGCAGAAACGGGAAGGGAAAGGTATCCCTCACTGGGAGCAGAACCACACGAGCGGGAAACTGAGGGGTCAGCATGGGGAGCAGCTGACAGTTTATTTTTTAAAATTAACTTAATTGAAAGATAATTTGCGTATAATAAAGTGCCCTCATTTTCAGTTAGTGCTCTGATGAACTTTGGGAGATGAACAGACCCACGTGAAACCATCCCGTCGAGAGCTTCCTTTCGAAAATTACCACTTGAAGCTCTTTTGGTGACTTACAAGTTCTAATTTTATTACAAGTTTCATGATTTGCTATTAACAACCAAAACAACCTGCAGGCAATAAAACAGACTATGAAAACACAGGCCTTGAAATCAGCTCTCAGTCTAGATCCCAACTCCTCAAGCAAGTCACTGAATTTCTCAAAACCTCGGTTTCCTGATCCACAAAGTGGGGATAATAATACCGATACAATCAACTTCACTGTGAGGACCAGAAGAAATAAGGTTCCTCTGGCAGCACACTGCATCACGGAGCCCAGCAGGACCGGTCCATGGGGCCACCGACGTCGCGGTTAGGCGGGTGCCTGTTGTCGCTGCCCTCAGAGGCATGAGATGGGCCGTGGAGCCCGCTGACAAAGGCTTTGAGACCATCCTAACTGCACCCGTTGAAAGACTAACCACAGTGGCAATTCCGAATTCAGCTTCCCCGCTGGTTCTGTTTCACAATCATGGTGAAACAGCCAAAGTACGTCGTGCTCAGATATGTGGCCGTGATACGGAGTGGGTGGCTTGGAAATGGATTCTGGAACAAGTGTAAAGCAGGACACTCGAAAGGGTCCCCCACCCCACGGTCTGTCAGACCTAGCCTCTGGCTCCGAGACAGAGCCCAACCTCCCCCTTTCACGCCGCAGGATGCTGGGGAGACCACACCTCCAGGTTCACCTGTTTAGTCCCAGTCCTCTTGCAGGCTCAGCCACCTGTCTCAGCTCTGTCTCCCTGGCTCCCCGAACGCTGACCCCGGGGTGCAGCTCCAATGTCAGCGTCCGGCCTGTCTCCTCATGTCAATACCCACTTCTTCAGCTCACCGACCTGTCGCCTTACCTGGTCAACTCTGCAGTCTGCCGTGATGACTGCTAACACCTACTGTGCCCCGTCAAGCACTCCCTGGGCCAGCCTCGGATTCCCGGGGACCCCTCACCCCGGCGCCCAGGACACGGTTGCAACCGCAGTGTCATTCCCGGGACACGGGGGTGGAGCGGCACGCACCTGAGCGGCAAAGAGCTGGAACTCGTCAGGCAGGATCCAGGAGCGAGGGTAGAAGTTGTACTCCTCGGGGAAGAGGCTCTGCATGATCCTCACGGCCCTGCTCAGAGTGATCTTCCGCACCATCTCCGTCATGCCTGGAGGGGAGAGAGGCGGTGAGGCGTCCCCTGCGAGGGCCGCCCGCTGCACAGCGGCCACGACCTGGGCCTTCTCCAACCTCCCTAACGACATATGCACTTATTCGGGCAGGATTAAAGAAAGGTATATGAGTTGCTCCCCACAGCGGTGACTCGTGGTTTGGAAAGACCTACCAAATCACTGAAAAACTTGAGGTAAGGGGTCAATTTTTTTTTCCTATAAAAAAGAGACATCCATTTGAAGGAATGAGTTTCCACCTAGCTTATTATTCCGTTCTTTGTCAGCCCCCTAGACAATGTAATGTATTACATCTCGCACTTAAAACTTGATCCTTGTTTAAAATTTGGGGCCACCATACATATTTCTGGGATTCCTTCCATCTTACACCCTTGAGAATATTATCTAGTGGACTCTGCTTACATTAGGAGAAGCTTAACTAAGTTGCTTTGTTTTAGCCTCTTATGAGTATTAAAGGAATAAAATGGAAAAATACACGCCTTTCCACATAAAATCTGTCTCTTTGAAATGAGGACAGGAACTGGAAAAGATGCCACAGCGTAACTCATAGTCTCAGGGCGGGGGAGCCGAATCCGTAGCAGCCCTTCGGCTGTAAGCATCAGGGGTCCACCCACACGGGTCAGATCTCACTGATTCATCCAGAGGGGACTGAAATGCCTCCCTTGGAAAATATTTGAAAAGAATGGGGGACTTTTTTTCTGGTCATGTCTTTAATAACTCTGACAAGAGAGGAAACTGAGTGTTTACCTTAGCAAATTTTAAGTAATTTGTTTTACATTATAACGTGCTTCTTTGTTAAAGCAAATATCACCGCTCAAGACTGAGACTGAGAGCGGCTTCCGCCCTGAAGGAGCCCCACAGGCCTGTCGCCGACACTGGCAATCTGCTCAGCGGAGGTACTTTCGACAGAAAGAACAGAGTTCCGTGTCAGCCCGGACTGACCGAACTGTCACACATCCCAGATGGGCACCGTGAGGGTGCCCAAGGCTTCTCTCCACGCCCCCGTGCAGGGAGCAGAGGGCAAGCACGTGAGGATGAGGGTTTCAATAACCTACTTCTTGCTTCCCCAGGCACACTCAGAAGAGCAACAGATCTAAAGATCGGAACTTCAAGACTGTCAATACCCTGCTTCTTAGTTCTTGTTTAGAAGGATATAGAGACGGATTAAGTAAGACGTAAAGGAGCTTAAAAAGTACTAATACACTGTGCTCTCGTGTGGGCTCTTCAATATTAGCAAAAATAAATAAATAAATAAACTCACTGAAGGCACCAGTCTGAGCTTCCCCAGAAATAAGAATGGGTTAGGAAAATTATAGCTACTCTTTTTTATTCCCCGATGAAATTAGAAATTTGGAGTTCTAATCACTGGAGCTGAATGCAAAGCACACAAAAACACACTTTCAACTTCCTTGGAAACTTTTTACTTGTGTCTGGCAAGGATTTTAATTATAGTTTTAAACTAAAAACTTGCCATATAGTTTTAAACACCTCACACCCAACAGACGCCGCCTCCTGACCAGAGTGCTGTGGGTTCTGTACATTGGTGGAGCTGTGACTGGGGAAGCTCCCGAAACCCCTCAGCGGGTCAGAAGGACGCGCACAACACAGACGGAAGTGCCGAGAGCACAGGAGCACGATCTGACTGTTCTGGGAAAGCTCTGTGGAAATCAAGGTCCAGCGAGTTAAGTGGATGCTCATGATCAGTCTGCAATGGCTCCTTTCAAGTTGTGGCTCAGCGGGCCCTGCACAAGCTAACAGATCTGTTTCCAAGGTTGCCTTTGCGTCTGTCTCCAGGTTGTTCTCTCCTGAAAACAGCCAACTTCAGAAGCAGCCCTAGAAGCCGGTGGCTACTTTTCCCAGACACCTCCAGCCTGCCGGCTGTAGACAGCTCAGCACAATAATGCCACCTGGACACCTGTCTGCAGAAGGCACCTGTGGAGACCTACCCCAGTCTGCTGCCCACCAAAGATCTGTTGCCCCACCATATCTTGGCTGTGTTGCCACCCACTGCTGCCTGGGAGAATGTCTCCCACCCTTCACCGGACCCCACGAGGAAGCTACTGGCATCCCCACCTCCAGCAGGGGCTCAGAGACAGATGTGGGGCGTGCCCTCTGCTCTCAGTAAGACACTGACAAGAGCACCTGGCCTTCTAGCTGAGCCAGAGCCCATGTTCCCAAAGTAAGTATGTGAATAGGAAGGTCACGGCCAGGCTCTGTCGGCTCCAGACTCGACCTCTCTTCTCCAAGCAGCTGCAGCACCTGACCCCACCTGTGACCCCTGCCCTGGACTCTGGGACCCATCTGACCTGAGATGGAAGCTCAGGTCTAACACCAGCTCCCCTCAAGACTGGGAGCAAGGCAATCTTTGACCCCAACTTCGTAGTCCAATTAAATAAGGAGGATTTGAACTGTTTTTCTGAGGCTCCACTGCTTTGTCCCCAAATTTTGTAAGCCTGTCTTTTGTCCCTGGTACCTGAGTGGCTGCCTTAGTAATGCCTCTGCCTTGTTCTCTCCAACGCTCCTTCTCTGCTTCCCCCACATCTACCCTGCAAGAGCGGGGCTCCTCCCACCTGGGGCTTCAGCGCCCACTCACAGGTTCTTTGGAGCCTGACTGCCTGCCTGGGGTCCTCATCAAGGGCTGTCCCTAAACACCGCTGTTTGGGCAGTTCCCCTATTGACTGGGAAAACACCCTCATCAGGCTGGAGCTTCTCACACCGGAGCTTGCCTCCTGCCCCTTCCTCTGGGCCTGGCTTGTTTCTGCTCCACTGAAGACTCAGGCCTCCAGGGTCTTATCCCATGTGGAGCCACCCAAGAGGATGACAGCTTGATCCTCAGGCTTGCCCAGTTAAAAAAAAATACCCAAGAACAAAACAAAATCTGAGCTGCACTGGGAGCATTATTCAACACAAGTATCATTTATAACAAAAACACATTATAGTCATCAGGCAGCAAATGACACATTCAGATCCATCCTCTTCTCTCCAGTCCCAGCACCACCAGTAGGTTCACCTTTGCTCGGATGCTGCAGCAGCCTCTCAGCTCTCTCTCCACCTCGTCTCTCAGACTCCTGCCCAGCTCCAGTGCACCCCGTCTGGCTGACCTTTCTAAAACCCAAGCTGCCCCCTGTCACTCTCTGGCTTAAAAACTCCTCAGCAGCTTTCCATGACCTTTAGTCCTTGCCTACTACATGTGACCCTTTGTAACCATCGTGGGCCCCTTGCCCTCAGCTGAGCGGGCTGTGTGCTCGGTCTGCATCTGTGCACCAACTCTGCCCCCTTCTTTTGCACGAGGTTCAGTCCCATCCATCCCCAGGGGCTCCAAGTGTTCGCATGTTGGTCTTCCCCAGTGTCTCTCACCCTGCCTGTCCCCCAAGCAAATCTGGGTGAGGCCACGTGCCCGCGGTCCAAACTTCCTCTGGCATAGTGCGCATTTTGTATCACACTTCCCTCTCTAGGTGGCTTTCTCCTTGTCTGTGTGTCCTCAGCCCAAACCAATGCGTGCCAGATGGCTGCCCCATGGGTCCCTCCCTGGACCAGCCCGCCCTTTACAGAAAGCCCCCTCCCCAGGGTGGGCTCTCAGGCACCGCCCACCACATGCCGCCAACATCTCAGACCCTGAAGCTCACCAAAGGGCTGTTGTTTGTAAGCTAAGAACTGACAGTTCTGGACTCTGAGACACATCTAAATCAGATTATTTTTATAGAAAGTCTTAATCCATCAGCTAAGATACAATAACATTGGAAGGAAATTGGCCCATTGAAAAGTGGCTAAACGCTAATGTGCTGGCACTAACAAAATAAATTATTTCCATGTGCATATCTGAAAGTTTCCCGTCCATTCAGCGTGGGAAGTGTTTATACTTGCCTGGCGTGTCCACTGGGACTCAGTGCAAGTCATATCCCGTGCGCACGAAATGCGTGTTCTACATAACGGGGTGTAAGAGAGACAGAGGGTAAGCCTGGGCACACATTGGAGCCAAAGGACACCTGCGCTCGCCCACCACAGAGGACAGCCGTCTTTCTCAGAGCAGAGGGCCCGGCCACCCGCTCCTCTGCCCGTAGGTTCGAGGGCCTGCTGTGTCACTAGAGCTAAGTAGCTGCCGCTAGTCCAGTGGAAATTATATGTCCTAGCCCTGGCTGGTGTAGCTCAGTGGATTGAGCATGGGCTGTGAACCAAAGTGTCGCAGGTTCGATTCCCAGTCAGGGCACATGCCTGGGTTGCAGGCCATGGCCCCCAGCAACCACACATTGATGTTTCTCTCTCTCTCTATCTCCGTCCCTTCCCTCTCTAAAAATAAATAAATAAATAAATCTTTTTAAAAAAAGAAAGAAAAGAAATAATATGTCCTAATCGCCAGCACGTGGAACGTGGGATGGGACAGACTTGCTGCTTTGAGACGACTATGCCTCTGTCACCTTTCACGGACCCAGTCCTGCGGGGGCGTCTTTCCCTGCGTTACTAATTTGTGCTCTGAATGCAGAGTCACAGCTCGACTCGCTTCCTTCTCTCGGCCACAGACCAGGCACGGGCAAAGGGGGAAACGTAAATGAAGCCTCACTGGATGATTCACGTCTTAGGGACTGTCCTCATTCAAAGAGTTGTTCTCTCTCAGGTTACGTTCTCCCGATGTCCCAGTGAGTCCTTCAGTGGCATCAGAAAGTCACCTTTCCTGAGCAGCGAGAGAGAGCAAATAACAGCTATCCCATGAAGCCGTGCGCGAGAACCCTGGCTGCGAGCACCGCTCTCGTCCCGCAACAAAACCCTCTCTCCTTCTCTGAGGACAAACTTGACCCCGGGTTAATTTTCTAGCTCCGTTCCCCTGGAAACCAATAAAGTGGAAAGTTAGCTATGCTACTAGAAAACAAAGCGCATGGTTAAAACGACCCCTGATTGGCAAACTGCATAAATACCTGGTAGGAAGCCAGAGCCCCGGGCTTTCCCCGAGGGTGGTGGTGCTGGTCACTGAGCACGACCCTGGCAGGGACCCTGGAAGCTGTGCTATGGCGTAGCTCCACCAGATATTGGCTCCTTCCGACCATCTCAGCCGAGACACACTGCTGGACTGCCGTGCACCGACCTGGGCCTTGTCTCCTTGCCCCCAAGCTCACACCTGAGGGGACAGACTGGCCCCCGGAACCCTTGCGAAGACTCCGCTGGGGAGAAATGCCTGACGCTGCCCGGCGGGCGGGCCCTGTCTCCTGCCCTGTCTCCTTCTAAGTGATTCGGAGCCACGTGTGGCCGGGGGCAATTTGCACGCCCAGTTGAAAACTCCCGGGCAGATGGGGCACAGCCAGCCAGTGTATGGGGATATCAGGTGTTCTGAGGGGTGTTTTCCTACAGAGGCAGCACGGACTGCCAAAGAAAAAAATAGATTGATTCTCCTTTTAAAAACAAGCATACAGAGTATAATGCTAAGAGAAAACACCTTCTATCAGGCAACTATGCTCGGACTGAAACTACGAAAAAGTGATACATAATCGTGGTTAAGGTTTGGGAAGCAATATGGAAGCATCAGCATCGTGGTTTTGTTAAATGAGGGACAGGTTCAGGTGATGACCTTTTTAAAAACTTACTGCATTAGAACATGTTTTGAACAGTGTGTTGAAATTTCTGAAGATCAGCGGAAGACCCTTTGGCGGGGTTCAGACCCAGCCTCACCAGCGCCCCTTTCCCCCAGCACTTCCACTCACTGGAGCCACCCCGCCTCACTGAGCCATTAAAAAGAAGGAACAGCGCTCCCAGCAGAAGAGGGCGGCAGAGGTTAAAAATAAAATGAAAAGGCAGCGGGGAGGCTGGGGGTGGGGTGAGCAGGTATCTTAACAGGTCGGCCGTGCCCCCTGTCCAGGCTGGAGTCCTCCCACCGGCCAGTCTCCCTGGGGCGACGGCCTGGGTTGCCGCAGGGGTTCCCTGCCACCAGGACTGGCCCCCGGGTGGGTGGGTGCACGTGGTTTACAGTGGCACCTCCACGTGGGATGCTTAGAGAAAATGAAAACTGCGCACCTGTTTCTGTGACATGTTCCTAGAACTTTATTCAGTAAATTATTTAAGTAAAATGGCCCCTTTTTTTTCATTTGGAGAATGCAGCCCCCTCACGCCACCCCCATGTGACATCTCTAACAATCAAGGTGGAAGTCACACGCCTGCGGCAGGGGCGTCAGACCCAGAGAGCCGGTCTCTTTACGTTTTTGAGCCTCCCATCTCTAAACCCTCGGTGGGCCAAGCCCTGCCCCTCTGTGTTAAGGCCCCTGCCACGGGGGCAGCACCACGGCAGAGTGTGGCAGCCGGGCTCAGTGAAGGGGCCCGCGTCTGATCTCAAAGCACGTCCTGTCCCGGAAGACGGGTGCACCCCAGACTCAGCCCTGGAAACACCTGTACACGCCAACAGCCGCAGCGGATACCTGGGAACTTGTTCACTTGACCGGAGTATATGTCACTGTCGTGAAATGAAACACCGTGCCAGTAGATGTCACATGGCAAGCGTCGGCCAAAAGGGAACTAGAAGAAAGAGAAAAAATGTGACTAATAACGAGCAAGAGGAGCGGCAGCCACACTGACGTCTGCTGTGCACACGTGCCCAGAGCCGGGCACACTTTACACACGTCGGTCCTTGCAGGGAGCGCGGGAGGGAGCTGACACTCTTTCCTATTTCACGGGCGGAAAACCAGGTTAAGCAATTTGCTCAGGGTCACAACCAGGGAGGCGTGCAGCTCCGAGTCCGTGTGGCAAGCACTGCGCTCCCGACTTTACCCTTCTATTTTAATACACGTGACCACCCAGAAGGGACTATTCCCATTTTACTGATGAGAAAAGTGGGGCTGGGAGGGGTAATCTGATATGTCCAAGGTCACATGGGGCTGGTAAGGAGAGAAATCAGGATTCAAATCCAGATCTATCTGGATCCTAAGCCACACTTCTCTTTCTCTGAAAATTGTAACTCTTAACCCAGTCTCCAAAGAACAAGTTCCCTCTCTCTCTCTCTCTCTCTCTCTCACACACACACACACACACACACACACACACACACCACATACACAGAGTCCAGGAAGGTAGGATGCATTCCCTTGTGCTTAAAACACTTTCTGGCATTCAGTAAAGACTTCTTTTAAATCCTCACCCAAGGACATTTTTTCATTGCTTTTAAAGAGGGGGAAGAGAGAGAGAAACATCAATGCAAGAGGGAAGCATTGATCGGCTGCCTCTGGTACACGCCCAGACCAAGGACTGCATGTGTTCAGGCAGAGGTCACATGCACCTGCCTGGACCGGGGATAGAACCCACAACCTAGGTGTGTGCCCTGATCAGGAATCAAACCTGCAACCCCTCGGTTATGGGAGGGTGCTCCAATCAGCTGAGACACGTAGCCAGAACTCAGCAAAACTTTTTAAATAAATAAATGAACAAACTAGGAGCAGTCATCTGACTCAAGATGATATCACCAGATTCTCCCAGGAATTTGGAAACCAGATGCCAGGCAGCCCTGGCTGGCCCTTGAACCGGAGGTGATAAAAAGCCAGAGCCGGGCAGCTGTGCTTGGCTGCGTCACACAGAAGTGAAGGCAGCGAATCTGCTGAGAGAAAAAAGGAGCAGGTGCAGAGGCAGAAGGACAGGTGAGACCCTGCGGCCCTCGAGACACAGCCTGAGTGACCTCAGTTCCTAGGGCTTCTGGGTCCTAGACACAGACCCTCCTGAGTCTGTCCTTGCTGTCCTTGGCTCCTAGAAACCAGCCTTGTATCCTTAGAACACATCGACTTTGCACAAACTATAGGGTTTCTCTCGCTAAAACCAAAGGGCCTGCTCTTTCCGCTACAGCCTAGGTTATCAAACTAATCAAATCCGATCTAATTCGGCATTTACAGAATTATCAAAGTTACCAAATTCTGCATTTACAGAGGGTAGTTCTAAATCTGTAACTCAAATGACCCCTGTTTGTTGGAGAAAAAAGTGGGGACATGTTATTCCTATTTAGAACCTGCCTGTTTAAAGTCCCAATGAAGAGAAATGCCAACACATTAAATAAAATCATTTGATCCTCCCACTCTAAAACTATAGTCGATCAGAATTTTTATCTATTTCAGGCTGAGAGGGCTAGATTCCAGTGGGGGAACCCAGCAGTACTAATGACATGGTAGCCACTGGAAGCTCTCCAACTACCCCCAGTTAAAACCAAGGCACACAGACTCAAGCACTTTGAATCATGCACAGTATTTCAAAGCTGTGCCAAAGCGAGGCACGTGTTATGACACGCTCAATTCATGTGAACAGGTTCCATCTGGAACTTACGGCACTGCACACATTTTCTTTGCATCCACTGGACTGAAGTTACTGATTTCGTAGTCAGAAATACAAAGAGATACAGCACATGTTATGTTCTTCCTACTGTAGGGGCTGCTATGGAGAAGGGCATACACTTAACCGGCGAGGCAGCTCTTGAAAGCGTACTACCCAGCAAAGTCTTCTAAGATCCAAGCGGCTATGCTGCTTGAAATGTGGGGCCAACACCTGCTCTGTGTTGGCGGACAACTGGTGACTCCTTCACCCTTACAGTCACCCTTCAGTGCTCACTGCCTTCATGAATCCCAAATCAAGCCTTCGTTCAGAAGTGCCTCTAGCTCATTTCGTTCTGAAAAACTGCCTTTTTAAAAATCCGTTCATTCTTTCATTCATTCAATAATCACTATGTGCCAGACACTGTACTAGACACTGAAAACAGAGACACGTAATTTTCAATAGGTCCCAGGATTTCTTAACCCCACCTCTTTTTTTTGCTATTTTTAAAAAAATTTTAAATCATTGTTCAAGTACAGTTTTCTGCCTTTTACTCCCATCTCAGCCCGACTCCCTAGCCCTCCCCACCTCCCTCTAGTCTCCACCCCCACCCTTGTTTTTGTCCATGTGTCCTTTATACTTGTTTTGTAAACTCTTCCCCCTTTTCCCCTGAAATTCCCTCCCCTATCCCCTCTGGTCACTGTCAGCCTATTCCCAATTTCAGTGTCTTTGGTTATATTTTGCTTGTTTGTTTGTTTTGTTGATTAGGTCCCTGTTAAAGGTGAGATCATATGGTATTTGTCTTTCACCACCTGGCTTATTTCACTTAGCATAATGCTCTCCAGTTCCATCCATGTTGTCGCAAAGGGTAGGAGCTCCTTCTTTCTTTCTGCTGCATAGAATTCCATTGAACCTCATCTCTTTTTAAGATCTTTTTAAACACTGCTTAAAGAGCCAACTTCATCCTCAGTGGAGAAAGTCTGACAGCTTTTCTTCCAAGGTCAAGAATGAGGTGAGGATGCCCATTTTCTCTGCCTCTACCCAGTGTACTACTGCACATTCTAGCCAGAGCAATAGGCAAAGAAAAGAAATACACGCTATCCAAATTGGGAAGAAGGGAAATATCTGTTTGCATATGGCACGATTTTACATGTAAAAAGCCTTAAAGATTATACACACACAACTATTAGAAATAAACAAATTCAACAAAGTTGCAGATATAGAATCGATACACAAAAATCATTTGTTTTTCTATACACTAACCATAAACAAGCCCAAAAGGAAATTATTAAAACAATTGTCTACAATAGCATCAAAAAAGAATAAAGTGTTTAGGAAACAACCAAAGGGGCAAAAGATGTGTGACCTGAAAATGACAAAACATTGTGAAAAAAACTAAAGACACACACAGAAGTAAAAAAGACACCCCATGCTCATGGACCAGACAACTTACCATCACTAAGATGTCAACTGCTGGCATAAACAACTGGCATAAAACCCAAATGAGTCGGAAACTTATATCCACATAAAAACTGCACACAGATGCTCATTGCAGCTTTGCTCGTACTTGCGGAAACGTGGAAGAGACCCAGATGCCCTTCGGCAGGTTACTGGCTAAACTGCGGTCCGCCCAGACAGCGGAGTATTGTTCAGTGCCAAAGAGAAATGGGCTCTCGGCCTGTGAAAGGACACGGGGGGAGGCCTCGCACACAAACGAGCACTCTGGTGTGGGGTGTTGACTGGAGGCGGGGGCTGTGCGCATGTGGGGACAGGGAGTCCCTGGGAAATCTCTGTTCCTTCTGCTCAGTTTTGCTGTGAACCCACTACAGCCCTAAATAAGAATGATAAAAATAAAGTGTACAACACGTCACAGTAACGGCACAAAGACAGACATACAGACCACTAGCATCGGATGAAGAACCCAGAAATAAACCCTTGTATTTATGGCCAAATGGTTTTCAACAAGGAGGACAAGACTATGCAACAGGGAAAGGACAGTCTTTTCAGTGGCTGGTGTTGGGAAAACTGGATATTCACATGCAAAAGAGAATGACATTGGACCCTTACCTTATACCATATACAAAAATTAACTTAAAATGGGTCAACGGCCTAACCATAAGAGCTAAAACTATAAAACTCTTAGAAGAAAATACAGGGAAAATGTAGGGGATGAGTGTCATGACATTGGATTTGGCAATGATTTCTTGGGTATGACACCAAAGCACAAGGAAAAAAATAATAAATAAATGGAACTTCATCAACATTAAAACTTTTTGCATCCAAGAACACTGTCAACAGAAGGCAACCCATGGAATGGGAAAAAATATCTGAAAATTATATGTCTGACAAAAAACAATATTCAGAATTCATTTTAAAACTCCTACAACTCAACAGAAACAACAAAAAGCAACTCCATTAAAAATAGGCAAAGGACCTGAATAGCCGTTTCTCCAAAAAAGATACACAGATGGCTGATGAGCACATGAAGAGATGCTCAGCATCTCTGACTAATCGTCGGGAAAAAGCAAATCAAAACCACAATGAGATACCACTTCACACCCATTAGCATAGTTATTATTTTAAAAAAATGAAAATAAGTGTTGATGGGGATATGGAAAGCTTGGAACCCTCGTGCACTGGGAATGTGAAAGCCTCCGTGGGAAACACAATTTGCACATGATCCAGCACTGCCACCTCCCGGCACACACCCAAAAGACTTAAAAATAGGGATTTGAATAAACGTCAGTCCACAAACGTTCGCAGCATTCTTCACAGGAGCCGAAAGGCGGGAACATCGGTCCAAATGCCCACCGGTGCGCATCGGTGGAGGGACGAGCCGCGGTGCACACATCTCACACCCACTCTGCGGCCACCCCGCCTCGGGAAGGAAGGAAGTCCTGACACCTGCTGCAGGGAGGGTGACCCCTGAGGACACTGTGCCAAGTGGAATAAAACAGACACAAAGGGACAAACGTCGCATGGTTCCGCTTGTGTGAGGTAGCTAGAGGAGCCGGACTCCTAGGGACGGGAAGTAAACGGTGGCCCCCCGGAGTTGGGGGAAGGGAGGTGGGGGGTTCTTTGGTTGCCGGGCACAGAGTTTCAGTGTGGGAAGAAGAAAACAGTTCTGGAGGCGGATGGTGGTGATGCTTGCACAACAATGTGACTGCATTTAATGCCACTGAGCTATATACTTGAAGAGGGTTAAGATGGTAAACTTTACAGTATGTATACTTTACTACAATAAAATAACAGCAAAAACTGTCTGCCTGCGCCCCGACACTAAGGGGCCCTTTGAGGCTCTACTCCAAGCCCCCTGCGTGGGTTTTCATAGCACAATGGCAAATTGACGAGCACTTCCCAGACTCCCCACTCCCCAGACTCCCCCCCTCCCTCTCCCCATTGTCTTCAAGGTCAGTACCATGCCATTTGCCCAGGGAGACTCAAAGACTCCCTGATGCCTCGAGTTGTTAAGAGGCACCATGTTAGCAACATCCTCTGCATGCTTCATGAATGAACATGTGAAGTTATGAGTAACAGCTGCTCAAATACATCATCATCATCACAGTTGCCATGAACGTCAATGTTTATGTAATGTTTATTACTGTGTCTATGTGTTAAACTTATCTTGTTTAATCCTACAACAACCTTATGAGGAAGGCGCTACTGTTGGACTAATCCTATTTACAGATGAGCAAACTGAAGCTTTGAGAGATTAAATAAGGTTCCCAAGGTCAGGGAGCTAGTTAGGGCAGAGTCAGGATCAAACCCAGTCTGCCCGGTTGCAACGCCCATGTGCCTAACCGCTGCACACAACTAACTGATTTTGGACCAGTGTCCACAGTGGTATTTATCAGTCACACGTGAACTGTGGTAACTAGCCCACCCTCAGAACGCATGCTGCCATCTTTTCTACAGAGAAAGTTCCTCCCTCGGCGTCGACGCTTGAGGGGACCTAAAACCCCTTTCCCTCCTGCCCAGAAGGACTAAACACACTTGCAAAGCAGCCAGGCTCACGCAAGAACTGAAATCATTAAATGCCCTTTGACGGCATTTGTGCTTAAGGAGCTGACATTCGGATCCCTCTTCTAACGGCCCAAAGACCAAGTTCAAACCCCTCGAGCGCTTTTGCAAAGTGCAATTTCACAGTGCATGCTGATGAAAGCACAATTCACATTTTTGTACTTGGTGAACGATTTTCTTCTTAGAGCTTCTTCATGAAAAGAAAATCTTCCAAGTGATTGGGCATAAAAGTGGCAAATAAGCTTTGATATGGGCGAGCATATGTGTGATGTGTCCGTGGAGGGAAATGACCCGAACTGCTGCTTTAAAATGAGGGACCGGAAGTGCTCAGGGGGGACGCAAGAAAGGTGTAGCCACCAGAGCACCTGGCTAGGCCTGGGAAGACGCTGTCTCAAGCCCCACCCCACCACACCCCACTGGAGACCTTGACTGTGGACCCTGCCCCTCTAAGCCTCAGCAGCTCACCTGCGAAGAAGGAAAAGCTGCCTACCTTCTAGGGCTGTTACTCGGGCGGAGGCAATGCACGGGAAAGCATTTTGTAAACAGCAAATTGCTGAGATACAGGGTAGGCTATTATTATTAATGTCCAAGGAAATCACCTCAGCAAATTACTTCAATTTAAAAAGATGCCACCAAAACATGCAGCATCGTTCGGACAGCTCTTGAATAGGAACATCGCGGTGTCCCTGCACTTGGGGAGCCTTCCGTGATGTCCCCGGGCAGAGTCACCACATTCCTCTCCAGTGCCCGCTCTGCGCTCTGCTGAGTTCTGCGGTGCAGCCACCGCCTTGCATGGGGCTTCTGTTTACACGACTGCCTCCCAGCCAGACAGAACGCTGCCCTCTCCCCACCTCCCCACCTGGGTCAGCGACCTCCAGGGACCCCTGCCTCCTGGAGTTCACACCCTGGGGAGTCCACCCACACTGTCACAGGCTTGGTCTATGTGACTAATTGCTACAGCAGAAGTGACATTCGGGTATTAAGGTGCTTCTGATATTAGCATATCTTTATAAAAAGACTAAAGCCCCCCTCCGCTCCCTCTCATCATCTTCAGCATCTTCATCATCATCATCATCACACATTTTTTAAAATTTTTTCAGTGAGCAATTTTTTTAAAGATTTTATTTATTTATTTATTTTAGAGAGGGAAGGGAGGGAGATAGAGAGAGAGAGAGACTGAGAGAGAAACATCAATGTGCGGTTGCTGGGGGCCATGGCCTGCAACCCAGACATGTGCCCTGACTGGGAATCGAACCTGCGACATTTTGGTTCGCAGCCCGAGCTCAATCCACAGAGCTATGCCAGCCAGGCATTATCACACATTTTGAGGGAGCCTGGGGAGAAGTAAGAAGTCAAAGGCCCCTGCCCACAACCACGTGAGTGAGGCTGGAACTGGACCCTTCAGCCCCACTCTGCAGAGGCCGTGGCCCTGGCCCACAGCTTCACTGCAGCCTCGAGGGAGATTCTGAGCAAGCCACGCTCGGATTCCTAACCCACAGAGATAATAATAAATGTGTATTGTTTGAAGCTGCTAAGTTTGGGGGGAATTTGTCACACAATGGTAGAAACGGAATATGCCATTCCAGTTTTACAATAGGGTCAGAGAGAAAGAAAGTAGTCTGAGAACAAAGGAATTTCAGACTGATATGGCTTTATAATGAATACGGTAATTATTCTTTATTGAGTACTAATTATGTGCTAGGTATCTTACATATATGCCTCCACTTTGGACATAAGAAAAAATACAATCCCATTGCTCCTCGGTGGCAAACCAGAGCGTGAAGTCATGTTGGCTGGTCTGCAAACACTGCTCCTTGGACTGTGTTATACCGAGATAGATGGGCGGAGAGATGGATTAATCTGTGACCAAAAATACAAGCAAACATGTCCATGAAAAACATGAGTTGTGGTGAACACTGCAAGGAAGAATGTGGCACAGAAAAGGCCGGAGAAGGCCAGTCAAGACCGGGAAAGGGCTGAGCAATCGCCCTTCAAGGATGGACTTCCAATGTAACACTTTCCTCCAGACAAAGAAAACACTGGAGGAGATCCATCAAGTCCTGAACCGCGTGTCCAGATGCCATGCAGCTCTTCCTGCCAAAGGCGAGCGTATCCTAGGAAGCCGAGCCCCGGCACGCCTGGGAGAGGGGGGCGGGCTCAGTGCCCTTCTCTGCTGCTCACGTCTCTGCTGATGGCCTCGCTATGCTCCCAGGCAAATGAGAAGAGCCCACCACCCAGCAGAGGGGCCACGGGAGAGTCCGGGCTCCCTCATGCCCATGGAGAGCGGGCCGGTGAGGGACCAGCCAGCTAGCTGCCTGACCCTAGAGTCTTTGGATGGGGCCAGGGACCAGACCACATATGGGGCAGCTCCACGCCTGTGTCCTCAGAGGGACAAAAATGGCACCACGACTGGGTTGGAAGATGGGTCAGAAGATGGGTCAATGATGCGTCTGAACCGCCCAGCACCGTGCCTGGTGCACAGTGCCTCGTATGCAGGATGTGTTCAAAACACGCCGCCTCCCTTCCTCACTTCAGTTCTTTCCCATCACCCTTCACCCCTTGCCTATTGGCTGGTAAGATATTTCCCGAAGGAGCTGCGGGGGGGGGGGGGGGGGGGGGGGCCGTGTTCTATGACCAGCCTCAGGGAGAATCGTTAGCGAGGTTCCCTCAGGGTAATTTGCAGCCCTGCAGGTCTCCTGGGCAGGCACCTTACCTCCAGGCAAAGCCTACACTCGCATGAAAGCTCCTTCACTGCAAGAACCTGGATGCAAATCTCAGCCAACTACTAGGGCCCTTGGTCTCATCACCAAGAAAGAGGACTAGCAAAGCCTCCCTCACAGTGGGTGTTGGGAAGGCTTTCTGACTACGCAAGTGAAAGAACTTCTCTGCACGGCCTGGCTCACTGCAGGAGCTAAATTAGTCCAACTGCCTCCTGGATTGTTCCTCACCTAATTGAGTCCCCTGGTGAGACAGGCAGAGAGGCAGAGGCCCCAGGTATCCCCGTGGGAGAGAAAGCAGAGGCCGGCCCTCAGACAATGCACCTCTGAGCAGCGCTGAGTCCCAGCCCCAGGGATTCCAGAGCCAGCCCGGGGGCAGAGGCAGAGGAACAGAGAGCAGTTCTGTGCGGCTGAGTGCCACGTGAGAGCCCAGAAGGAGCCACGTTCCAGCTGGAGCCCACGGATGTTTCACCAAGGAGGAGGGGGGCCGTTTGAGCTGGCGTGAAGGAGGCGTGTGCCAGGCAGAGAGGAAGAGAAAGGGGGATCAGGCAGAGGGGAGATAGCCTGCCAGGCGGGGAGTCCAGGAGAGCGAAGCAAACCCCACGGGCCTGGAGCCCAACCTGGAAAGGGCCGCAGGGCCTGGGCGGATCACGAAGGGCTCGCGGGACAAGCGGAGGAGCTTGGAACTCCTTTCGGCAGCAGCAGCAGGAAGAAAGCCAAGGGAAGTGGCCGAGCCGGGCGAGGCTGGATCGGGCTAGGATGGAGAGTGGGTGTGAGGCAGAGAGAGACTGAGGACAGAGACCCACGAGGAAGCCAGCAGCAGCTGGGAGAAAGGGGACGGGCTGGGGTGGTGACGAGGTGAGGAGAGAAAGAACACACTGGGAACAGGAGTGGCGAAAGTGGGGAGTGAAAGCCATCACCAGCTCAGCGAGTAAGAACCGCTCTGATGGCCCGTGCCCTCGAGAGAAGCCCCTTCTCCTACCCCCACAGGCTGCCACTCCCGTCCCGCCTCTGCCAGGTTCCTGGTCATTGGCGGCTGACAGGACCGACCCCACAGGGATCAGAAGCACTGAGGAGCCTTCCAAGCTAATAAGGGCGCTGTCTGGCTCCAGTGGGTTTCCCAAGAAGACGATAATTACTCAGCCTCTAAGAGAGCCAATAAATATAGCAGGAGGATCCGTAATTAACAGCCTTTTGCTGAAAAGTACCAATTCCTGTGATCTATGAAGTTTCCCTTTCCTGTTCACTACTTCTTCGTTACTGCAAATATGATACTCTGGGCAAGTATGCCATCCGTTCTTCACGGCGCTAATCACCAAAGCAGGCTGCATTTTTTTTTTATTAAACCCACTCGTTATAATTGACTCACATGAATTAAGCTGGAAGAGCTGCGGCGAGGCCTGTCGCCCGCCTTGCTTCTGCTTCTGATCCCAATACTTTTAATGAGATCAAAATTGTCCCCAAACAATTTAACTACAGGGGGGGAAAGCCGACGTCGTCAGCGGAGGAAGGGAAGCTCGCCCCCCGCGGAAGGATGCCAGCGCCCCGCGGCAATCTTCTCCAGCTATTTACTCTGGAGTCTAATCTCCCACCCGTAAGGAGGCCGGATCAGGAGTGATTGTATTAGGCAGGAGAAAAAGGAAAACTTCACAAACTTCTAAAGTGATTTACCTCTTGGCTTGCAATTTTAATTAAAATTCCAGTTTATTTAGCAAATAGCTATGAAAAGATTCGATGCCAATTCAGCACGGTGTTCTTTTTCCGCTTTCCGATTCACAGGGGCGATGCAAACAAGGAAATAACCACGTTAAACGGCTCTGTCCCCATTCCATCATAATTCAGCCTATGGAAACGCGCTCGAATATCAATTATAAATTAACTCCATTATACTCTGCAAACTGATCGACAGTCATCTCCTTGCTCTCTACTCCCTCGCTGTGGGGAAATTATATCAATTCACCGCAAGGCCTCCAATTACCCAGTCTCTTCCACATCAAAACTTTAGATGTGTTTATTAACTGAAATGGAAACCAAGCAAACCAGGTTTCTATTTCGGCAGCGGTTTCCCCCGCCCGTGACACCAAACGACTCCTCCTGAGGTCGCTCGGGACACCTCTTTGGGCGGCTCCGCCCCAGCCGACCAGACACCCGGGTCACGCCAGTACCTCCCCCAGCGGACACTCCCACTGAAAGCCGGCCGGAAGCACCCTGGCCCGGCCAGCACAGCACTTCATTCCTTCAGCACACAGCCGGCCGTGCCTCTGCACCGGGCGGTGCTCGGGGAATGCCGAGAGGCTCCACACGAGGGAGCACGGGGTTCACGGTCAGAGACAAGGCTGCGGAGGAAGGACGAAACAGTCCTGACCTCCGAGGAGCCAAGCGTGCAGCGGCTGAGTCGGACGCGCGAGCAGACTGCCGCTGTGCTGTGGCCACCACCCGACGAAGCATCTGCACACAGGCCCTGGAGCTAACCCCTCTTCCCACACTGCCACCTTTAATTGCCACACAACCTTGTGATGAGCCGGCATGTCCCCATTTCACGGCAGAGGCAAATGAGGCTCAGAGAGACAGGTGACATTTGGGCTGACGCTCAGTGAGAACGAGAGCAGTTGCCCAGACTGAAGGGGGAAAGGAGTTCCCAGAGGAAGCAGAAGCATGAGCAAAGACCAAGCAGTGAGCGAGCAAGAGCCTCAAGATCCAGGCCCCCTCCGTCTGCAGCCATGAACACCCGAGCCGCCTCAGGCATTAGTGGGTGTCTTCAGGCCTGTTTCCCCTTTGGCCGCACACAGGATGTTTCCCATCCTGCACCTCTCTGCGGGTCTGCTCTTCCTTCCCGACAACTGATCATGATTCTCACTGACCCGAAAGTACCCAGGGCTGTCTTAATAATGTACCCCAGGGACAAAGGAGTGGCTCCCCAGAGGAGGAGGGACTCTGCCCCCCTGAACTCCTTTGTGCCTCCTGACCCCTAAAACCGGTCTATAATCCTCCAGAGACATGCCACTGCCTCACGTCACACCACTGCACACTATTAAGAACACAATTTTACCAATGATCCTACAATAATAAGAAGTGCGGCCACTATTCATTAGTTTATATTATGTGCTTCATACTGAACATGTGCTATCTCAATCAGCCCTCCCAACAGCACCGCTGGCAGGTCGATATATGCCATTCCGTTTTACAGATGAAGAAACAGGCTCAGAGCAATTGGATAACTCAGTCTGGGTGGTGTGTCCAGTAAGTGGTAGAGCAAGGAACAGAACTCAGTCCCATTGTGTCCTCAGTCCCCAGAGATCTAAGCCTAGGAGAAATGAGGGAGGTTCCTGGAATGACCGTAGAACACCAGAGATAAGGAGGTGCCCGCAGGGAAGGGGAGGGCGGGGACTCGGCCCCACCGGGAGCTCTCCAGGGTGCTGAACCACCTCTGCGGCAGTGCTCTGACTCAGCGCACCTGCACCTGCCCGGGCGTCTCTGCCAGGCCTAGCCCTCGCCACCTGGTTTCGGTGCCCAGGAGAGCCACTAAGACAACGGAGTGAATAGAAATGGGAGTACATCTGGGACAAAGACAGTTCTCTTTCACAAGCACTGGGCTCAAGGGGACAACAGGACATCTAATTGGAAGTACCTTGCAAGAGATTAGAAATACAGGAACAGGAGTGAAGAGTAGTCTACGCAAGAAGTGCAAAGTCACGGGTCACAGAGGAGGGGACTGCAGGAAGGGTGGGTGCGTTTTCTGAGTGGTTACTGTGAGAGAAAACCAAAGGGCCGGGGTCAGGGAGGGCAGGGGACTCGTTCCCAGCAATCCTGGACAGTGGGCACCAAGAACCAAGAACCAAACTCTCCAATGCCAATGCTGCATCTAAAGGTGTCCACAGGGGGCAGAATGTTGTTGTCTGTGACTTTGAACCTGCAAATAAAGAACCATTACCACTCCTCAACTTCCCCTAAAAAGAACAAGAAATGACCAAGTATTCAAGGGAAAAATAGAAATTAGCCTACCACCAGGTGACAAGTTTCATGTTGATCAAGGTCATATCGGCTCTCACTTGAAATAAACCTTGTACATTGGAGACGCTACTCTGGAAGACCCTGAGCCTCTCCTTGGCCTTTCAGACCGTAGAATCTTAAGGCTTACATGATGGGACATTTGTAAACACATCTCTCCCCCTGCTGGTAACAGAGATACTAGAATAGCACCTTTATCCTCTGGCTCCATCCCCGCCTCTGCTCTTCTACACACTGTACATAATAGTTACACTCTTTTATTAACTTAGTCTTTCATTCGGGTAAACAGTATTATGCATCAACTCAAGGTCAGGCGCTGGGGACTCAGAGAAGAATAAGGCACAGTCCCTGCCTTTGGGATGTGAACTTGGAAATAAATCATAATGCAAAGTAGCAAATGTTCCATAGATGATGGTCAAAGGGCAATGGGGGCACGAAGCAGGATGTGAGTTACTCCCCTGGGGGGAGCGATGTGATTTGGCAGAAACCTGGTGAGCTGGAATTTGCCACACCCAGAAGCCAGGAAGGTAGTCTCGGCTGAAGGAGCTCCCTGTGCAAAGGCATGGGAGCATGAGGGAATGTGATCAGACGTCTCTCCAGGGTGGGAACAACATCTTAATTCTCTCTGTATTCCAGGTGCCCTGCCCAATGCCTGGCGGGGGCAGGGGTGCTGTTAGTAAGTAACAGATGCTGGGGGAATGAATGGAATATGCTTCAGTGTGAAGGGAATAAAAGAGGACTATGGGGTCTTTTTTAAAAAGATTTTATTTATTTAATTATTTTTAGGGAGAGAGAGAGAAACATCAGTGTGTGGTTGCCTGTCATGTGGCTCCCACTGGGGACCTGGCCTGCAACCCAGGCATGTGCCCTGACTGGGAATCGAACTGGTGACCCTTTGGTTCACAGGTTGGCACTCAATCCACTGAGCCACACCAGCCAGGGCTGGAGTCTTGCAACAGAAAGGAAACTGAATAGAACCAGAATCTATCAGCCTCAAAACAAATCTTAATGTGAAACTGCTCAGGCATGCCCCGCAGACATGTGCAGGCTCTGGTCATCCGTGTCTCCAGCCCAGGGTTCAACAACCTCACAGGTGAGTGAGGCGGCTCCCATAAAGGAGAGGCACACCCGTCAGCATGGGCCAGTCCAAGAGCAAAGGGCTGGTTCACAGCTGCAGCTGCCCTCCTTCCACTCAGAATTTTTAAATAAATTAGGTTAAAAGCAGTAACAGCCAAAGATTATGCAGCGGGGGTGGGAATATGGGCATATTTATCAAATTCTAGACTCTCCTTTTGTTTCCCATGCTCAACTACATTGTCAAGTTCCAAATCTTCTCATTTTTCGCAGCTTAACATGGCCAACAGCTGTGGCAAAAACCACTGCTTTCCCTAGCTCCACGCTCTCCCTAGCTCCTCGTGAAGGGGGTTGTTATGCCTCTACTAAGTATTTAAGCGATACCTTTTAATTCACTTAATGACCTCAGAGCAAACTGATTGATGGCCCAGCTCAGTTGGCAATGACAGCTGGCATTTCCCCGATGACCACATAATTAGGCAATTGCATTAAGTGTATGTCACCCTGATCAGCTAACGTGGTCTATTAAGGCAAAGCCAGCCCACTCATGGCTTGCAGTCAGCTTCCACAGCCCACGGGTTTTTAAGCACTCTGGTACCAGTTCAAACACCTTTGCATTTTCACAGTGTTGTAAATCTGGTGCTTCCCTGGTGTATCCAGAAGAAATTGGACCAGCAAAATTAGCTTTGGAAAAATCAGTATCCTATTGCAAGTAGTAAGCACAAATATTATAGGATTAAAAATCAGCGGACCAAGGCCCTGGCTTGGTAGCTCAGTTGGTTAGAGCACTGTCCTGATACACCAAGGTTGCGGGTTCAATCCCCGGTCAGGGCACATACAAGAATCAACCAATGAATGCATAAATAAGTGGAACAACAAATCAATGTTTCTCTCTCTCCCTCTTCCCCCCCTCAACTCTAAAATCAATAAATAAATCAGGAGACCAAGATTCTAGTCCTAATTAATTAGTTCACCCACTCAAAAAACATTGAGTGTCTATTATGTGCTAGCTACTGAACTAAGTGCTGAGATGTAACAAAACCTCCACCACCACCACGTTTGCTGAGTATTTATTATGCACCAGGCACAGTTCTAAGCACTTCACAGATGTAATAAAGTCACTTAAAACTGCTAACAACCTTAGGGGTAACAACACTGCTAACAACACTGTTCTCATAGCCATTTTCCAGATGAGAAACTGAGGCTCAGAGAAGTAAAGTAACTCGCCTCCATTTTCACTCTTGCAAGTGGCAAATCCAGGGCACAAATCCAGCCAGTCTGACTCCGGAGACCAATAAGATGCAGCTATAGCTCTACCAAAGCTCGGAGTTTCTCGGAGGGACATCAGACATGTGCACTTCATGGCTCTATGACCCAGGGAAAAACCTAATCTCTGCATCAGTTTTCTACCGCTGCACCCCAAATTAACAGAAACCTGGAGGCTCAGACAATGCCCATTTATTAACTCATGTTCCTTAGGTGAGGGTCCACCACGGCTCAGCTCGGTTCTCTGCTCAGGGTGCCACAAATCTGGAATCAAGGCCACGGCAGGGTCGGCTCCTGCTGAGAGCACCGAGGGAGAACCCTCTCCAGGCCCCTCGGCTTCCGTTGGCCGTGGAGTCCCTGGCGTTCCCTGCTTGTAGCTGCATCGCCCCAGTCCCCGCCTCTGGCTTCACGCGGCCCTCACCTCTGGGTGCCTCTGTGTCTCCTTTTCTGCTTCTTATAAGGACACCCATCGCTGGATTTAGCCTCACCCCTCCTCCCAGATAATGTCATCGTGAGACCCTTAGCTTCATCACATCTTCAAGGACTGTATTTCCAAAGAAGCTCATACTCACAGGTACTGGTTAGGGCTTGGGCACATCTTTAGAGGAGACGCAACTCAGAGAACATCATAAATTGACTTATGTGTCCCACCATTGATGAAATAAAGTGCTTTCCAACACTTCCTCATCACAAAGAATGCTACAACGGACATCCTCTTTGCACCTCTGTGCCCAGGGACAAGAACTGCTCTAGAAGTGGAAGGGTGTGAGTCACAGAATACACACATTTCCAACTCTGCTAGCTACCGCTAAATATCTTTACCAGTCTAATCCACATGAATTGGTAGCTCATCATTGTTTTAATTTGCATATTCATGATTATACCAGTAAGACTGAATTATTGTTTTCTAATGTTTATTGGATATTTGGGTTTCCTCTTTGAATAACTTTTTTTAACTCTAAATAAGTAGTTCTCTTTGAGGTTATTCAGGAGCTTTTCAAAAGTACGAAGATACCAAATTAGTGGAGGTGGGCTTGGACCTAGAAATCTGAATGCTAAAAGCTTGTCAGGAGACTGAGCCACAGCCCCAGGGAAGGACCCCGCATTGAAAGTTAGTAGCCAGTCTCGCCGGCACTTGGTTGTTCGGCTGTCAGAGCGCACTGAGGGGCACTAGCTCCTACGAAACTGTGATACTGTGTTGAGTGGAGGGTGTTGGAGGGGCGCCAATTGCCCGGGGGCTTCTCCGGGAAGGTGCTCCGGGCAAAGCGCCCCCAGCTCCCAGTGCTAGAAAAAGCCGCACGTCTCTCTAGTGCTGGCCCTGGTCCTCATCGTACAGGCCCCAGGCCTTCCACTTGGCATGCTTCCGTTTCCCCGGTAACCACCGGAACGCTCAGAACCACGGCTGTGTCCCGTCACGGACACTGCAGGACATTTACATCATGCGTGTCTAGATACTACCTTCCCCTGGTTTCATCTTATTATGCTATTTTTCTTGTTCCTGTGCCCTGGTTGTTTCTACCTAAACTTTACAAAATGTATAGCAATGCACATATTTTTGTTTTATTTTATTTTTATCCTTACCCGAGGACATCCTGTCATTGCTTTAGACAGAGAGAAAGGGGAGAGAGACACAGACAGACAGACAGAAACTGATGTAAGAAAGAAACACCGATTGGTTGCCTCATCATAGGCACCCGGACTGGGGATCGAACCTGCAACCCTTTGGTTATGGGATAATGCTCGAACCAACTGAGCCACACCGGCCAGGGCACAGTATATATATTTTTAAAGCCACTTTACATACTTTTGGGGAATAATGCAGGCATAAATACATGTTAAAATAACTTTTCAATTTTACCTTGTGAGGCTTAAAGTGATAATAGGCAATTTATGTGAGTTAAGACCCTTCTTTCAAAACTGGCCTATTTTCAAGAATCATCAATGATGGTATCAGTTCTATTGTTGATGTTTAACCAGAAAAAAAATACTTCAAAGAAGAAGTATTTGCAGCATGTCAGTGAAGAGGACTAAGTGCTGGAAAGGGGTCACAAAAAGGGGCCGGCTGCCGCCACCCCGGTGCAGGAAGCAGAGGACCAGGACCTGCGGTCCAGCACCACGAGTTTCTGCATGACTGTCGCCGAACCTCTACGTGAGGCCAGAGCCGTGACGCTTGTTTACAACGCATTTCGTCTAGTGGCTTTGCAAGTCAAATTAATCTGCAAAAACCTTCACAGTAAATTTTTAACGCTGGTTTTAACTTCTTGGTTTCCGTGTTCCTCAAAAAGCAACACAAACCAAAACAAAACAAAACGTGCCCCCCCCCCCCCCCCCCCCCCCCCCCGCTTCACTGCCAATCCCAGTGCCTGCACCGAGCGAGTGCCTGCGTCCCCCGGAGAGAGATGCCACCGAGCTCCCTCTGCAGCCCACTCGGCCATGCGCGATCTTTCTGGAATATCGAGTTCCACCTACAGCTACATCGTGTCCATTCCCTGCACCAGACTGAATCAGAAAAAGAAAAAGAAATGCTAGCCACAGGAAATCGGGCAAAAATATTGGAGACCTCAAAATGAGTCACCAGAACAAAGTTAAAAGGCAGATGGAAGACGGTCTTTGGCTGGGGGGTGGGGGGGGACTAAACTCTAAACTTTAAAAATCTTAGGAACTTTGCAGAATAATGTGTCAAGCGAACAGCTTTCGGGCCTCTTACAATCTGTTCTGTCCAGCACAATAATTGTAAGCGGGTTCTCCATAGGAAGGCAAACATCAGCACTTATCAGATGCCTACTGTGTGTCAGTTGCTCCATGCCATTTCATTTAATCTCCCAGCATCCCTGTGGGTGGACACTGTCCGTCCATTTTCACAGGTGCAGGGAACAGAGCCCAGAGTTCCCTCCCACTGCACTGTGCTAGGTGTTGGGCACGAAATAATGAAATGAGGAACATAGTAATAAAATAAGAAATACTAAACATTACAGTGATTAAAAAAAACATGAGAGTTGTGGTTCCTCCTTTCACAGTGCTTAGAGTCCAGCTGGGAATGAGAGACGCTCCAAAAATCTTCACAAAAGTAATGGTGAGTGACCCTGCTTGGGGTGACCTGGGGAATGCTCCCCAGAGAGCTGGAGAACAAGAAGACAAAGGGGCGAGAGGAGGCGGAGAGAGAAAGGGAGGCCCTGCCTGCGTCCAGGCAGAGCAGACGGCAGCAGAGGTCCGGCGATGAGAACGTGCGGCTACGTGTCTGTGGTAACGGTGTGTAAGCCGCCAGGTGGGGGTTGAACGCTGCGCTTGCTGACTGCAGAATTCATGGTCTCTCCTCTGCACTGACAGCGGCCAGCTGTGCTTCACATGGAAAAGGACACTCCACAAAGAGCATCTGATTCCCCACAAGGGTACTCAATATTCCCAAGCTCATCTGATCATAAGAATCACCTGCAGGGACTTGTTAAAAATAGATAGATAGATAGATAGATAGATAAAGAAATAGTCTCTGGGTCCCACTTTTAATAAATGCCCCAGGTGTCCTGGCTGGTGTCGCTCAGTGGATTAAACATGGGCCTGTGAACCAAAGTGTCATCGGTTCGATTCCCAGTCAAGGAACATACCTGGGTTGTGGGCCAGGCCCCCAGTAGAGGACATGCAAGAGGCAACCATGCACTGATGTTTCTCTTCCTTTCTTTCTCCCTCCCTTTTCCAGCTCTCTAAAACAATAAATAAATAAAATCTTAAAAAAATAATGCCCCAAGTGATTCTTGTGATCAGGCCAGTTTGGGAGATGCCGAGCTAAGGCTTCAGAAAACCTGAAACCCAGCACACTAGGAGCTTTCTTTGCACTGCCATCTCCTGGGCATTTTTAAGAAATAGACAGAGCTCCTTGAAGTAATTTAGCCTTCCAAGAAGAAAAGGGGTGAGGGGAAATATTAAAATCATCTAGAGGTCAATCAGACAGCCAGCCAAATAAAAATGTCTCCGTCCTTCCTTCCAGATTGCCTGTGGATTTCTACCATCTCTCATTCTGGGTTTAGCAATGTCTGCTCAGTGTGGATCATGTGACTGTTTTCAGAACAAAACCCACTCCCACACCTGAGGGCTCAGGAACATGCTACTGATTCGGAGTCACCACTAATCAAGGAGCTGAGAGGAGTAACCGCAGCAGCAGGGTGGTGAGAAACGACAAGCCGTGGCTTTCATCCGGGAGAGGTAACAGACTGAGTTGCAAACAGGTTCAAACCCCAGACCCACCACTCACGGGAGGAAACGTGGACAAGTTCATAGGCTCTCTGAGCCTCACTTTCCCCAGCTGCAAAGGGGGTTAACTTCCCCCTGAAGGTTATTTCTGAGAAATGTGTGGGGTAACGGAGGTGGGGACCTGATGCTACCAGGCCCTTAACAAATGTTTGTTAGTAAATAATAAAACAAGAGTGAATTCACAGCCCAACGTGAGCACTGGGCTCACAGGGCGCCAACAGCTCGTAAGATACATGAAATTAAAAAAAAAAATTTAAAAAAAATTAAAAAAAAAAAAAAAAGATACATGAAATTAATAAAAAAGATCCACAGGCACCAAGCTCTGACTCTGAGCTGTGTCCTGGGCAACGGGCCCTTCCCGGGGTGCGGTGCATCCAATTATAATGTGGTTCTCTTGACACGATGTTTGAAAATGTGGGGAAGGGAGGGAGCTTTAATGTGCTAATTTTTGTTCAGAGGCAATGCATCTGTGGAGAGCCAGGAGAACTGAACCAGGAAAGAGAGCGGACGGCAAGTCGAGGTGACACTGGCTCCAAGGCTGAAGAACCAGGGGAGCAGAGTGCTGGTGTGTGTGGGGGGTGTGAGCCATTCGTGACGATAATGCCGTACAATTTAGAAAGCGCTTTAAATGCCCAACCTTTGCTAAGTAAACACACTAGAAGAGAAGTTTGATAAGGAGTGTGGGCAGGACACCAGGAAAGGACACAAATGTCCATGCCTGAGTCCAGGGTCTTGCAGAGGGCAACCATGCCTCAGAATGGAGGGGCAGAGGCTACCCAAAGGTGCAGGCTGCACTCGTCACCTCGGAGCTGCTGGACTGACGATGTCGGGTCTCAGAGTGCCCGGTACCTTGCCTGCAGCCCCAACAGAGCCTACTTCTCTGTTAAACCCAGACAGGCCCCCACATCTTTAGGAGGTGCTGCTAATTATTACATGTCTGTGCAAGAGGTAAAACCTATTCGACATGTAGGGAAGTTCTACTGAATCCCCTAATTAAGAACAGGAGTGGGAGAGCCATCAAGATTTGAGTTCCAACCCTGGTTCTGCATGACCTTGAGCAAGCCTCTGGGCACCCGTCCCTTTCTTTGTCTGGAAAACAGGGGACGATATTTTTCACCTCAAAGGGTTGCAAGGATCAAACGAGATCATGTATGAAACATACCTAGCACGGAGCCCTCTGCCACTCGAAAACAGACAAACGTGGGCTTTGTTTCTGTCACGTTTCAATCCAACTTCTTTGTTGGATATGGAATTCGGAAAGTTGGTTGACGATTTGTCTGTGTGGGAGCATAAACTCTGAAGCTAAAGGCTGATTTGCATTGGCTTCTAAATCTGCCACACAGTCCCGCTGCAGGACCTGGAATGACGGCATCACGGGAAGAGGCGACAAGGGTCTGTAATGGTAAAGGCTTCCACAGGAAGGAAACGAGGTGCATTATCCTCCCCTCAGCCTGCAGACGGCTGAAGGCATGTCACCAGCAGGGCATGGCAGGGGCTGGGGGTGAAGAGTTTGATTACCTAGTGAGAGGCATCAGGTATTGCAGGTGGGCGATTCTCGCTCAACTTTAGCAAGGTTCTCGCTGAAACCGGGCAACGTGGAGACCGACACGGAAGCCCGGAGGTTGAGGCCGGGTTGGGGCGAGGGCTCAGAGGAGCCAGACGGATGTCGGGAGTGGCGTTACGCTCTCGTTAGGGAATGTGAGGCAGCCATAAAAAAGGATGCAGCACATCACTGCATACCGATATGAAACAATTGCTAAATGAAACCAAACGTGCAGAGCAGAGCGTATGCCAGGAAAGCACCAGGTGAGTAAAAGGGGGTGTGCACGCACACTCTGGGAGCACACCAAGAAGCTGCTCATTGCCGTTGCCTCTGAGGAACAGAAGTGAAGGCGGGAGGAGCAAGAGGCGGTTGTCCATGTTTGCACTTTTACTGTGTACGTGTTTTATCGTGTGCATGTCATTAAATCTCTAGTCAGATAAAATCGAGGTGTGTGGTGATCATGAAGACAACACTGGCTGGAGCAATAACAGCCCTGAAGCCCTGAATGCCTGTCTGGGACCCAGGGGCTCTCCCGACCTCTCTCCGTCCTCCCCTGTGAAGGGGTCGCCGTCCCCACCATTCAACGGAAGGAACTGAGGCTCAACATTCGACAAGTTACCTGATTTAACGGAAACCCACGCAGCTAGCAAAGAGCAGAGCCTGGGTTTGAACCTGGTTTTGACAAACTCCAATCCTTTTTCTACACTTCACTGTGGCGGACTGCGGGCTGTTTTCGGAAACCCTCCTCTTCTTCCTCCCAGACACGGCACTCACTGCGGTGATGAAGACTCTCCCCTTCTCCCGACATCCGTCTGGCTCCTCTGAGCCCTCGCCCCAACCCGGCCTCAACCTCCGGGCTTTCGTGTCGGTCTCCATGTTGCCCGGTTTCAGCGAGAACCCTGCTAAAGTTGAGTGAGAATCGCCCACTCGCAATACCTGATGCCTCTCACTAGGTAATCAAACTCTTCCCCCAGGCCCCTGCCGTCCGCAGCATCCCCCTGGCCTGCCTCCAGCAGGAATCCTGCCGGATTTGTTCAGCCAGGACCCCCGTCACCCTGATGCTTCCTCTCAGGGATTTTCCGTCCACGGACCCCACCCCGCCCCCTCCGGGGCTCTCAAGCCCCACCTGTCCTGTGGTGTTGGCAGTGGAGCCCACTGCCCTGCCCAGGCCTCTTCGTCCTGCTACAACAGCTGCTGAATAAATCCTGTTCTCGCCGCTCCTGTCTAGCCCTGGCTTCCTCTGGCAGCAGGCAGCCATGACCGTGTGTCTGCGTCCCGCCCAGTGGAATGTGGGCAGAAGTGACATGCACCACGTGCAGGACTCACAGAGAAGCCTCATGCGTGCTCCTCCCCTCTCCTTCCTCTCCCCGCTGCCGCCAGGCTGTCAATGCAGAGACCCCAAGGGATAGCAGAGCCACAGAGGGAAAGACCAGAGTCCCTGGGCGACCCACCCCCAACCTGAGTAACTCCACCCAGGCAGCTCACCGGGGCAAGACATCGACTGCCATTACGTGGAGCCCTTACAGGTGGGGCTGCTTTGTCGCAACAGCTCAGCCTGGTCTAAGGAGCACACACAGTGGACTGAAAACACAGCCCAAGAAACGCGAAAGCCTTGGGGTTCGACAGCGTCAGGGAGACCCACAACGAGTCAGGCACCGGTGCAGGGCTGGGAATACAGCAGTGACTAGGAGAGCCCCTCCCTGCGCAGCGGGGACACTGCCCATGGTATTTGAGCGCCCTCTCTGCAGGCCAGGTCACACACGGTTCAAAGCAAAAGGGGCGGGGCAAGCTTTCATTTGTTTGCTATTGGTCAGCTGGGTGTCAGGACAGAAGGCAGGCGAGGCTGGGGATGGGGTGTGGGGGGAGGTCGCTCTCCCAGGTGAAGGCAGGTGCGAGCCCCCTTCTGCAGCTAAGGCCGGCGCTGGCTCACATTCTCCTTTCTTCCAGGTCACAAGCCTGCCCTGAGCACCTGCTCTAGACCAGGCACTGGGGAAGCACACGCCTGGAACCCCACCCCTGTCCCCGGACCGCTCAGGGTTCGAGGCCCACAAATACATCATTACCCCCCGAGGAAAGCGGTATCTCCCCAGGCGTGTGCCGAGTGCCCCACGGACTGGGAGGGAGCAGCGGCTGCCCCTGCAGGGAGGGCGAGGCTGCACGGCGGAGCCGGCACTGACTGGACAGTGAGGTGGGGCTCCGAGTTCAGTGGGCAGGGAGTCAGGGGAGCAGAAGCCACTCCAGGCCGAGAGGTGTGTGTGAGCAGAGGGTGGAGGCTCCCCGCTAACCCAGCTGTGGGACGGAGCGTAACTGGGGGAGGGCAGGGGAAGGGAAGCCCGGCAGGGGTGAGGCTAACCGGGCAGCAGGGGAGGTCCTCAGGCCCTTCAGCGCTGAGCTGGGACGGGAGCGAGGGCTGTGAACGTGAGCACGTCACCCACGGCCTGCCATCCAGCACAGGCGCATCGGCCCTTCAGCTCTTGCAAGTGAAGCTACCTTCCAAAGTCTCTTAAATGTGATGCTGAGAAGGAATCACAGCTAATTCTCCATCAACTTGCTCATTACTGTCATCAAGGAGGGCCAGACGAGTGCCTCCTCTGCAGAGAAGCCGAGGGGAGGGAAGGACATACACACAGGAAGGAAAGAGAGGACGTGCCAGCCCCCGCTTCCCTGCGTGTGCAGCCCGGGGCAGGCCCGGGGCAGGCAGTGAGCTCCCGCCTTCAGGGAGTGTTCGGTCTACACTGGCACAGACGCTGGCATAGACGCTGCCCTCCACGCCGCCCACCCTGGGCACACCGACGCATCGCTGCTGGTGAGAACAGGGCGCACAGGGCAGGCGGCGGGGTGCGGGGGAGGAGCAGGAACTGCGAGGGTGGCCCCGGGCTGAGATGCCAGCTCCACCCCTCTGGTCAGCGTCCTGGGCACGCAGCTTCCTCGCCTCCAGAACGCACAGCGCTGGCCCTGCGGGCAGGAAGTCAGAAAACCAACGCAGATGCTCCCAACCTGGGCCCCCCTCGGCTGGGACCCTGGAGGGAGGTTTGTTCCCTCCCCTTCCCCCTGGGAGGAGGGCCAGGCCCTGTGAGCCGCCTCTTTCTTCTTTTGTTTCCAAAGCACCTAAATCGGATTTAACTCTGAGTCTCGAAGTCTGTCCCTGATTACTTCCACGGGTCCATGGCGCATCATGGCCGAGGCCTTCCTTAAACAGCAGTGTGAAGCCCAGGCGAGAGAGCGCCAGTGGCTCACAAGTCTCTCCCCACGGTGAGGACGATGGCTTTCAAGCAGGTGTCCCCTGGGCCTCGCCTCTCTCTGCCCGGAAGGAGGCTCAGGGAAGGGGGCACCGTGGCCTGGAGGGACACATGCGATGACCCTCCGAGGCCGGAAGCCTGAGGCCCCTTTCTCATCGGAAAGACAGACAGGGGTCCCTGGGGAAGAGAGACCCCGGGAGCCAGTGGCCTCTCCAGCACTGCCCTTGACTGGGCCTTACCACACGGGCGAGGAGACTGCACTTGACTCGGCACCAGCAGGGACCTGGGTGTGAGCCCTGCAGACAGTCGCTCATCTGTCGGGCGGAGCTAAGGGGACACACACTACCTGCATCAGAGCGCTGCTGGCGGCTCATGTGCCCGACACTGGAAAGTAACCTGTCCCTGCCCCCGGGAAGGTTTTCCCTCCTCCCAGCTCACCACCCAACCCCTAAATATGCCTTCCACACCACAGCCGGGGGGGGGGGGGTCTTTCCAACACACAAACAAACATGAGTGTGTCTCACACACAAACACACGCCTGTTCAAAACCTCCCAATGGCTCCCAGACCTTTAGGCCTTGGCTCCCGCCTGCCTCTCCAGTCCAATCACTCATCACTCTCCGCTCCTCGAATTCCATCCATCCATCCATATTCCAGCCGGAATAACTCCGCGGTGCCCCCCCGCCACCCTGTTCCCCGCACTCTAGCTTGCCCCCACGTTGCCGTGCATGCTGTGTCCTGCCTGGACACTTGTCCCGCCCCCGCCCACCCCCGGAGCCTTGCTCAGCCCTCTCTTCCATGCAGACAGACAGATGGACGGACGCAGTTCAGAGGCTGCCCACGGTCCGAGGCCCTCGCTGAGCCCTGAGGGAGTTGGCTGCCCCCCTCCCTTTAACACTGCTCTTCTCTGGGGGGCGGGGCATGACAACCAGACAGCGCCCCCTGAATCGCGCTTGGGCCACTGCTGTGTTTGCCCCGCGCACAGGGGAGTCCGCCGCACAAAATGAGGGCTGGGAAGTGTTTGGGGGTGAGTAAAAAAAATCACGTCAGCCCATATCGATCAAAAGCTTATTATACAGTTATGCCAGGCACTGTGCTCCGGAGCGTGAGGATTCAATAACAATAATAATAAACAAGACAGATGCAGCCCTCACACGAGCTGAGTTTAAATCCGGTGGGAAAGGAAGAGAAGGAAGCCAGCCACGACTAGAAGGCTGATTCATGCGATGGCAGCGGAGGCTGAAGGCGGGAGGAGGTGTGGGCGACAGGAGAGGTGAGCGCAGTCTGTCTAAAAATAGCAACACCTCCCCCGTCTGGAGCTCAGCGTCTCACTTACCCAGGGAGCAGCAGGAACCTGGGAAGAAGGGTTGGTTGGAGGCCCCTGAGCAGCCAAACACGTCCAAAAAAGACTATGTTCCTTACTCCATTCCCACACGCACAGACCTTGGCCAAGCGTCCAGGTCAACTCTGTGGGCCCCCCACGGTCCCCATCGCATGGGATACAATCTCCGAGAGAGCTCTCCGCGGCTCGCCGAGGAACCACGGGCGACATCTGCTCCCACGGGGGCGGAGCCGGCCACCACCCAAAGTTATTTAGGTCCCACGTGAGTGTGCCATGATGTCCACGAACAGGCGTCTTTCATGCTTTGAACACATTTCATATTTTATAATTATATGTTTTACTCTACCAACAAATGGATTGCTCATAATCAATGTTAATAATATAGGATTTTGCATATTATCATAATGAGAGCAGTGGTTGACTGAAGCTGGGAACTCAGAAATACTCTGGCTTGGCGGACAAACACGGGATGACCCGGGGCAGTCTTCTATCTACAACGGGGACCTCCCGGCACGGGGCCCTCTCGGGCCTCGTCTCAACGACAATACACGGTGTTCCCTCCCCTTGGTCGACAGGGACGTTTCTCCAAAGGCTCTGTCGCCCCAGGAGCATCTAAAATGAGCCATGTTTCTAAATAAGATCCGCTTTCACCTCTGATGTGTGATTGGCGAGTGCTTTCAACTTTTTTTTTAAATAGCTGTTCTTTTCACTGTTTTTAAAAAAAAAAAAAAGATTTTATTTATTTATTTTTAGAGAGGGAAGGGAGGGAGAAAGAGAGAGAGAGAGAGAAACATCAATGTGTGGTTGCTGGGGGCTGTGGCCTGCAACCCAGGCATGTGCCCTGACTGGAAATCGAACCTGCAATGCTTTGGTTCACAGCCCGCGCTCAATTCACTGAGCTACGCTAGCCAGGGCTTGCTTTCAACCTTTTAAAAAACTCTCTCACTGGCACATCCGTGCGTTAGTTAAATGTGAAGTTTAAATGTGCGGTCCAATCACCTGGCATTTATTAAGCCAGAGCAGTTCTGAATTCCAAGTTCTACATTGGTGAGAATTTTGTTATACCATGTAAGTATTGTTTAGTAGCTAATATTCATTTATTGTTAATAATCCATTTGCTGTAACAATTGTTTGGGGTGTAAATAATATATTGATTAATTTAATATTTTCTCCTCGAGGAGTAGGGGCACCTTTTTCTCATTCACACAAAAGGACAGGACAGTAGGGACCAGTGGCGGCCCTGGTTCAAGGTCAGGGATGGTGTCTGTGTCTTTATCACCGGTGCCTTGCAGAGGGCTTGGGGCTCGGTGGACGTTCAACACATGTTCGTTAAATGAATAATGAAGACTTCAAATAATGAATAATCAAGGCCTCAGAACTTAAAATCATGCATGCATGCCTCAGTCACCATACTTTCTAGAACTACTACTGCACATTCTAATGGAACAGTATCGCGTAAACTCTTCAGACAACACCCTCGGAGACCAGCCGAAGCTTGTTCAGCGTCACCCAGGAAAGACCACCTGCCTCCCCCCTGTTCCCTAGACACAGCGCTCTTCCCGAGGGGAAAGCTTCGGGAGAAAGGAGTGTCCACAGTCACAACACGCCGTTAGCGGAGCACCATTGCAACCTGCCTAGAGAGTCATCGAGTTTAGCCGTCTCTGGGAAAACGGCAACACAATTCAGTATGATGATAAGGCTTTGTGGAGGTAGTTTCACACGGAGCCCAAAGTCCCTGAAGAAAGAGACAAGTGCACGGGCTAAAGAAAGCTACGTTATCACGGAAGGGAACCCGGACAAAACCTAAGGCTCACAGCCAGCGGGCTCTCTGTTTCTGGCTGGAACTCTGGTACACCGGAGACACGATGCGTTTGCCACCTGGGATCTCTGAGGTCGTTTCCCTTTAGAGAAAACGGTCACTTCGAAGGCAGTCCAGAAAGACAGCGCTAGAGCCGTTCCTGGTTACATAGTTCAATTTAATTAGCGTTTGCTGAAAGCCTTCTCTGTGCCAGGCACTGAGAGATGCAAAGATGAGCAAGACGAGCTCCCTGCTACTGAGCACCTCACGTCTAGGGAAAGAGACCCTCTCTCTTTTTTAAAAAATATATTTTATTGATTATGCTATCACAGTTGTCCCATTCCCCCTTCACTCCCCTCCACCCTGCACACCCTCTCCCACCCACATTCCCCTGTTTAGTTCATATCCATGTGTCATACTTAAGTTCTTCAGCTTCTACATTTCTCATAGTATTCTTACCCTCCCCCTGTCTATTTCCTACCTACCATCTATGCTGCTTATTCTCTGCACCTTTTCCCTCCTCTCTCCTCCTCCCACTCCCCTGTTGCTAACCCTCCGTGTGATCTCCATTTCTGTGGTTCTGTTCCTGTTCTAGCTGTTTGCTTAGTTTCTTTTGGTTTTGTTTTAGGTGTGGTTGTTAATAATTGTGAGTTTGCTGTCCTTTTACTATACATGTTTTTTATCTTCTTTTTCTTAGATAAGTCCCTTTAACATTTCATAAAATAAGGGCTTGGTGGTGATGAACTCCTTTAACTTGACCTTATCTGAGAAGCACTTTATCTGTCCTTCCATTCTAAATGAAAGCTTTGCTGGATAGAGCAATCTGGGATATAGGTCCTTGTCTTTCATGACTTGAAATCCTTCTTTCCAGCCCCTTCTTGCCTGTGAGGTCGAAAGAGACCCTCTCGATCGACGACCTTCCTCACCTGGGGCACCGTCCCATCCCACATGACACCACCTCTCCCGAGACCTACAGTAGCACCCTAAGGTGCCCCTGCCTCCACCCTGGAACCCCCCTCTGACCCATTCTCTGTTCCGCAGCCAGAGCATCTTTGTGAAAGTACATGTAAATTATCTTTCCCCTGCACGTAGGCCATGGTCCAGCCTCTGCATGTGGTCATGGGATTAGAAACTCCTGTATCCAGTCAGACCCCCTGCAAGGCCATGTTCTCAGTGGGTGAACTCAAAAACAAACAAACGGCAGCAAAAACCTCCTTTGTCTTGGCATCAGCTCAGGAAAGGAAACACAGAAGGGAAAGTGCACCCCCTCAGATGCCTGATCATGACCCTTTCTGACGCCAGTCTGCAGTCGGATTTCGACGGTGCCTACAGCCTAACAAGCCCCAGACCGAAGATGCCGTTGCAGGCATTCGACAGCGGACTAGCAGGGCCCTCTGAGGCATCTATCCGCTCAGAAGGAAAACCCCGCTGTACACACAAGCCTCAAAGGGCGATCTGAGATTACAGTTCCAAGCCACTCGAGCTCACTATCAAAAAAGAAAAGGCAAACATCTAAGTCAGAATTCTACCCCCCACCAGCCCACAGTGGACCCCAAATTGTGAGCAAGCAATAAACCTTTGCTGTTAAACCTCTGGCATGTTGTGGCTGCTTGTTACGATAGCCCAATGCAGTTATCCTGACACATACAGGGATCAGAAGAAACATCTGGAAAGTGACGTACCGAACCGTAAGCCTGGTGTTGCCTCTAAGGAGAATTTGAGGGGAAGAAAGGAGGGGAGTGCGGACAAGGGAGCAGGGATTTGGGGATTTTATTTTATATTCTTGGGAAATGTATTTTGACATGCACATATTGTTTAGAGAAACTGAACAAAGACTTTTGTAAATAATCTAAGGTGTCTAGAATGTTTTCCATCATTGCTTTTTAAAATCCCAGTAAACCACAGTTCCGACACCAAGAGAAATAAAGTCTCCCTAGCGGCATAAAGAGCAACTAGGAAAGCCGGCCTCCGTGAGAGCAGGGCAGGGGGACTGCACAAACTCCTGGAGCGGCGACACAACACCCAGGGGTGGTGGCACCACGGACAAGCTGCCCTACTCGTCCAGCTCCATCAAGGGTGAGAAGGCTTCACCCGGAAGGCACAGAAGCAGATGGGAGAGGAGAGGGCGCCGTCAGAAAGGTCTGAGAAGGACATGCAAGGCATTTATAAAGACAACTAGACAACGGTTCGAACACACCCCGGCAAACAAACGTTTACACAAATGGCAGTCGAGGCCGCTGTTAGGGCGAGGCGCCCCGTGGTGTGTGTGACGCAGGAGAAGAGATGCCCCTCCATCTGCAACGGAGAACCACGATCGATCACTGATCTCATGGTCTGGGGTCTCTGAAACCAAGAGCTTGCACTGTAAGAGACTCGGGCCAGGGGCTGATGCAAACCACTGCCGACAGAGGTCCTTCTCTCAAATGCCTCATCCGCGGCAGCTGGTGTCCATGGCGCCGCTGCGCACCACACACAGCCTGCGTCTCCAGGGAGGGCGGCTCGCAGCAACCGTGGCCTCTGCCCTCCGAGGCGTCTTTTCCCTAAGCGCTTCTCTAATGAGAGTGTCAAACTGCGAACGAATATGCGGGAGAGGAGGAGAGAGGATCACGTGATTGGAAGTGGACCGTGGATCCTGCAAATATTCACCGAGCCAGCAACCCTCCCTCTCTTTCCTGCCGTGACTTCAGCGGGGGCCCTGTGCACACGGTCTGCCCGGTCTAGAATAAATTCTCACCCAATTGCAAGTTTACCGAGCTAACATTTGATTTTTCCCTTCAAAACAAATTTTAAGAGTGTGGATACGGCTGGATCAGACCCTCGAGGAGTGGGTACGACTGAACGGGGAGTCGGCGGTTGGCAAGGGTCACCTGGGACTGACCGAGACTGGGATGGGGAGCCTGGGCCACACACGGCGAGAGCTGTGGTCCTATCCAGACAGATGAGAAGGCTTCTTAGCATGGCCATCAATGTGCTCTGTGATCTGGCTCCTTCTCCCCTCTGTCTGCTCCCCAACATGGGCTCTGAACTGCCCTCACCCCACACCCCGCATATAAAACCTAATCCGCATTCCCTGCCTGTGTTCCTACTCCGTATGCAATGCCCTCTTCCCACCCAGCTCCCGGGCCAGACTGTCAGTCTGTGGGCCTGTCTGTCCCTTGACGCGGGAGCTGCTGGACATCTACCACCCCCGAGCCAGTCCGTGGGCAGAGAGCCCGCAGGGAGCAGGGGAAGAGACAGAACTGACAGCTGGTTTCAGTAAAATACCTGTGCCAAATGCTGGCCCTGCCGCTTACCCAGCTGGGCGACCTTGGCTAAGTTAACCTCTGTGCACTTCAATGTCCTCCTCTGTAAAATGGACACGATCGGGCACTGGTTACGGTGCTGGGAGGTTGCATGCATGTGAGACACTCAGAAGAGTGAGTGTCCGATGCAGGGAGAGAGCTGTGGAAGGGTTCATTACAGCTGTTGTTGTCAAATGTACGGGAATAAGAAAGAAAAAAGAAAAGAAAAGAAAAGAAAAGAGAAGAGAAGAGAAGAGAAAGAAGAGAAGAGAAGAGAAGAGAAGAGAAAAGAAGGAAGGACGGGAAGGGAGGGACGGGAAGGGACCAGGAAGGAGCCGGCAGTGACCGTCCTTTCCTTTCCTTCCTTCCGTTCCTTTCCGTTCCTTTCCTTTCCGTCCCTTCCCCTTCCCTGCCCTTCCGTCCCTTCCCTTCCCTTCCCTTGCCTTTTCCCTTTCTTCCCTCCCCTTTCCCTCCCCCTTCTTTCCCTCCTTCCCTGCTAAGTTGGACAGTGTCGTGCAGCCCCCCTCGCTGCGCACTCAGAAAAGCAGGCACAGACTTTCACCCTGGTTGGCACTCACACCCTCATTTCTTGCCTGGGCCACCCACCCACCCCTGCCAAAGCCGGCCAACTGGGCACTCGCAAGGCCTGCAACAGGAGCACAGTGTGACGGGCAAGGGGCACTGGCTGAGTTCCTTGCACTGTGGGCCCCAGTGGATGTCCCTGCTCCCAGAGTGCCAGTGCTGAGCGCTGGAGACGGAGCTTTTCCAGCACCGCCCCGGCAACAGACAGACGGGGGAGGCTGCTGAGGCCTGGAGGGGTCGCAGGTTTGTGCTGTGCTGGGAGCCGTTCACCTACAGTTTACTTGTCACGAAGTGAACTTTGTAGCAGCACTAAGAATTCCATAACCTTTGTTTAACACTGGAGGGAACTCCAAAATTTGCCTCGTTTGGCACTTCTCAAACGCCACATTCTAGGGTGTCGGGATGAGATGTGGGCTCTGTTACAAGTATTTCGTCCAGTCCTTAGGTGAGCATTTACTGAGCGCTCCAGTGTGCTGGGGACACAAGTCAGATGCCACCCCTGCTCTTAGGACCTCACTGACCGACAGGAGAGAGCAGCATTAAGTAAATAATCACGCATCTAGTAGTAAAGCCTTCTTGTTGTGAATTATGGTATACAATATGCTAGAATGAGCATCTCTACTTACACAATACGCTTTCTGAGCGGGAGAGAAAGGCAAGCGCTGGGGTGGGAGGGGGGCGGTGACAGGCAGTGCCCTGGAAAGTGCCCACCCCCCTGGGCTCACCAGTGCAAGGGTCTCGTGTAGAACGACGTCACCATTATGGGGCTGCAGCAGCAGAGAGGCTGGGAGCCTCTGAGACGGCTCAACCCGCACCCATTTCACTGGGAGGCAAACCAAGGCCCCCAAAGTTGAACACACTTGCCGAGACAGCACAGCCAACAAATGGAGAAACTTAAAATTCTGCAGCGGCTCAAACAGCCTTCCAGCAAAGAGCAAACCACCACCGCACGGCACCCCGATCTGGTCCCCCCGCCGTTTTCCTTCCAGCCTCATCTCCCATCACTCTCGGTCACCTGCTCAATGGCCCAGCCACAGGGAACCCTGAATGCACCTCTGCTCTGCCGAACTACTCCTCAGCCAGGGGACCCTAAGTCCACAGCCCCTAAATAATGCCTACAGCTTTTCAGGACTCAGAACCTCCGCTCAGGGCTCTCTCCTCCAGGGAGCCCTCCCGAGCTGGCCCTCCTCCACCTCCCCATCACATACAGCTCTACATAAAGAGAGAGAGAAACACTCATCACGTGACGTACTCATTCATTTGACATCGGTTTATTGAGCACCTTCTCTGTGCTGAGCACCCGGAGGTACAGAAGCAAACAGAACAAAGCCCCTGCCCTCGTGGAGCTTACATTCTAATGCGGGAAACAGGCAATGAACAAACGGTACACAATGCAGTCTCGGGCAGACTTTCATGGTATAGGAAAAATAAGGGAGAGCACGGGCCAACAGAGGGACCCACAGGGAGGCCTGTCTGAGGGAGTGGCACTTGGTCAGGGATCAGAAGCGACGGAGTCAGACACACACCCACTGGGGGAGGGGCATTCCGGGAAGCAGCAGCCGAGGCCTGTAATCACTGCAGTGGTTTGTTCGCTTGTGTTTTACTTCCTTCCGAACTAGCAGGTCCTTCGGGGCAAGGGCACCTTACATCTTAATCATCTTTTTATCCTCGGGGGCCCAGCATCCACCCGTGAACCCTAAGGGAGTGAGTGGACGGACCTGGGCTGGCACGTACGCCTGCCAAATTTCCGGGTCCATCTGGCTCCACCTCTCGCGATCTTAGCCAGCTTTGCGTCTCTGTGTCCCAGAGCTGAGCTAAGCACAGGCCCTGCTCGGGCCAAGCAGCCTCGCCTGACTCTGTGGCCTGGATTCAGTCCCTGGGTCCTCTCTTCATTAGGACCATGGCGCTAAGGCGTTCTCTGATTTTATCTTGTTCTGGTTTTCCTATCACTGGCCTGGACCTGCCACCCAGGGTCCAGAATCCAGGGTCCTCCCTCACCGTTCTCCAGGGGTCCTAGGCTTGCAATTCTTGCCCTGAACCCCAAACCCCAAGGCTGAGGACCCTGACATCTGGAGTCAGACTTCCCAGTGTCTAACCCCTACCCACCCGGCGGAAGTCTGCCCTGCCTGAGTCTCGCCTTCCTGCTCGGTCATCAGCCCTCTGACCTCATCGATCCTCTCCGTGGCCATCTCTGCAAGTCCCAACTTCACAGAACTGTCCCTGACATCTACCACATGGAGGCCCGGGCCTAAGTACACCCGAGTCCTCACATCGCCTGTGGCACATCCCGACCCATCAGCAGACCGTCTGGGTCTGAGCCTCCAGACTCGACTACCCTGAGTCACAATCCTCACACACCTGAAACCAAGCTAACAGACTTAGATGCTGCAAATAAAGTCAAAAGGCTTAATATCCACTAAGCCAACTGCAACGACACGCCTGGATGTCATTGGGGCTTCATCCCAGTCCCCACCAGTCTGTGATGGGCTCAGGAACAAATAGCCCATTCCTTCATTCACCACAGGAAGTGGTTTCATCCACCACTTCCTGACACCTGCTACGTGCCAAATCCTGGAATAGAAATACAGTGCCTACGCTGTCGGTGATGCTGGTGGTGGTGACGGTGATGGTGTTGCAGGCAGAGAGAGAGGACAGTGCACTATTTATTGCACACCTGTGCCGTGCCACAGGAAGCAGCGAGTCTTCCGATACTTCCACACTGTGAGAGAGGTATCATTGGCCTCAGTTTACAGAGGAGGAAACGGGCTTAAGAGGCGAAGCAGCTTGCTCAAGGTCACAATGGCTAAGTGGCAGGTGAGACCCGAGGTCTGTCTGCCTCCAACCTACAAACTGTTACACTGCCCAAGAGTCGCACAGTAAGCGCTCAACAAATACAACTGAAATGAGGAAGTGGAAGAGAGAGGGTCCCAGGCCTCCGGGACTCACGAGCTATTGGATCAGACAGACGTACAAACAAATGTACCACAGTGTGGAGAGGCGGGTGCTGAGCGCCGGAGACCACAGCGCGGTGGGACCGCAGGAGGAAGGAGTGGCTACTTGGCCTGGAGGGGCTGAAAGCCTTGCGGAGGAAGTGACTTGGGGGCTAGGCTTTGAGGGATGAGCGGACTGCGGCTGGAGCTCAGCCCTCGCACCTGGCCAGGGCCGGCCAGCTCCTGCGAAGTCGTCCTGTCCACCCCCCTGCGCCCACGCGGTGGGGCCGGGCCTCACCTCCTTCCACTGGAGCTGACGAATGCTGATCTTCAGGGCGTCCAGGGAAGTCCTGGCCTTGGAGCTGTCCACGGTGACGGGCCGCAGAGAGTGGTACTCGCCCGACCGGCGGCTCGGGCTCCGCTTGCAACTTTGGCCCTTGCTCCTGGGCTTCCCCTGCGGCCAGAGACCCGGTGCGAGCGCCAGCTTCGGCCTGGACACGGGCGCGCGGGGGCGGCCGCGGGAGGACGCGGGCGTCCCCCTCCTCGGTCGCGCGGGGCTGCGCCGGGACCGGGTCCTTGGCCGACTCCTCCCTCGCCTTGCGCTCCGGCTCCCCGGACGCCCCAGCGTCCACGCGGACCTGCTCCGCCGCCGCCGCTGCCTGCGGTTCAGCCGCGGCCACCGCCTCCGCCTCCCACCCTACCGCCAACTCCCTCTTGGAGCCGCCCGGCTGCATGGCGCTCAGGGCCGGTGCCAGGGCCACTGCCACCGCCGCCGCCGCCGGCCCTCCGTCCCAGTCCGCGACCAAACTGCCACCGCTACCACCGCTGCCACGCGCTCCCTGCCGGAGCCCGTTGCCATGATCGCTCAGGCTCGGGTTGACAAGGGCCCTCGTCGCCTTAGGACGGGGCCCGGGTAGGGACAATCAACGTCCAATCCCCAGCGACCTCATAGGCAGCGGTTCCCACGTGACCAGGCCTGTCACAGAGGTGGCGGTGGCCATCTTGGAAGAGGGCAAAATGCCCCCTTGGCCAGCGAGCCTGCCCACAGGGGGTGCAGAACTTGCAGAGGTTGGAGGTGAAGTGGGGGATAGAAAAGGAAAAGTGTTGGGCACTGGTGGGGCTCCTGAGCCTGGGGACTGGGGAGCAGAGACAAACTCGACAAGAGGTCCCTTCCCCACCTCTTACCCACTCGCTGGGATAGCTGCCAGTCTGAAGGAGGAGGCACAACCTCACCCATCCTAAGGAACTCCACCATCTAGAAGCACCTCAGCCTGATGGTGGACGGGTCGCATCCAGGCCCTCAGGGAGCAGCTACCCATTTGCAGGGACACCTGTTGCTCCTGAAGGGAGACACCTTCCCCCAGTTCCGCAGGTTCCTTTCAGGGTGATGTCATGACCTGCGACCTTTCTTATGATGTCAGTTTGGGTGGTGAAATAAACAACATGAAAGTTACCATTTTAACGACTTTTAGGTGTACAGTGCAATGGTGTCGAGTGCACTCACGATGCTGTGCGACCACCGCCATCTCCAGCATCCCTTTCCAGAACTTCTTATCTTCTCGAGTTGACACTCTCCAGGGGTGTCCAACCCTTTGGTGTCACTGGGCCACACAGGAAGAAGAGTTGTCTTGGGCCACACATCACATACATTGCGACGCGTAATCACAAAAACATCTCATATTGTTTTAAGTGAATTTACGATTTTGTGTCAGGCAGCATTCACAGCCTTCCTGAGCCGCATGCAGCCCACGGGCCACCAGTGGGACACCCCTACAGCCATTCAACACTACCTCCTCATTCTCCCTCCCCCAGCTCTTGGCAGCCACTGCTCTGCTTTCTGTGTCTGTGAGTTTGACCCCTCTAAGTATCTCGCATGAGTGGAATGAGACGGTATTTGTCCTTCTGTGACTAGCTTATTTCACCCAGCACAATGCCTGTGCAGCTGACCCATGCGGTAGCATGCCTCAGAACCTCTCTGACCCTTTTAAGGTTCGGTAATGTCCATTGCATCTATCTACCACATCGTCTCCTCCCATCCATCAGAGGACATTTGGGTGGTTCTCACCTACTGGCTATTGTGAAGAAAGCGTCTGTGAATACAGGCACACAAATACCTTCCCAGGTCCCTGCTTTCAATTTTTTGAGTTGTCACGTGTTTTTAAGCTGATCCAAGGGGAGGGCTCTTCCTTGCACTGGAAGGAAGCACATCTGGGTTTTTAGGGAATGCGCTGGAGGAGGAATTACAGACGAAAGACAGTGACGGTAACTACCTGCAGGTGAGCTGGGCCGCACTCTGCACTGCGGGGTGAAAGGAACACTAAAGGCATCAAGCGAGGTGGCCCCTCTCCCTCACGCATCTCCCCAGGTTGCTCATTTGTTTGGGCCTAGGGTTTCACTGTGTAAATACGCTGCCTTCAATACACACGCCCTAAACCCAAGTAGTCCAAACCTTTCTAGCAGCAGAGGGAGCTCTTATCTCTTGCTCTGGAGCCAAGGCTTTATTTCAGTGTTTTAGTCAACTGACCACCCACCCGCACCTGGGTTACCTAGGGTGCTTGTTAAGAATGCAGCTTCGGAACCCCAGGAGCTCCGGAGACTTTAAGGAAGAACCTCTGGGTGGAGGGTGGGGAAGTCTGCATGCTAAATTAGGTCCTCCGCTGATTTTAAGGCAGCCAGAGTCAAAAACCATTGCTCCCCATAGTCTGTTCCAAGGCCTCTGGAGATCCTTGGAGCTGTCCATGGTACCAACGGGAAGCACTCACAGCCCCCCAGTCACTCTGCAACGGCCTGCTCCCCAAATCCTGTCTCTCCTCCAAACATCTCCTCCAGGTGGTCTTAGCCACCTGCACTCAGTCTTCCATGACTGAAAGTCTCAAAGCCCTACCTCATGCTCTTCCTCGCCTTCTGAAACCAGTCCTTTCCCAAGTCTTACAGGTTTTTACACGGAAAAGTCTCCTATTCTTTCCTCTCTTATCCATTCTTATAGTCATGGTCCCAACTGAGACCTTTATCCTGAGCAATTGTCCCAACCCCTCATGGGTCTCCCTGACCCCAGTCTTGACCACAGCCCTGTTCATTCTCCCGCCACTGTAGCCAGACCTGCCGCTCTCCGGCTTAGAAGCTCTCCCCCAGTTTCCCACCATCTACAGATAAAGTCCAAGCACGTTAATTTTCCTGAAAGATGCTTCCTGATTGCTTTTCTTCTGAAGTCACTTTTTCTCTCCCTGTCCCCTTCCTTTTAACACTAGGTCTGGACTTCCTCTTCCTTCGTGTCCTCTGCCTAGGAACCTCCCGTGTTGGACCCCACTCAGATGTCTCCTTCTTGGACGAGCTCCTCCTTCAGTGTGCACCGACTGAAATAGCTACTCCTTCTACCCTTCGACTGACACGCATCATAACCCCCACATGGCCTGTCCTCTGCAAATCCTCGTGGCCTCCTCCATTTTTCCGGAAACCAGTATGTCTGGTTTGACTAATCTCCATATCCTCACTTCCAGGGCTTAGGGCAAAGATGCCCT